>NC_072469.1:2535157-2900157 GCF_027596085.1 Anoplopoma fimbria
AAAATAAGAATTATAAATAAGCAAATGAGCAATAAAAAAACAGTAAAGAATCCACAGTAACTGAAATATTATATATACAGATAAATAGTATGAGACACTTACTTATTTGTCATTTCTTGCAAAATAAATATTGATCTCAGTGAAATATCCCCAAGAGAGATACAGTACCAGTCAAAAGTTTGGACACACCTTCTCCTTCAACTATTTTGAAGAATGTAAAATATAAAACATATTCTGGTTTGTTGAGCATTTGTTTGTTTACCACATAATTCCATATGTGTTCCTTCATAGTTTGGATGTCTTCAATATTAATCTACAATGTAGAAAAAAATAAAAATAAAGAAAAACCATTGAATGAGAAGGTGTGTCCAAACGTTTGACTGGTACTGTAGCTTTAATTAATAACATTTTCCTTAATATAGTAATGCAAATAAAATATCTTGAATTCTTGTATTGATACCAAAGAAAATTAAACTAAATTGGCAATTTTCAAGATGATAAATGCAAAAATATTCCCACGTTGCAGCTTCTTCATAGTCAGTATTTGCTGTTTATCTGTTTTATATCATAATAAACTGCATGTGTTGGACAAAACAAAACGTATTAAGATGTCAGCTTGGGCTCTGGGAAATTGTTGTGGTCAGTTTTTTGCTGTTGGCTGGCTCTTTTCGGACTCAACGGAGAAGTGAAAATAGGAAGAAAGAGCACTACAAATCCTGCAACACTATATATATATATATATATATATATATATATATATATATATATATATATATCTTACATTACATTACAGTCATTTAGCAGACGCTTTTATCCAAAGCAACTTACAATCAGTAGTATATTACATATCATTCACACACTGATGACAGGGCTACCACGCCCATCAGACTCTAACTAACATTCATGCAATTCATATCTTAAATCGAATCATTCATTTATAACGCAGCTTTTAGGAGCAGGAAAAACAAGTTTTATCCATAATGTGAGGCTTTAATCAGGGCTGGCTTTCATTTGAAGTTAATTTAATTAAACTTTATTCATCAGATTGGAAGAAAGAAAACAATTGTAAATAATTTAAAGGCTTAAAAGAGCTTAAATAAACCTGAGCTTTGGTACCAAAACAAAACCTCTTTTCATTTCTTTAGCTTGTGGAGTAAAATACGTTTATTTCTATTTAAGAAAAAAGAAGAAGTTCTAAACGTTGCACAAACAATACACTGTCTAAAATTGTAATATTTGAATCATAACTTTATGCAGTGCAGACATTTTTTAAGACACAAAAAGACAAAACAACATATGCGGTCGTATCTCACTGATGTTACACAAATACCCGTCTATCAATCACAACTAACGGGACTTTTTCTTTAACAGCCTCAGCTTGGTTCCCTTTAAACATAAACCGCAGACAAAGCTCACATCTGAAATCTGATTTTTACATTTCACTTCAAAGTCACTTCCTGCAGCCTCTTCTTCTTCTTCTTCTTCAGTATTTATTACATTTAGGGGCCGAGCTGGCAGGCGTCTGTCTTCTCAATGGGCTTAGAAACAGCTGCTGCATGAGGCAGAAGATAAAACAGACATTGTTTTTATTTTATTTTAAACGGAGGAGACGATGCTCCCTCTTTGTTGAAGGCCTGTTGCCCTCCGGCGCTGGAGGAGGTTATCTGATACGAGGTCAGCGATCTCCCCGCCGGGTATCCGATCGGGCTCTTGGCTCTTTAATCCGTCGGCTCCTTTTTCTTTCAGCCTTCTTCTCTTATTCACCTGCTGCCCATCTGTTCCTCTGACAGGAAGGTTGTTAAAGGGACAGCGGTGGGAGATGTATTCAGATCATTTACTGCAGTAAAAGTACTAATACCGCACTGTGAAAATACTCTATTACAAGTTAAAGTCCTGCATTTAAAACCTTACTTAAAGTTAAAGTATGTAAATTTAGTTAAAGGAGTATTAAAGTATTGATTGATCAGTAAAGTGTTTTACTATTATATCTAATGTTTCTGGATTCATATGTACCTCTGAGATGTAGTAAAAAGTACAATATTTACCTCTGAGATGTAGTAAAAAGTACAATATTTACCTCTGAGATGTAGTAAAAAGTACAATATTTACCTCTGAGATTTAGTAGAGTATAAAGTACAATATTGACCTATTAGATGTAGTGGAGTAAGCCCTGAGTGTGTGTGAGTGTGTATGTGGCGTTCAGGACCAGCAGGTTAATCCTGTAGGAGGCGGGGCTTTTGTTGGAGAATTTAAACTGTGGTGTGAAAGTTTTTTCTTCAGGTGACTTATGAGCTTAAAACTTTAGCTCCAGACCAGCTTCTTTCTAGGCTGCTGCTCTGTTTCCTGCAAAGAGAGAAGAGACAGATTTTTTAACCCTCTGAATCCCAAAACCAGCCAGTGGGATGGAAAAGCATGTTTTCTTTAAACGATCGCCAAAACTACATTTTACCACAACCAGAAGCTGTAAAAACTGTCATGATAATAAAAAAATGTACCAAAACTAAGCTTAAAATTTTGATATTTCACCAAAAACATTTTATTCTGCACGTCTCATTTAAAGTCTCGCCCGAATAAACCATTTGCTTTCACCAAAGTCTGTAAAAAACATAAAATTCTGCACTCCGTAAAGTAACTAAAAAGCCATGATTGATTCTTCTGAGACCAACAGTCATGTGACAAAAAATCAGTAAAACTTTGCCTGAATTGCAGGCTGTTGAACACCGAGCAGAAAGGAGAGGAGAGCTTGTGAAGATGTAAATCGTTCAATATATAAAGCTTGTTTTGCATCCATTTTTTTACCCCAACATTAGTAACACTTGTAAAAATGTTGAATATATAGATTCCAGTGTTTTCCAATTTTGGTAAAATAAATTATCAAAGAAGTTCAACTTTGCGTGTTCTCTCAACACTCTACTAGCTACGGTTGTGCTGTTTCCATAGAGGTGCAGGGCTTTTATTTTGAAAATCAAGTCCACAGAGAGAAAAATGTGAAGGGAGCGAAGAACGCCCCAAAACTGCTTGAGGTTCAGAGGGTTAATTGATAAGTTAATTAAGTGTTGCAAGCATTGTAATACTTGTACAGTTAGTTTGTTACTATGACAAAAATGCTTAATGAAATGATTACCACTTTAAAATGTTGTTTTCTTTTCATAAAAGTATGTAATAGTAAGAATTGATAATGCAGACATATATGAATAAAGCACAAACATGCTGTCTTTCTGTCCCGGCCTCCAGGTTGAATTCTCGTACCCGCCGTTGTTGCCCGATGAAGGTCACGACAGCAACCTGCTGCCGGAGGAGTGGAAGTACCTCCCCTTCCTGGCGCTTCCTGACGGAGCGCACAACTACCAGGAAGGTACGCCACACAACGCCCAATCCAGCTAATAATTCATTAGGATAAAAACAAAACAAACAATGAGTATTATTAATAAGAAGTGGGGAAATATTGATTTGTGTAAGATTCTGAATCGGTTCACGACTTCCTGTTTTTTAAAACGTTTTATTCTGCAAAAGATCCTTAATATAATGCTTCTAATGGACAATTATCCTAAACACCAAATAGAAGTTGTTTATTATGTGATTTGTTAAAAAAAACAGGGAGTCATTTTTTGTAAAACGAAAATCTGAATTTCAAAAACAATTATACATTTGATTTATTTAAAATCGAGCATTGCATTTGTTGTATAACATGAACTTTTTATTCTTGACGTCACTGAGAATTGAGAAATACTAAAAACGTTTTAATTTAGCATGAAAATATGTAACTTTCTGCCTTTGTTTGTTTATATTTTCGCAATCAGTTCATAATGCCTTTTCAAATACATAAAGTACATATAAAACCTTTACTCTCTTTACTGCTCTTTGTACTGAATCAAAACATTCCCAGCCATATTATTAATGCAATGACGCCGTTTAAATGTTTGGATTTATTCATAAACACCTAAAACTTTAGGATCAATAATGTTGTCTTTGCATCTGGACTTTAAACCCTGAATATATTTTGTTGGTTTGGACAAAACGAGCAATTTGATTATGTCAACTTAGTCTTTGGAAACTTTTGGCATTTTATTGACCACTTTAATAATGAAAACATTTAGTTCGTCTTAACTACGAATAGCTCCGTTATTAACTGTCTTCTTTTTGATTGATATTCGATTTTCTGTCTTTTTAAGTAAATATTAACTAAGTTTTCTGACCATCACATTCCTGAACTGCATTTATCTGCTGTTCACCTCAGGAATGTCCCGATGAAGGAGACTTCCCAGAGTTGTTTTGCAGAGTTTTAGCAACTCATTAACCTTTTTAATGTGTTAATGTGTGACTTAAACTAGACTTCCTGGATCATCCGTCATTGTGAAGGTCCCTTCTATAGAGAGAAAATCTTTATTTCAACATTTTATGCAGCTGTTTGGTGGAAAAAGGCCACTTTGAGTCCATCATTTCATCTTTTCAAAGATGCAGAAATGATTTCTCTGTCTTTTTATGATAGCAAACTGAATATATTTGGGTTTTGGACTGTTCGTTGGACAAAGTGAGCAATGAGAATATGTCGACTTAGTCTTTTGGGACTTTTTGTATTTTATTGGCCACTCAAATAATGAAAATAACTGTTAGTTCAAGCTTTCTTTGCGTCTTTACTTCAAATAGTTCTCTTATTTACTGTCTTATCTTTGTTAATGTTGGTGGAAAATGCAACTTTGAATCCGTTATAGAATATTTATAAAGTTGCAGTATGTGTTTTTTTTAGAATCTAGTTATGTCAGCTGACAATAAACGGATGAAAGTGAAATTCAATCTGTTCTATTGGGTGAAAGCAGGAGAAGAAAGCTGTAAAGAGAGAGCTGGACTCTGCAGTGATCATGAGCTATCATGTGCCGTCATGTGACAGTCCTGTGGTTCACCGCCGCTCTAAACCAACAACTAAACCAACACCCCATCAAACACTGATGTCTGCTTTATGTTTGGTGTTTTTATTTACTTAAAAAATATGGTTTTCATGTTGCAAGAATAAGCAAAAACGTTCCCAGAGCAGGAGATTCATCCATCAGTTTGAATGAAGGAGAATATACAAGAGAGAGAAAAAAATCAGATCAAATTCACGATCTGTCTTGCAGATATCTTCCATATCTACATTTCCTAAATCTTCCGACCCCTGCCGCGCATTTCCTCATCTTCCTCATCTTCCTCTTCTTTTGTGTCCTTTGTTTCTGCCGCTCCGGCTGCCTGTTGGCTGAGTAAACGTGAGCGACTCCCTCTGCACTGCGGCTCATAAAGACGGCCGTCACACTGATATAACAGGGTGTTGGTTACAGAGGAAACACTGAAAGGAAAACTACTGAAGATCACAGGAGCACACACACACACACACACACACACACACACACACACACACACACACACACACACACACACACACACACACACACACACTGTATGAAATAAGACTGTATCTTCGGGTATAAATGACAACATAATTATTATAATTCTTGCTTTTTGCAGCTGTTCTATAAGAATCCTTTTTCACTTTTCAGGATTTTGTTTTGTCTAAACTTCCTGAATCCTCCAGTAGAAAACCGACACACGTGCACGTCTGTTTTTTAGCAGTTTGCGAGTCGTTATTCTTCTTTCTTGTTTCCAAATGGTATTCTCCTTACAAATAAAAAACAGGTTTTAAATTTGAAGCGTAGAAAAGCAATGATTTGTTTAGTAGACTGTTAAATGTGCACAATGCACTGCTCAAAAGGAAATCTTAACACAACATTATTCCTAATATATTAACATAATTAACATTATTACAAATCTATTGACATTATAGACATTATTACTAATATATTAACATAATTACCATTATAAACATTATTACCAATATATTAAAATTATTGACATTATTAACATTATTACTAATATATGAACATTTATAACATTAGTACTAACATATTGACATTATTGCTAATGTATTAACACTATTACCAATACATTTAAATTATTACTAGTACATCTACATTGTTAACGGTATAAAAAGGAAACTGAAAATTTTTTTTGCATTAAAAATGATTTTAATAACAATAAATGTATTATCTTTACAGCTGTTCTTATACAAACTGTAGGTTAGTTTGATTTATAACAAAATATAAATCAGATGTAGTGGAATAGAAGTATTAAGTAAAAGTAAAGTACAAGTACCTCAATTTCTTTTTGTGCAATACTTACTAAATGCACCTATTTACATTCCACTGGTTGCACTTAATTACATTACATTACTTAATGCACTAAACATGCAGAGAAACTCGTTTTTTGTTCTTTAACTAATGAATAGATTGTGAACTTTGACCCGTTTTTCCAGTTTGCCAGCTGACAGTTTGCTGTTTGAAGCCTCGCCATGTTTTAAAATAATGACCTAAACGTGCCTCCTCCTCCTTGCCTCCTCGCCTCCTCGCCTCCTCGCCTCCTCACCTCCTCTCTCCTCTCTCCTTTGCACCTTCCCTCTTACGTAACCGTCCTCTCTGAACGTTTATCTGACTGTGCAGGTTCATGCATTAATGCAGGAGCTGCAGCTTCTTCTGCAGCAGAAACCCTGAAAAAAAACCACATAACTCATCACTTTTCTTAAAAGAAACTAATGCATTACTTAACTTGTTTACTCCCTATAGGAAGTAGTCCGTTATACCTCTAATTACATTATTTTGTCATTATTCTGCAACATTGCAACCTCACCTTAAATCTCACATAAACACAAATCCCTATCCTGATAAGCACTAGCATTAGCACAAAGTTGGTGGAAAGCAACAAGGCTTGCATGGTATTCCCGATTGCATACTTTTTTCTTTCTACTTTTAGTACGTACTTCAGCTGCCTCTTACAAACTAAATACTTTGACATAATACTTTGTCAAAACACAGACAAATCTTCTGCTGCACAAAAGGATTGTGGGTCAGAATAGCGTGCATTCTGCAAAATGCTAACGGTGCATTAGGACATCCTGGTATTTATCGAAAAAACTGCATTTTGGAACATACTAAAACTTTTTCTTGAGTACTAAATAGTTTGTTACTATGAGTATTGGAATGCACAGTTAATTGCAAACGAGATCCAAGGCGGACATGGCAGTGAGGCAAAACAATTTTTCTGATAGAGCATTATTGAAACACAAAATAATTCAAAATGCTTTACTGAGGCATAAAATATATATTAGACATAACACTGAAAGAAGACTTTCAAATGTTATTTAAAGACAATAAAAACAAAAAACAGGAAGCGTGAACAAGCAAATGAGAAGTCGATTAATTAGAAAGAAATGCATTTTAGAATAAGCGATAAAAACTTTCTATCGGTCCATTTTGCAGATAATTAAAGACCACATGTAACGCAAGTAATGCGATGACAGTTACTCTGAACTACACTCACACTTGATGTTTCTCCGTTTGAATGCATGTTGTTGTTTATTAATGTGTCTTATCTTATTTTGTGTTGCAGACACTGTGTATTTCCACCTGCCTCCTCTGAGTGAAGACATGAAGTGCGTCTACGGAGTTTCCTGTTATCGACAAATAGAAGCGAAGGTCAGAAAAAAAAAAACATTTTCACAGATTCTAATCGAGCTCAGGAAATAACTTTTCATATATATACACACACATATATATGTGTACTCCTATTAGTTTCTTTAATCGACAGATGTGTAAACAGATTTCCTCTTCAAATAATCACACAGAAGCACCACTATTATTTTGCTTTTACAAGAGATACGCTCTAAAGTTTCTTGGAACAAAGCATAAAAAACAACATATCGACTAAAATGAACGAAGTATCAAACATCTTGATATTTGACATCAGACTTCTCTCCTTTTCTGACATTTTATTATGCAAATAGTTAATAATTTAATCAGGAAAGCAATCAGCAAATTAAAAAATGAAAGTGAATACTAGCTTTTAAAGTATTTAAATGTTACATTTCAGGTTTTACAGGTAACCTGATTCTAGTTGGTAACTTTTGTGTGTTTTAAATTCAAAGTTTCACTAAAGTAAAAGTACATTAGCATGTGCATCAAAATATACTCAAAGTACCGAAAGAAAAAGTACTCAAAAAAAGTACAAACTATCCAAAAGTCAAAAAGAGAACATTTAAAAACAACACATTTTAAACTGCTTTACCAAAAGTACAATAAAGTAATCACAACATAATTCAAGTGATAAATAAATAGGGAAACAGTGAGAACGACACGCCTCTTAATTCCATAAATGCAGATATTTTTTAAACTATCCAAAGCGGAAGAGAGTTCAGAGTAGATTAGGGTGTAATTGTATAACTTGTTTTGTAACACATACATCTGGTTTGATTAATATTCAGCTGTTGCAGCTGCAGATCTTGTCTGTGCTTTTGGAAGGAAATGTTCTTCCTCTTTATTCTTGATTTAATCAGAAGGAAATCATTTTTTTGTCCTTAATGACGTCAGTTTTTATGAGGTCGTCTGCAGAGCGATTACTCACATGAAGGCCTCACAGTGTATTCTTATATTCATATATATATACATATATATATATTTTAATGTTTTTTAATCCGTCTTCAGGCCCTGAAGGTGCGACAGGCCGACGTCACCAGGGAGACGGTTCAGAAGAGCGTCTGCGTCCTCAGTCGAGTGGTGAGTCAGTCAGAGGATGATGATGATGTCATCTTTATAACGCAGTAGAAGAAGAACATTTCTCTTTAATGCGTCGCCATAGAGATTTAAACTTTTAATGTTGTGAGAAAGGAGGAGCCTTTAGATGTTCAGTGTAACTTCAGTTATGGAATCATGTTTTATTCTGTACATTTTTTGTTTGAATACTTTTCAAAAAAAATTCTTTTTTTTGTTAAAATTTTAAAAAAGTGTTTTATTATGTAATTTATTTTGTTAAAATACCTTTAGAAAAAAATACTTTTATTATGTTAATTTTTGTTAAAATACCTTTAGAAAATATTATTGTATTCAGTAAATTTTTGTTAAAATACCTTTTAGAAATGTTTTTTTATTCTGTAAATGTTTTTGTTAAAATAGCTTTAGAAACAATGTTTTATTATGTTAAATTGCTCATAGCCAAAATAGATGACTTAAACAAAGAATATAGGTGATGAACATAATAAATATTTTAGGCATATTAGAAATAATCTGGTTAATAATCATGAAAACTGTGATATTTCCTCTGAAAATAATAAATATTATTGTCATTTCCTGCATAAAACAGCATAAAGATTTGGGGACAAATGGGAGTTATGGTTGATTTTAATGAAACCGTTAACGACTCACACACTCGTTTGTTTGTTTGTGATTCTCAGCCTCTCTACGGTCTACTTCAAGCTAAGCTACAGCTCATCACACATGCCTACTTCGAGGAGAAAGACTTTTCACAGATATCGATTTTAAAGGTGAGAATAATTTGCTCGAGACAGAAACCATATGTTTTACCTTTTATATTCTGTTATATTGACTTCCTGTTTCCTCCTCTCGTCCTGCAGGAGCTGTACGACCACATGAACGGCTCTCTGAGGGGCTCCGCTCTGGAGGGATCACAGGTGTATCTAGGTAGGTCCAACAAGTTGCGTATTTATGACACAAACACAAATAAAAGTTGACTTTTTTTTGTGGTATATAAGTAGTGAACATGTGCCGACCTTGCATGAGGTCTTTTGCAGTTTCTCCTGCTTGTTTTCCTATTTTTTCCCAACTTTTGCAAGAGGCATTTCTACCAAAAAGCACCACAGAGCAACACAGGAAGTCATTTCTTTATCTCCTCCGTCACAACATGTCCCCTTAGACTTATTTCCCCTCGTAGTTTAAGATTTCTCTCTTGTGCAATAATGATTAAACTGCACTATAATTCGACTGTGAAATGCTCTTTAATTAATACTGCTTTTAACCACATTTAAAGAAACATTCTTATTTGATTTAGCACACTCAAAGGATCCCACTTTGCAGGATTATTTTATTCACTTATTTACATTATTACTTATTTGTTTGTATTCTTTGCATATATACGTTATATATTGTAGCATTAGGTACATCATTTACATTTTAAATAGTCCTTTAATTACAATAAAACAGAATCGATTGCATACACTTAAAAATTGTAAATTGGACACAAAAAATGTAATTGAATAAATTAAAATGAAATTAGTAAAAAATACAAGAAACGAAAACATTTAAAAACCCTGATATAAATAAATAATAAAACATATTGCAAAACACATGTTTTGTTGTTCCAGAAATACAGATATTCTATAAACAGACCATATTTGTGGTTATTAGCCATGTGATTGTTTTTATCTGAGGCTACATTCCTCATTTGTTGACGCTCTGTTTACTTTCTTCCCTCAGGTTTATCACCAAGAGATTTAATTCTGCACTTTCGACACAAGGTAGAGAATCACAGACAAACGTTCATGTGAATGCTGGTTGTGTTATAGTTGTTATATAATAACTCTTTTCATTTTACCTTCCGTAGATCCTCATCCTCTTCAAGCTTATTCTGCTGGAGAAGAAGGTACAATCAGAAATAAATGTGTTTTCTTGCAATTCAGAACTTTTGAAGAAAACAACACTATAAGTTAGACTTTTGTTGTTGTTTTTGTTTGCAGGTCCTTTTCTACGTGTCTCCTGTCAACAGATTAGTGGGAGCTCTGATGACAGTTTTATCACTGTTTCCAGGTCAGTAACTCCAAAAGATCTTCTCTACTTTTCACATTAAATAAAGTGTTTGTTGGGATGGTGCATGGGTGTTTTTAATGCATCTGTACAGATAATTAAACTGGGAAAACTGTGAAAAAGTAAATAAAAAAGTCTTAATTACAGTTTTGTGAGGCTGTTTTTATCAGGTCATAAGGTTTTAATATATCTGGTTTAATCCAGGCAAGTTTAAAAAATAGAGAAATTGCAATCAAAACATGCAACCTGAAGATTGACATTGACGCTTTCTAGTCGCTGGTCGGATAATAAAACATGTGAAAAACAAATCTGTGTTTAAATTGACAGGAGGAGAGTTAGAAACATTAGTAAGAAGCAGAGACGTATGGAGGTTCCATTTAGTTACATTGTGGTGCGTTCAAGCTCCATTCAGTAAAAACGAGTATTGGACAGAACTCAATTAAAACGTTATTACGATGTGTTCAAATGTAATCTTGTAAAATGTAGTTTTTGTGTTTTCTCAGCAACTTAAAATAGATATAAGAGATGAATTAAGACCTGTTTACTGTCCAAACAGAAGCCTTTTTTAAGAATTTAAGGAAAATTGGGAAGAAGAATTAAAGTAACGGAAAAGCTAAATGAAAACAATAGTACATGAGTAGAGTTACATATGCAGAACACTCGTAAACGCAAAGGGACACTAATGTGACTTTTATGCTTTATTTCTCATGATTTAAACTTTCCATTCATAAAAAGAAGAATGTGTTAACAGCAAGAATAAAAAATGTCCTCCCTACTTCCCGATAAAGTTAAGCATCACTTCAAAATAAAAGACTTGGAAAAACTCAAAGAATATTATTGTAACAACACTTTTTAAGGATAAAAAACTGTAAAAAAGTGAATAGAAAATAATTCAAAACATCACCTGTCTTCTGCAAAAATCAGGAAATATCTGAATTGTAAGAACCTGCAACATGTCAAACAGAAAGCTGATGAAGTGGACTGAAATTAAATGACAAATATCACTTTTTTATTTCATCTGTGCAGGTATGATCGAGCACGGCCTGGTGGACTCGTCCCACTACCGGCCAAAGAGCAGCGTGTCGGAGGACGTGACTCTGGTGGAGAGCGTCTCCGGAGCCGAGGAGTTCGTCTCCGTGTCCGTCACTGACATCCCCAACAGCGAGCTGGAGCTGGAGGGCACGTCCGCCGGGCCCACCGCCGCCGCCAAGGAGTCTCCGTCCTCCGGGACCAGCACCGAGGGGGACAACCACCTCCTCAAACCGCCGTCTCGCAGCTCCCCGGAGTCCTCGGAGAGCGACTGGGAGACTCTGGACCCGAGCGTGCTGGAAGAGAGCCCCAAAAAGGAGGCCGTCGAGGGGAAAGAAGAGGTGGAGCTTCTGGACGCCTTCGACTCCGAGACGGGGACGCCCATCACGTCGCAGCCACAGTCCGGCGTCGGTCAGGGAGGGGTCGTCCAGGGCCTGGTGTCCGGTCTGGAGGAGGACCAGTACGGCCTGCCGCTGCCCATCTTCACTAAGGTAACACTCAGGGTTTAAACTTTATGTATTGAGACCAAACTGAAAAACAAGAAATTCAAGATTTGCTATTTTTTCTCCTTTTTGTCCCCTAAAAAAATGTCTTTGACAGGAAGTTCAGGTTGATTATCTGAAGACATATAACTTCTAAAAACCATGAAATTTACTAGAAGCACAGACAAAAAGGTGTACAACAGAGTGTGTGTGTGTGTGTGTGTTTTTCTGCAACACGGTGACCTTTTCCCCTTTCCGTTGCCAGGGTTACCTGTGTCTGCCCTACATGGCCCTGCAGCAGCATCACCTCCTGTCCGACGTGACCGTGCGCGGCTTCGTTGCCGGGGCGACCAACATCCTCTTCCGCCAGCAGAGGCACCTCAGCGACGCCGTCGTCGAGGTAAAACATTTAATTATTAATTATTTTAACAGTAAAAGTTTGATATTGTTCAGTTCTGATGATAAACACTGTATGTTTTGTGTTTTCTAGGTGGAAGAAGCCGGCGTCCACATCCAGGACCCGGAGCTCCGTAAGATCCTGAGCCTGACGACGGCCGACCTCCGCTTCGCCGACTACCTGGTGAAGCACGTGACGGAGAACCGCGACGACGTTTTCCTGGACGGGACGGGCTGGGAGGGCGGAGACGAGTGGATCAGAGCGCAGTTCACCCTCTACCTCCACTCGTTACTGTCCTCTGCGTTACAGCAAGGTGGGAACACTCATTTATCATTTATTCACTACTTTCACTTCTTCATTTAGAGGCTGTTTTACTGAAATTCCCATTAATAGGTGTCTTTAATAAAAAATAAAGTTGACTAAATGCAACGTTATTTTCTTTACAGAGGGCCTTTTATTAAAATAGAGATGGACTGGTCTTGTGGTTTTGTTTCAAAATCAAATTTAGATTTTTCTAAATATGCAGCTTACTCACTTCTTCTATGGAGTTATGATGAGTTGATTTCTTTATAAATACTAGTGACTCATCTTCATAGACTTACTAATACGAACGTGTGCTGTCATCATCACATACGCTGTTCTGTGTTGTGTTTACTGACTCCAAACATCTCCGTTCATTTCAGACAACGAGAGGCTGCTGGCTGATTACGGCGTTGCGTTCGTGACGGCCTGGAAGATCACCCACAACTACCGGGTCTGGTACAGCAACAAGCACCCAGCCATGGCCGCCATCACCGCGGGGTAGGAGGACAAATCAAATCATGAATAGAAAGAATACCTTTTCAAGCAGTTTACAAATCATTTCTTTATTATTATTATTACTTCAATTCATCAACACTTTTCTCCGTTGTTTGATTATTCGTTCACTGTGGTGGTATTAGAGAAGAAAACTAAATTTAAGGTTATACTGGGGGATTAATTGATGGGCAAATGGTAATTTTCGAGGTGAAATATTCCTTTAATAACTATAGAAACGTGCTAAAAAAATGGGGAAAGTATTGGTGTTTAAATCAATATATTAAATCACATATATATATATATGTCGATATTGTGACATTTGTTATTATTGAGAATAATCTCAAGGGTTTATTGACTTTGTTGACTGTTCAGATTCAGTAAGGATTTATAAAAAATGATCATGTATTTGGTAAATTAATACATTCAATTCTCTTTCTGTAGACATCCGTTCCAGGGCCAGTACAGTGTTGCAGACGTGAAACTACGACTCTCACAGTGAGTTCACTCTTTCATTCCTCTCTCACTCTTTCATCTCCTGCTTTGTACAAATATAAGTACTGCAGCTTTAAGACACAGAAGACAAGAAACAACAACAAGTAAAACATGAATAATCCAGTCCAAAGCCGAGTCAGCGGCAGTGTTATTTGATTTTCTTTCAAACCTCATCACGTCACATTGTTTCCTGGAGCTCACCAAAAGATGAATGCTGCTGCCATCATGTGGAGAAAAGACGACATTGTAAAGAAAATTGTGTCGTACTTCTTTAAAAATGACAATGTAGATATCTACTTTAAAATTGGGATTTGGGAAATTGGGTTTACTAAATGTCAGAAAATATTAAAAAATGTCCATTCTAGTCTCTCAGTCAACACTGATGCTTTTAAATTAGTAAAAAACAACATTTATTCAGTTGTAATACAATATTAATCAGAGAAAAGCATGAAATGTCCTTATTTGAGGGGCTGAAAACAACATTTTATGCCATTTCTACGTGAAAAAATAAGATATCTTTTGGGATTAATCATCTAATTGTTGCAGCTCTGCATTACTGCTGCTCATCGATTGTTAATTATTAATTGCTCATTCACTCAAACACCCAGCGGTGAATAATATAGGGGGTCGGGGGGGTTCATATCAGAAAAACTCATTAATTATGAGCGAGTTTCATTCTTAAAAACAAACAGAGCTGCTGACTTCTTCAGCTTCAGCTCTGGTTTCGTTCCAGGAAGTTCAGATGAAAGGCGACTCCGACCACAGCTGGAGCGCCGCTTCTAGTGTTACGTGTCTGATAACACACACACACACACACACACACACACACACACACACACACACACACACACACACACACAAAATCAAAACAAAATGAAAGTTCCTTTTAGTAACTTTAAGAGCAAGAATGGAGTTGGTGATTAGGCTGAGTAGTTCCCGAAAAATGAATGGATCCCTTCAAAATATAAGACAAAAAATAATATCTAAACTGGGACAAAGAATATATATTTGTGGGCTCGATTTAACAATACATTCTTAAATTGTAAAGGCCCTGATCTTGGTATTTAATGATTTTATTTAATGAAGTTTTCTCAGGGGTGTAGTGAAGTAAACATTGAGCTGCTTTCCTGCAACTTGAGGCTGGGAAGAAGGGACTGGTTTTAGTGGGACAATCTGTGACTGGTCTGAGGTTTTGTCAGTAAAAAAAAAAAAAAAGGAGAGGCCCTACGCTTGACTTCCTTGTGAATGTGCTGTGTTGCATGTGTATTATGGAAGCACTGGTGAATGTGTGTGTGTGTGTGTGTTGTGTGTTAGAGGGGCTATACACAGCCGACCCCTTTTCATGTCTCCTCGTCATCGGTTGCCGGACAAAGAGCAGCCGGTGGCAGAGATGTTCTCACAAAAACAAGAGTCATGTGACAGAGCTGCACGGCTGCAGGCGGACGCTGGCTGTTAGAGGATCTTCCTTTCATTGTCAGCGCTGCGTTCCGCATAAGGAGCTGTTTATTTGGGTCAGCCAGCGAGACGGAGAGTCAGCGTGTCCTCTCCCAGTGTACACAGTGGCTCAGGGGAAAGACTGCTTTGTGTTACGGATTGTTGGAATCTTGTTGAATATGATCATTTTACCACAGAGTTTCCATTTATTCCACCCAAAACCTCAAAAGCTTCAGAGTTAATAACATTTTTTCCATGGTACTGTATGTGCAAGACATTTAAATCAAGATTCTAGATTCCTTTGCATTAATTCAAACAAATTTGCCATTTAATGTAGATATATTTGGACACTTTGAGATCTTAAAGGCCTATTCTGGTGTTTCTTTGACCACATATGTTGAATAATACAGGTCAAATATTAATTAAATAATAATAATAATATAATTAAAACAATATTTATGCATATAAATATATATTTTGCTTTTATTATATATATTTTTTAATTTGTTATTATATATATTTTTTTTAATTATGCACCTATATCTTTTTATTATATTGTACATTATGATATATTGTAAAAAAAGTAATAAAAAGTGATACAACAATAATAGCATTATATTACGTCCATGTAATAATCCAGGGTTGGTAGTGTACAGATGTTAGTAAATAATAATTATAATAAACTAAATATATACAAAATATATATATATATATATCCTTAAATATTTCACATTAAAATAAATAACTGAGGAAAACCAGAAACCTGTTAAATGAATCTAGTGGCATTGATCAGTGATGTCATCAATACAACATGAGAGATTGTAGTTTTACTGTTATTTAGTGGTAAAAATCATATTTAAAGCTCTTATCTAATGTTCACAGGGATTCTCTCATTCTAACAAACTAAATTAAAACTCTTACTTTGAAAAATCAAAGATAAAAAGAAAGTTGGCAACAGTCAGGATAGATTCCTGTAGCTGCCTCACTGACCCTAGCAACAGGCGCCATAGCAACCGCATCCTGTTTGTTTGGCAGATCCAACTCGTTGTCCCCTACGAGTTGGCGCCGCCGCCGTGCGTCATTGAGACGCCAAACGGAGGCGGCGAGCTGTGTACGCCTATGTCATGTTGACGCTGTAGTCACATAAACACTGTATCCGTCACACACATCTCTCTCTGGTTTCAAGTTTCACACAGACTTCTTTTATAAGCTGTTCTTTTAGATATTATCGAATAATTAAGGAGACGACATGTCGAAACTGAGCTCCGCATTCTTTACTTTGTGTTTCGAATAATTTATCTTCCTTTCAGTTGTCCAGATTAAATATTTTGGCTCGTTAGAAGGTGTGAAAGCAGAGAGTGGCAGCTGCTGACACGCACACGCATCCGTCTTTTTAACCGTGCTAGTGTGAGATTCCTGCTGAATGTCAGCCATGGATCGGGGGATCCATGTGAAAGGTCCCGGTCCCAGCAGACCCCTCTGTTCCACATAAAGCTGAATTTAGCCGTGTGCGTTTGTTGTGAAACGTAGCCCCTCGCTCGTTTCCGAATCATCTTACGCGACACCTGCTGCTCAGCCTTCAGCCGGTACAGAGGTTTGAAGGCAACATTTAGGAAACACGGCACTTGCTAGAAGACGAATTTGTACACACACACAAACACAGGAATCCCATGCATACATTGGTTTGTTAACCCTTTTTGTTGCCACTCATTGTCCACTGCAGCTCGGTGCAGAACAGCGAGAGAGGGAAGAAGATCGGGAACGCCATGATGACCACCAGTCGCAGCGTGGTGCAGACGGGGAAGGCAATGGGTAAGAAAGCTAAAAAAAACGATCCCCTAAATTAGACATTATTAAAGGTGGCGCCCAAATAAATAAGCTGAAAGGGATCCATGTCTTGAGTGAAGCCGATGTGGAAGTTTCTTTTAACGTGCATTCTCTCTACTGACCAGCAGGGGGCGACTCCTGTGGTTGTATAGAAGTCTATGAGAAAATGACTCTACTTCTCTAAATGGAGCATCATTTACTAAATGAACATCATGCTGTATTGAAGAAGACTTGAAACTAGAGATTGAGACCATAAACTCATGTTTACAATGTTTACTGAGGGAATAAATCAAGAGAGAAGTAGAGTCATTTTCTCATAGACTTCTATACAACCAGAGGAGTCGCCCCCTGGTGGTCACTAGAGAGAATGCAAGTTTTAAGACACTTACACATTGCAAACAAACATTTATTTACCGGTTTTGTTGGTGGCGTCTTAACTGTTCTTCTTCTCTGCTCTCAGGTCAGTCCGTTGGCGGAGCGTTGACCAGCGCCAAGTCGGCCATGTCTTCCTGGTTCTCCACACTGGCCCAGCCTCCGGCGGTGACCCCCGCGGAGCATCTGGAGCAAGCAACCGAGGCCCAACCCTGAAAACCAAAACCTACCAGACTCTGTCCTCGTCCTCTGACCTTCTGGTTAAGGTGAAGTCTGAGGGTTCAGTGGACTTGAGAGATGCTTTTATGAAGGAGAAAAAATAATCACGACAGTCTCGCATTCCCATGTTTGGTGACTCCCGGCGCGACGCTGCACAGGATATTATAATAACTGTACAGTCCACATCCACTGTGAGGCAGAGACTGCCCGGCGCTTTTGATCAAACAACCCAGAAATATACAACAGGCTGCACCATGTCCGACCGCCTGTTTTGCATTTTTGCTGGATGCTTTCTTCCCGTGAGACACTAAAGAAGCCGATGTTTGGGTTTTGTGGTGTCTTTTGCTGCATATTTCTAGAGTTTGTCTATATATAGCCGACTATTTTGCTGACAGAAAAATAAATATCGGTGTCACAAGATTTGACAGAAGAAAAAAAAAGCATGAGCTGTGGCACCTTGAAGATATTTTTAACAGTTACTATTTTAAATTCTGGCTCATGTTCAGTGATGTCTATGTATGTAATCACACTGTGGTTGTTGTGGTAACGGCATGGATTCCTGCGTTAACAAAACAAATACACAAAGAGTGACTCACGAAAGGCTGAAACTAACAATTATTTTCATTGCTGATTCATTTGTGGATTATTTTAATTATTATTAGTTTGAAATAGTGAAAAATATCCACTGCTATTTCCGATTTGACAGCTATGGAGCAAAAAATGGAGTCAAAAATTTAACAAAATATGTAAATTAAATAATATTGTGAGCTTAATAATTTAAATTGAGTGTAAACAGAGATATATAAATCTTCATACTTTAACTTATTCTTCAGTTAGTTATCATCAGTTGGTTAAAATTAAATGAGCATCAGTAGCTAAAGCAATTAGAAAAAACGCTAACAAACTTAGCTAGCTACAGACCAACAGTCAAAACCCTTTAAAATATTAATTTTAATGATAATGTATAATAATTAAAAGCAGATAATTCTTTTCTTTATCTATTTAACATTCTTTTGAAGCACTAAACACAGAATGGTTTGCATTTTTCTTGATAAATGATCAAATTTCCAAAAATCAAACAACTAATTGTTTATCGTTTCAGCCCGTTACATTTCCTTTATTTTCCGCTCTCTGGCATTTCTGACAAATGCAGAACACTACACCAACGTAATTACAAAATCTGAATGCTGTTACTGCAAAAAAACCACAACGTTATTACATAAATCCTTGTGTACCCTAATGCCTGATTCTGTTCCCCTGATAAACGTGATGAAAAACCTCCCTTAATGAAGGAACCTGCACCCGGGCCTTTTTATATTATATATTAGAAGACCTATATTTAGTAAATCTGAGAATAGTTTAAAGTCAGATAAGTTATTTATTTGTTTGTGTATAAACTCATAGATATCCATGTTTTGTCATGACAACACTGGAAAAAGTCCTGTATCTGTGGAACACTGCGTGCATTTGCAAAAGCAGCCATTATATTCTATTTATGTCAATCTTTATCTTGTATAACTGTCATTTTTCGAGCTGCTTTCAGGATATTTTTTCCCTCCGTGCTTCAAATATTCAACAACCGTTTGGATTAAAAGTGGTCCAGTGAGCATGCTCTGTCCAGTCTCATCTTTCGTCTTTAAATCCATTTTTTTAAACATATGTTTTGGTTCTTCATTCTTTTAAACCTTCCTTGGTCATTTTCGGGAATTTTCTTTTGATTGCTGGATAAAGTAAAAACAAAATAAATGAAAAAGCTGCTTTTTCATCCTCTGATGATATATTTTAATTTTGTATTTAACAGATATGAATGTATCGTGAATCAAAATCCACAGAATATTTTCTTGACAGATGCTTTTAATGTATTTGAGAGGAAGTGATACTATTCTTTATTGCTGTATTAAAAAAAAAAAAGATTGAAAATAAACCGCAGACTTTTATTTTTAGGAGATAATGAAATAGGAACTTGTTCTTTTCATCGCTCTGGATACAAATGTGTCTGGGTAGAAAATGTAGGTCAGCCAAACAAAGTGGTTGCTAGTGGGTTGTTGTTGTGGATGTACCACATGGACGCACAAATATGCACCCATGTGTTTGTCCGACAACAATCCGAGCCCAGAGACCTCGCTCTGAAAGTCTCACCCAACTACACGTGATGGTTTTCAGCATTCAGTCAATTTGATTAATCACTTAACAGATCCCCAGAAAGAAACTTGCAGGGTTTTGTTAAACAACATGTTTACCTTACCTTTCCTGAAAATAACCTGTTTGAAAAGTTAAAGCAGGATTCAATATGTTTTACAAGACAAAGATTTAAACTTTTCTAATATAAACCCTTTTTTTCTCCAACATCATACATTTCACTTAATGTTTGACTATTTTGTGTAGGTCCAAATCAAACAAATCCATATAAAATGTTATTTAAATTCCAGGTTGTAATGCAATAAAACACCAAAGAATAAATAGGCTTACAACTATTGACCATTTCCATTCATAAATCTATTGTTAGTCTTCTAAATTTTATGTCAACTTATCTCTGATAAAAGAAAAATATTAGAAAATTGCAAACTTTGTCCAGTAATAATAGGACATAAACATTAATGATGCAACAGGTAACCACTGTTTAATAAATGCTATCTTATCAATGTGCAACTGGAAAACCCTTTAACTCTTAATTGTTTTAAAAATACAAACTTTATGTATGTGGTTTAACAAAAAGCATCCTGGTGTATTTTTGTGTTATTTCCAATATTCAATAACAATATTGCACTTTTTAAATGGCATTTAAATTGTAGAAATATAAGCATGATTTTTCCATAAAATCCTTTTTCTTTCCATTTAACAAAATAAACTTCTCAAATGTTAAATGTTGTAGGAAAGAAAATATATTTACAATTTATATATTTAAAGAGACAGTAAACAAGACAACAAGTCTAGCCAGAAATTAAACAGCAACTTAAAGAATTTGTGATATTTAAAGGGATTTTAATTTAACATTTTAAGAGTTGATTCCTAATAAATTTACAAATAAACATTTCATTTTAATAACTAGCAGCCACATCTTTTAAGTCCAAACAAAAAGAAACCGTGAGTCAGTTTCAGGAACGTTTTTGGTATGTTTTTTAATAAATTAACGTTCATTCAAAATACAGTGCCAAAGGAATATGATGCAGCCAAACATGCTAGTAAGGTTTGTCATGAAGCACCTGTGCTCATGTTTTTTTCAAAAGGTAGGAGGAAGACCCCCCAACACACCTTTTCCCAACCCCCTCCCCCTCCACTACTGCTAGTGGTTGCAGGGACATAGCGACAGCCGTGGGCCAGCCCTCTCCTCTCACAACCAATCAGCAGCAAGAATCCTCAATATTCACTCAAATTAAATCTGATAGGAAAATGGATATCTACCCACAATCACACTACAGTAATGTTTGATATTAAATAATAATAATAAAAAAGAAAAGACACTAATACAAAATAGACCTGGTTATTTTTCCCCCGCACACTAAAACAGTTGTCTTTTTTTTTTTTTTTTTTTTTTTTTTTTTTTTTTTTTTTTTTTTTTTTAAACATATGAAAAATATATATCTTAATATATATTTCAGCAGCTTGGAAAATAAAAAATAAAATAAAAATGCATGAGCCCAAAACCTAACAGAGTGGAGTTTGTTGTTGTTGTTGTTGTGTTTTGCAGAGGAAAGTGTTCATGATCATGTGACAATGGATTGAGCGAGGTGTAAACTGCAAGCCGTGTGGAAGACCGGTGTGCAAACAGACTGCAGGAGGCGCTATAGTGGGAGTCGAGGGGGAGGACAGAGAGCGGAGGAGGAGGAGGAGGAGGAGGTGATGGGAGACCGGACCTGCAGTCACCCATCTTTCTTAACCCTCCCGACCCTCCAGAGAAACACTCCCCCCCCCCCCGTACCCTCTTGTTTTCTGAAGGAATCCTGTTCTCAAATCTATCAAATACTTTAAAAACACGTCTCTGAAAAGTAGTTTTTGCTCATTTGTGGAGGAAGATAGTCGCAGTAAACCTGGATTTTTCCAATTGAGACAAGAACCAAAGCAACAAAACGGCAACTAAACCTTACTTTCATTATTGATCGTTTTGTCTAGAAAATAGCAGTTCAAACTGATTTTGTCCCAAAAAACCCTGTCAAATAACCATAAAATCCTCACATTTTAGAAGAAACCGGAAATGTTTGACATTTTATGCCTGAGAAGATAGTCACCCGTTTCCTTCTTTCCATCATCTAATCGACTGCTTGTTTCAGCTCTACAATTAAATCATTTCTCTAGCAAAAAGTATCAAACATTCCCGAGCTACAGCTTCTTAAATGTGAGGATAAGTTGTAAATTTAAGATTTTTCTGATTCTGCTGGTCAGACAAATCAAGATATTTAAAGAAACAACCTTGAGCCTTTTTTTGGGACATTTTATAGACTTAGAGATTCATTAATTATTAAAACAAATAGTGATCATCAATGCAATTACTAATCTTTAGTAGCAGCCTAAAGACCAAATTGCCAGAATTTCTTTACTTTCATTATCTCCAGTTTGCTTTACAAGTTCAATTGTTATCACGTGACAACATTTAAGCTTAAAAGATCCATTATTGATGATTAATCAGTAGTTTGACAAGAATTCTTAGCACCAAGTCCACTTACTGGAAACTAGCGGATGGAGTTTGTCACACGATAACAACTGAACCACCTCCATCATCTGAAGGCCATGAGACAGAGAACAATTACAATAACTGGACTTTTTTAGGGTCAATATGAACTCTCAAACTCAATATCATAACAAGAATAAGAGCTTCTGAAAACACTGACAGTGATATTTTGATGCTGGGTCAAGAAACCGTAAACGCTGCCTTCCTGCCACAAAGGAGCAAGACGATAACTTTTCAAAGTTTTATGCTCAAAACGATAGATTTTCAGCAGAGTGTTCATTGATCAGTGGTGAGAGAAGAGAAAAATAAAAGGATTAGAGAGGCTGGGGGGGATTTTGGTACAGTTGCCATTGTCATTCCGAGAAGGTTTACCAGTTAAGTGCATCATCATCATCATCATCACAAAATCAGTTGACGTTTAGATTATCACATTGTAGAAACAGTATGACAGACTTGTAATAATATCTAACAGATGTCACAACTGACAAAATAATAAGAAAAAAAAACCTTTTTCAGATTACTAGAATTTTTAAGGGGGCATCTTTTTCGCTCCAGGCTTTTTTTTTTTTTTTTTTTTTTTGAGGCTTCAAGCCTCCAAAAGTCCGGAGATCCAGAGAAACAACAGAGAGAATGTGAAAACCCTTTTCATATTTTAGATCCACCCCCTCCCACACACGTGTTCATCCCTCAGCGTTACAGGTTCCCGGGTCAGTCAGCGAGGGGGGGGAGGGGAGGTTAAGAGCTATACGTGGGGGAGGGTCACCAGCTCCCCGTCCACCTCGAACTCCTCGGCTCCGTCGGGGAGAAGAGGTAGGTCGGGGGTTTCCAGGGGGATTCCTCCAGGCAGGACGGGTACAGCTTCCCCACCGCGCATCGGAAGTCCTTCCCCAGATCCCAGAGCACGCGCTCGGACACGGGCTGCCGCAGGTACCAGCGGTCCAGCTCCATGTCGTACTGGTAGATGGCGTACTTGGCGCGCTCGTTCATGTGGGTCTCGCGCATGAAGATGCACAGCGAGTTGAGCAGCACCACCGCCCGCACGCACGGGTCCGAGTACCGCTTGGCGGGGATGTTGGCGGCATGGCGCCACTCGTTCTTGTTGACGTCGTAGATCTCCACCGTGACGGAGGAGCCGTCGATGGTGCTCGTGGGCAGGCGGATGCCGGAGTTGCTGACCACGTGGAGGCCGCCGATGTAGAAGATGAGATCGCCGAACGCGGCGGCGGAGGCGAAGCAGCGGCTGGTCTTGCGCATGGCCATCTCCACCCAGGTGTCGGCCCGCGGGAAGTAGCAGTACATCAGGTCGTGGGTCATGACGTAGATGCAGTCGTGCGCCACCACGGAGGTGCTCCAGTTCCAGGCGAAGGGCAAGGGGCTCATCATGCTCCACTCGTCCTTCTCGCAGTCGTAGCGCTCCACCGTGCGCTTGTTCAGCTCCCCGCCCACGTTGTCCCCGCCGATCGCGTAGATGTAGCCCTCGCAGTGGACCAGCGAGGGTTTGATCCGGGCGCACAGCATCGGGGTTTTGGGAACCCAGGCGTTCTGCTGGGCGTCGAACCAGAAGAAGCTATCCACGGAGCGGAACACCGCCTGGAGCTTTCCGCTCTTGCCGTGGTTGGTGATGGAGTTCTTGAGGGGGATCTGACCGCCGGCGATGAACACGTCATTGTCCGGCGTTACAAGCGTCCCCACCTTCTGCAGGTCCCCCGGGGGGTTGTTGAGCTTGTACACTTTCTCCGCCTGCGGGCTGTAACACACGACCGTGGTGGGCAAAGACCCGGACATCACGTATCCGTCGCCCTGCGTTTCCGACATGGCCTCCATGAAGATGAGCATCTCCTCCTTGGTCATGCCCAACCGCGGCTTGAAGAACTTGGGCATGGACTTGTAGAGGCCCTGCACCACCACGGACTTGTCGTTGGGCGGCAGACCCTGGAACCAGGCGCGCTGCGTCACCTCGGACAGCGCGTCGATGCGGATCTGGCTGAGCACGGAGGACAGGTGCTGCGAGCGCGCCTCCATGTTGTACTCCAGCCACAGCATGGCCGCCTCGCGCACCGTCTCCTCCTTCTCCACGTTGAGGTTGTCGCTGCTCAGCACGTCGATCAGCAGCTCGTGGGACAGCTGGAGGAAGGCCTCCTGCCGGTACACCATGGGGAACTTGTGCTCCACCATGCGTTTGGCGCTCTGCTTGAGCTCCATGCAACTGAACAGGTCGCCGATGCTCAGCATGCGGACGCAGTTCTCGGCGTTGATCTTCTTCACCAGGTAGTCTCTGCACTGCAGCAAGACGTCCTCCACCTGGACAGAGGACAAGAGACGGCCGTCAGGTAAAGGTATGTAGGTACTTTTAATTGAGACACTACTTCCTGTGTGAGAAATAATTATGTCCGGGGTATTTGGCGAATACGAAAATTAGTCAATATTTAAAATTGAATTTGATAATAAATTCCTCCTTCAAGTGTCAAAGATTTGCTGCTTCCAGCTCCTCGTATGTGAATATCTGCAGCTCTTTCTCCTAAATGTTTTTGCCAATTATAACGTTTGTACAACCATAATAATTTAAAGATACAAATCAAGTTGTATCATTACAACCCCGAAACTATGTTCTAAACAGGAACTGTTCCTAAATTAGTAATTTATAATTTATCTGCATCGATACGGTCCGGAGTTAACTGTTCGGCTATTGGTTCTTTAGAAGTTACAGAGTGAGATTATTTTCCTAATTAATTGTCTTTTTTTCCAACAGTATAATCAAAGAGAAACCGATAAGAGTATTGATAAGGAACCAAACCTTTAGGAGGTATCGATAAGAGTACTAGTATTCATTAAAATCCTAACGATACTCATCTCTAAGACTAACAGAGACACTTTTTCAACAATAAAAAAACATGGCAAACATGGTTTTTAATTATTCTTTTAGAAATGAGGATTTAAAAGGATAAAGCTGGTGTTACTATATGTATAAATTAGTCAGTCTCAATACTCTGCTCCAAGCCTACAAGTTACTACTGAACATCTAAATCTTTAAAATCAGGTCCTGAATATACAGTCATTTTTAAATATATATATAAACACACACACACACACACACACACACACACACACACACACACACACACACACACACACACACACACACACACACACACACACACACACACACACACACACACACACACACACACACACGCTTAAACAGCTACTCAAACAGGAGAAAAAAGTGTGGACTATTTACGGTGGAGGATTACTACAAGTTCAGCGCTTTTTTGAGTATTTCTACAGCACAGAGGAATGATATGTATCAGGATACAGACATGAAACTTGTAAGTACGAGTTTTTTTTCATGGTATTTGTTGACAATAAAAACAGTCCTTTTTAGATGACAGGAGGACTTCTTGCACTGACCTGCAGGAAGCAGGCGGTCTCGTAGAGCGGCTCCACGGTGCTGTCGCTGATGGCCAGGTTGCCCGTGTAGGCGTAGGTGATGATGATCTGCAGGGTGGCCGGGTCCACGTTCCTCAGGTGGACGTGGGTCTGCTTGCTCTCACTGAGGCCGCTCATGAACATCGCCCTGTGGGAGGCAAGACGAAAAAGGAAGGGACCGTCAGTCAACAACACGAGAACGCGGGAGATAGTGAACGAGGAAGTGGACTACGAGATCTCACACCGATTAAGAGAACGTCCACGAAGATAAGAGGTTTTATCTGCTGCTGCAAGAATGCAAGATTCACCAATTTTAATAAACATCTGGTTTGTCATTCCAGTAACAATTATAGAATAGGTTTCAGAACCAATTAACCAGGTCAGACTTGTTATTTTGCAAATACAAATTAGTGACAAAACTAAAATAATGCAGTTACTTCAACAGAAAAGAAAACAAACAGTGATGAAGACACTTAAAATATAAAATAAGTGTTTTTTCTCAATGACAAGACATTAAGTAGAAATGATATATTTTTTACCTCACTATCCCCATTTTGTGTTAAATTCAAAGCTCTTTCCTTCTTATCTGCAAGTATCTGTGGTTTCGGGTCCAAGACTTCATAATAAACCCACAAGACAGGTTCAACTTTCTTTTTTTTTTAAAGTGTAAAGTGGGTAATAAAACTCCCAAGTTCAGTCGTGTTTGCTGCTTTGCTTTTCCTGTTTTTCCCTCTTAAATAAACAGAGCCTCCTAATGACGGCTGGCCGGTCGCCAAAGTGTAAAAACAGACAACCAGAATCAGGGGAACCTGTATGTTTGGCTGTCGCTGGAATGTGAACGCTACGGGGACAGACAGTTATTCTGTTCATTGATTAATGTGCTCATTACTTCCTTGAATGGTTTAACTATTTGCTCAATAAAATGTGAGAAAACAGAGAGAAGACGAACCCAAAAACATATTTATTAGAATTTGAGTGGTTGAGAAGCTGGTAGCCAGTGAATTAGTGGTTATCAAAATTATTGTTGATTTTTTTCCAGCTTTAAAAGTTTTAAAAAGGCCTTCAATTCCACATCAATGTTTTGATTTTCATCTTCCTTTAGAAACTATTTATCAGGTTCAGTTCTGTGACATTGAGCTTTCATTTGTTTTTGTAGATAATAGAATAATTAAAGTATTTTTGGTCTTAAAGAGCAGGATTGAATTCCATTTTTTTTACTTGGGAGCTGATGTTGCAATCGACTTGATAATTATATGACTTTTTGGATTGTTTTTTATTAGATTTCATCTTTTTATTGCTTTTATTTTATTATTATTTTTCTTATTGTATCGACTGATTTTATTGTTTCTCATTTATTGTACTGTTTTACAAGTGTTTAAATGTTCATCTTAATCTTAGTTTTCCTCGCTTATGCTTTGCTTTATCTGTTAAAGCACTTTTTAAACTTTAGAAGATGCTATAAAAATAAAGTTATTATTATCATTATATTTCACAGTTGTTGTAAACTGACTAGTGTTTCCTCACTTCCTGAGCTCCAGCTGGGCTTCTCTCTGCTCAGCCTTCACGTTCACGTTTTCATTATCAGAGAGCGTTGCAGCGTCTTTAACCTCTTAAACTGCATCGACTACAGCAGCTACTGGCTTTATTAGGTAATTTGCATTTATTATGGGGATGTCTTTGGAGCCAAATGTTCATAACTGCAGTGAGTCTTCTTCAATTAATTTCAAACAAGACACAATAGCTGCTTTGGGTTATTTTTCAGGGTGAACAGCTCCAAGAGAAAGGTTTTGAACAATCGTGTTAACAACTAATTTATTTCTAAATGGATTAAAATATACAGACGGGGCTTTTAAAGGTGCTTTAGTGTTTAATGGTGCTGAAACATTTAGGCCGCGAACCCATTTCTTAATTGACAAGCGATAAATATACAAGGATTTTAATTATGAATGTATAATTTGATGTCCTTTATTAAGATAAATTGTTCATCAAATGTGAGCATTTGCTGCTATTTATTTTTTATATTACTGTAAATTGTTATTAAAATGGACTCATGGCCACACAAAACAATTTAGACAGATTTTTCTCAATTAATCAATTAGTTGACTGGTAGAAAAATGTACCGGCAACAACTTAGATTATCAACTTATCCTTTTAGTCATCTTCAAGCAGAAATTATGATCCATTTAAAGTCACATACACCATAAAGCAAAGAATCTCTACGTCCCTCCTTCTCATTCCAAATAAAGTAACTTCTGTTTATCGGTTGCACGAAATCATGGCGACGGCTGAAACCAAGATGGCGACTGCGAAATCTGCAAATTCGAGGCTTCAAAATGACAGTCCACAAACCAATTGGTGACGTCACGATGACAACATCCACTTCTTATATACAGTCTGTTGTTGCATCCCTTAAAGCAATCTATTAGGAGACGTTGCATGGGGGCTCTGATGTTTTTAGACATTTTATAGATACTTTTGTTTTTAATTTAGATGAGTAAATGACAAAATAGCTCACTCGCAACTCCTTTAACACTAATTTGTCTGCAAAACAGCTCTGCTCTCCTGTATGGGTTTTTTTTTGGGGTGTGTGACGATGTTCTGCTCACAGCGGGGGCTAAACCTGCCCAGCCGTATTACGCAACCCTGCAGGCATACCCCCGCACCCTCACCCCACCTTTCTCTCCATCTCACACCAAGACCTACGTGACCAGACTTTCCCCTCCAAACACAAGCTCTCTCCCCCAGCGTCCTCCCCCCATCCCCTCCCTCCTTTTCCCTGAAGCGAGGCGTGTGAAGAGAGAAAGAAAAAAGGGGGGAAGGAGTAGCAGTTTAGAAGAAGCGCTGCGACACCTCGGAACCCTGCGGGGGGGAGGAAATGCTTTGCGGGTTCGCACCAGATAACGAGCGTGACGGAAACAGTGGGGAATATCACGGTGAAGGCGGGTGAGAGGCATCAAGTTGTCGGGACCTTTTCTTGGAATGCATGTGTGAGTGTACAGTGAAAAAAAACGGGGGAGAGGGGGAGAGGGAGGCGTGAGACAGAGTTAGACGGTGCATTCAAATGCAGCATGAGCCTCCTGTCAAGTACAGATGGACTCTTCCCAGAGCTGAGGCTGCTATTGCTGCTCCGTCACATTCACTGCAGTGCACACACACTTTGTTATGCAATGTTGTGCGTACAAACGAGGCCTCCCGAGGGCCTTGAGGGGACACTTTTATAGAACTACATGTTAGAGATTGATTCATTTGGTTTTGCAAGAAATATAAAACATATTGGATTCGTTATAATAACTGGCGTAGAGGGGGAAGCGACCGGAGTCCCAGCTTTCAAGGAAACACCATCCCCTCGCTTTCCATCCTCCGAGTGCAGAGTGGATGACACTTGTGTTACGACGTGGTGCATTATTCATTGTAACTGTAGGAGGTGAGCACTTACAGACATAACAAACTACATGGCGGCAGCGTACCTCCACCTCCATCACAACGAGACAGAGTGAGAATGATTGCGGTCTTGAGACACAAAAATACCCAAAGCTGTGTGGTGCATTATTCAGTGAAACTGAAGGAGACAAATTAGGGGAAGAGTAACGCAACACAAAGCACAAGCGGCCCCCGAGGTCTTTAAAAAACAGAAATCCCAAAACATACAACAAGTTATTCCACCCCCCCGCAGCGCTCACCTGAAATAGGAGCTGCATGTGGCGAGGACCATCTTGTGACACGGGAACTCCGTGTCCTCCACCAGCAGCACGATGTCAGTCAGTAATTTCTGTTCGTAAAAGAACTTGAGCTGCTCCAGCAGGGAGACAGCGTAGTCCGTGTTGACCGGCCTGCGCTCACTGAGATCCGACATGGTTGCATCCCATGAATCGCGCCCCAGTCTCGAAAAGTCACACGGCCGGCAAAAACCGGACTCACAATAACCACGAGAAAAAATATATACTCTTAAACATATAAGAGAAAAAACAGGAATGGGGGGAGGGAAGCTCTTCAACACCTCCACTGGTCCACGTGGAGGTGTTTCAACTCCTTTGTGGTGAAGGATTCGGCTGATTCTTCTGCTGGAGATGAGTTGAATGAGATGACTATGGAGTCCAGAGGAGAGGGTCCAGGGTGAAGAAGGGGCTGCTTTCCCCTCGAGGATCCGTTGTCCGAGGTCATGCAGTGAGGCGCTGGGGACCGGAGGTAGAGGGAGAGCACCGCAACCGTCGCAACGCTGCTACATCAGTGCTCGTCTGAAAACAAAAAAACTGGAGAGAAACAAGAAGAGCAATGATGTGTCTGGAAACCATGGAAACCATCAGCACAGAATAAAATAACTGTTTTTGTTGCTCCTGATTTCAATTTTGTTTTTTGGGGCATGTCGGAGCAGAAAACATCTTTAAACCCCCGTTCAAATGAGGAGACAGCACTTTCCACAACCTGCTGCCATCTCTCCAGACACCATACTTTCGTTTCCAGCCTCTGGGCAATAAGTATTTCACAAGGTCTGCAATTATCCCTCAATTGATCTTACATACAGTAAAACAGCATCTGAATTAAACTGACGGTTTTATAAACAGTACTGTATTTGTGGTCAACCGTTGTTATTCATAATGTTTGTACATGTGTCTAACATGGCACTCAATAATGGGACAGATTTTTCCAGCTTAATTCAATAACACTTTTTCTTGCTTTTGATAAAGAAACAACATTGTTGACAAGTTTAAAATGTCTTTAGAAAGAGCCCTGTAGCAAAGCTAGTCAGATAAGCGGGGTAAGAGTTAAATATATTAGTGTTCAGAGTAAGCAGACAGAAACACATCATGCGTTTAGCTGTTAAGTCTTGAGCTCCACTGCTCACATCCTAAATAACATTGGGGTTTTTGGCAGGTTACCATGACACAGATCCATTAAGCCACTTTGCCATCAATGCCTGTAAGCTGCCGAGCTTAATGCCACAACAACAACACCACTACTGTTGACCACAACAGTCTGCGTCAACAATGACTGTGAACATAATTACGGCAGCAGTGAAAAACACAAATAAAATGTTATTTTTGTGGCAAATTCAAGGTTGTGTGAGGGGGAATTTTACAACCATCTCCACACTGGCTCAGATCTGTTGGAGGCAGATATCAGCAACCACCCGATAGACCTCCGATATGGTGTCGTCTTCTCGCATTAACACGCACTGCGTCAGCTGTCAACGGGAGATGTGGGGCCTTAAGTTAAATTCTAAGATGTTATATCACCGCTGCGTTAATGTGTATATATTCTATTTTAACTCCTTTATATCCTGTTGGCTTGTTTGATCTACAGAAATGCATCATGAAATAAGATAATATTGAACTGTAATCATCCTGAAGGAAATTATTGTGCCAGTGTTTCATTAAAGATAACAGAAAACAGAAAGAAACAATAGAACATATACGAACAATAGAAGAAAGAGTATTAAGTTTGAAAGAAGTAACACTGACGCAAAACACTTATTGTATTCATATTAGTTTGTTTCTGTACTTTTGCTCTGGTTTATGCTCTTATGACTTCTGGTGACTAGTAGTTCTCTTGAATACCTATGTTGAATACACTTTGGATAAAAGCGTCTGCTAAATGACTGTAATGTAATTGTAAATAAATAATGTTTAATAAAAAATTCAAATAAAATAGTTAAAGTTAAATGAAACAACAAAGTAGAAATACAAACAGAGCATAGTGGAGACTAAATAGGGAAGTAATAGTGAGAGAGATGTTGTCAAAGTACTATAATCTATAAGATCATCACATGTTTGTAGTGTTTCTAATGAGGAAAAAACAGCTTTTATTATTGTGACTTTGATTTTCTAGCTGATCCAAGAAGGCTTATAAAATATCGTATTAACCTAAAGAAGAAGGGGAATTGTCTCAACCCATAAAGTGATATTTCATCCCAAATATTCAACATCTGGAGATACAGGAAGAGGATGGAAAAGCAGTGAAATAGAGTAAAAACTACAGTGTTTCTTCTGTAAATTGCAGCAGTAATGCAGTAATACTGCAGCAGTATAAACTACAGACTCTAATAAAGCACATGCATGCATATAAACTCACATTTCTCCACTCTTTGCATGCACAGATGCATGCCACACACTCCTGCAAAAGGCCGCCTGCACGCATCAACCCAGCCAGCTAGCCTAGCATGCTAACGCTAGCTTGGCGGCCATAGTTAGCATCGTTAGCATCGTTAGCTGCACCCAGTTCCGGGGTGCACGTGACAGGCACAGTATATTGAAACGAAGTCACGTGTCTGGCACAACAACAACAAGCTGTGATTGCTTAAAACAAACAAACAATAAAAGAAATGTGTGTAAGAGAAGCGGACATGCTTGCTAGCTAAGATGCTAACATGCTAACAGGGAGCTAGCGTGCCGCTTTAACCCACCAGATCCGGGTCGTGCCGTGCTTGTAGGCGGCCTGTCTTCACACACTGCGGGCTCTGCTTTCTCCTCCGTCAGCTGAAGGTGCCAGGTGAGCCGTAGGAGCCGGGTTTGGACATTAAACGTGTTGTGGAGAAGCCGCAGAGCAGAGGACAAACCGATCAGCGCAGCACAAGCGCACCAAAGAGCCAGAGGCCACATGAGGAGACTGCGCATGCGCGGTAGGTGTGTGTGTGTGTGTGTGTGTGTGTGTGTGTGTGTGAGAGAGAGCAACAGCGGCCTCTAGTGGTGAGGCGGAGACACAGCAGGGCGAGGAGAGCACTGCAGCAGGGACACACCTTCTCATTCAATGGTTTCCTCATACTGTATTAATTAATATATATTTATATATTAAATATATATTGATTGATTTGCACTTTTCTTCAACAAAAGAGTCAAAAATGGTCATAGTCTGTGATAAATGACCTCTGAGATTCAATAGTGTTTGTTTAAAACAACACACTAATGATAAAAAGCAAGGACTAAAATCCAGAATGGTCATAGTCTGCCATAGTCAATATTATATTTATTTAGAAATAAATGTACTGCATGGAAGAAAGAGAAAAACTTTTACTGCACAATAAAACCATAAAAAAAACTGATTTGCACTTTTCTTCAACAGAAATGGTCATAGTCTGTGATAAATGACCTCTGAGATTCAATAGTGTTTGTTTAAAACAACTCACGAATGATAAAAAGCAAAACAACAAATAAGGACTAAAATCCAGAATTGGTGAGAAAAAATAGTTCATTATATTTGTTTAGAAATAAATGTACTGCATGGAAGAAAGAGAAACACTTTTACTGCACAATAAAACCATAAAAAAAACAATAAAACCATAAAACTGGGATTTTTATATGATAAAAATGAGCAATGGCAAAGTATTTTCCTATATCACAGACTATGACCATTTTTGACTCTTTTGTTGAAGAAAAGTGCAAATCAGTTTTTTTTATGGTTTTATTGAGCAGTAAAAGTGTTTCTCTTTCTTCCATGCAGTACGTTTATTCCTACATAAACATAATGCACTATGTTCTGAAGCAGAGGTCATGTGTGGGCTCTCAGCAGGTGTTTCCTATTTGACTGATGAGGAGCTGCTTCGTTCAGTCAGCAGAACGTCTCGAGGACCCGAGAGAGAGCGCGCGCCTCTCTACTTCTGTTTCTTTATTAATTATAAAAAAAAAAGTGTAAAACTCTCCTTTAACTGTTTATTTGGTTCTGCATCATTTTATTCCTGACAGGTTGAGCAAGCAGTAAGAGAGACAATGGACGGTAAAAACTTCCTTATAATTAAAATGCTGATGTGAATAAACTCATGTTGCATGAATCTAAATGAATCTAGAGTTGTAAGTATTTGCTTGAATGGACTCTTGGTGAGTTTGTGTTGTCTGCAGATGGAAACAAAGAGCCACACACCTGTGGGAGCGGCCAGCAGAGAGCTCAGCACTCCAGACCCTTCTTCTATGTGCAGCCGCCGTCCCAGCCCTATTACCTCTACCAGCACATGCAGATGAACAACCCCTACAGCCACTATGGGGTCCCTGGAGGTATCAACATGCTTTATTTCATGTTTTATTTTTACGTTTGTTTTATGAAGCCCATTTCTGCCACAAAAGAGTCAAAAATGGTCATAGTCTGCCATAGTCAATATTATATTTATTTAGAAATAAATGTCATGGTCATAGTCTGTGATAAATGACCTCTGAGATTCAATAGTGTTTGTTTAAAACAACTCACTACTGATAAAAAGCAAGGACTAAAATCCAGAATTGGTGAGAAAAAATTCATTATATTTATTTAGAAATAAATGTACTGCATGGAAGAAAGATAAACACTTTTACTGCACAATAAAACCATAAAGAAAACATACTTTAAAAATAGTATGCATCATAAAAAAAACTTTAAAAAAGTAATCAAGCCAAATCACCAAATAACATACAACTGATTTGCACTTTTCTTCAACAAAAGAGTCAAAAATGGTCATAGTCTGCCATAGTCAATATTATATTTATTTAGAAATAAATGTACTGCATGGAAGAAAGAGAAACACTTTTACTGCACAATAAAACCATAAAAAAAAAAAAAAAAAAGTCACCAAATAACATACAACTGATTTGCACTTTTCTGCCACAAAAGAGTCAAAAATGGTCATAGTCTGCCATAGTCAATATTATATTTATTTATGGTCATAGTCTGTGATAAATGACCTCTGAGATTCAATAGTGTTTGTTTAAAACAACTCACTAATGATAAAAAGCAAGGACTAAAATCCAGAATTGGTGAGAAAAAAATTCATTAATTTTATTTAGAAATAAATGTACTGCATGGAAGAAAGAGAAACACTTTTACTGCACAATAAAGCCATAAAGAAAACATACTTTAAAAATAGTATGCATCAAGTCACCAAATAACATACAACTGATTTGCACTTTTCTTCAACAAAAGAGTCAAAAATGGTCATAGTCTGCCATAGTCAATATTATATTTATTTAGAAATAAATGTACTGCATGGAAGAAGGAGAAAAACTTTTACTGCACAATAAAACCATAAAAAAAACTGATTTGCACTTTTCTTCAACAAGAGTCAAAAATGGTCATAGTCTGTGATAAATGACCTCTGAGATTCAATAGTGTTTGTTTAAAACAACTCACTAATGATGAAAAGCAAAACAACAAATAAGGACTAAAATCCAGAATTGGTGAGAAAAAAATAGTTCATTATATTTATTTAGAAATAAATGTACTGCATGGAAGAAAGAGAAAAACGCCGTCTCAACCCTATTACCTCTACCAGCACATGCAGATGAACAACCCCTACAGCCACTATGGGGTTCCTGGAGGGAACATACTTCAACATACTTTATTTCATATTTTATTTTTATGTTTATTTTATGAAGCCCATTTCTGCCACAAAAACGATGAAAAAAAACATGACAAATATCCTGTTAGTCTTCTTAGGGTCACAAAATATTAGGATAACATGTCAAAATAATGAGTAAGCAATTTTAAATAATGTGTAAGTATCTCCAAATAATAATTTAACATTTCAAAATAATGAGTTATTGTCTCCAGATGATGTGTTCTCTCCAAATAATTAGTTGGCATCTCAAAATATGAGTTGGCATCTCAAAAAAATGTGCAAGCATTGCAAAATGATGAATTAGTATCTCGTCTTTATGATTTAGCCTCTCATATTTATGATTTAGCATCTCCAAATTATGATTTAGCATCTTTATGATTTAGCATTTCCAAATAATGAGTTAGTGTCTCAATTTTTTGACTTTGCATCCCAAAATAATTAGTTAACTGGAAAAAATTTGTTGGTATCTCAAAAAACGAGTTTGCGGCTCAAAATAACGAGTTTGTGTCTATATAAAAGTTCTCAGATCTTTTAGTAAAAGAAACAAGGCCACAGTGTAGAAATACTCTGTCTCAAGTAAGTCCTTTTATTCACAATATTATACAAGTAAACACACAATAGTATTAGCATAAGACTTAACTAAAAGTACCATAAGTACTCATTATGCAGAGTGACTCAAAACTGTACATAAGTGCAGTAGAACATGTACTTAGTTACTTTCCATCACTATCAACTGGTGTTGAATCCCTGAAATCTCACTGTTTGTTTTTGTGTTTTTACATATTTCCCAGGTTATAACATGGGCCGCCCCTGCATGCACCCGTACCAGTACATGCAGTATCCTGGGTTTGTTTACCCACACGCCCCGATATATCCGATGGACTACAGGCGAATGTTTGAGCCCCGCTTCCACCAACCCACCTGGAACGACATGCCTCGTCAGCAGTATCCTCAGCAGCAGTATCCTCCGCAGCAGCAGTATCACCACCCACAGCCTTACGGGCGTCGGGAAACGGCGTGTTCCGAGGTTCAAACCGACCCGAGCGACACCATAACCAAACTCATCGAGTGCCTGGATAAAATCCGAGCCACCGAGCTGCAGGGTGCCGAGAGAGAACTGGACTCTGGCGTCGCCTCACAGTCCTCTGGGATGTTTTCTCCGACCGAAGAGAAGAAAAGTGAAGATCAAGGTCACGTCCTGCCGCCGGCGCCCGATGACAGCAACTCGGAGTCCCTAGCTGTGACCTTCAGCGACTCCACGACGGCGGTGTACGACGGTGAGTCCAGCCAGAGGAGCTTGGACGGCATGAGCCCTCATGGATGCTGGTCGACGGTTCTGGAAGAGGAGTTGCCTCTTGATAGCTCCTCTATTCACGAAGAGTGTTCAGAGATCGAGCATCCGGCGGTGGGTGAACACTTCCTGTCTCTTGAGAAAGCAGAGGTCGCGGATATCCAGTCAGATATCTTGGTGACAGATGCAAGTGTTCCCAAATGTGACGCCGAGGAGCTCCTGAAGCAGAAGGCTGATCCAATTGTGCCTTTTTCCTTCTCTTTTACCTCCAGTCAGCCGGCGCTTAAAGATACTAAAAGTTGCGACAAAGTCTCAAAGACTGATCCGAGCTATCGGATCCTCAAGCTGCCTTTTGAGAGCGCTTTGACGCCAGGAGATGCCGGAGCCGGACGCCTCTCCTCCCCAACTGCTCCTTACTACTACAACTACCTATCCATGCAGACCACTCATGAGCGGATGAGCGTGCTCAGTCCGTCTCTGGACGAGCTGTCCTCCAGAGACGAGATGTTCTCCACGGATCTGGACGACGCAGATATTTTCCCCAAACACGTGTACGCCAGCAGGAAGCTTCCAGAGGTTGTAAGCGGGTCTCCACAAGCCGCCGAAGCTGTCGAAGAAGTGTGGCCGCCCGGCTCAAAGAGGTCCATGTGCGCCTGCTGTGGGAAAAGCCTTGCAAAAGGCGCCGTGAGGAGCAAAGTCCACGGCTCCAAGATGTACAGGGACGATGCTGGAGACTCGGATGAGGAAGGCAGGTATGGACGAGGGTGTGAGCAGAAGGTCAGAGTGGTTGTGAGGAAGCATTCTGCACCCAGGAAGCCCCATGCCGTCCCACTGAGACATGCGGCCAAACCTTGGTATAAAAGAGGCCAATACAAAGATCCATCCGATCCAGCGACCCAGGAGGAAGCTCACGATGTCTGTAAGCAGGAGACGGCTGATGTTGAGGCCGGAGAGACGACTGGAAGTGAGCTGCAGTGCAGAACATGTACGGGTAAGTCTGTGGAATTTCTTCTGTGACGTGTTGACAGGAATTTTTTAGACTGTACATGTACGAAAATATGTGTTTTGGGATTTCTTTCATAGACAGACTCGGCAGAGAAGATCTGACCGCGTCGGCCCAAGGAAGGTTGGGAGACGGTGACATGATTCCCAGGAGGAGACAAGCGAACCTGCTGCAACGACAAGGTTGAACTCCTGCACCAACCATTGTGCAACTCTAAATGTACCAAAGAAATCAATCTGCTAAATTAGAATCTAGCAGCCAAGTTGGAGCAGCTTTGGACCTGAATTGATTATTTAAATTGTTGAGATGGAATTACAATGACAACTGGCTTCAAATATGTTGGTACCAAAAGAAGGGTTGTGCCCACAATAAGTCCTTATTTGTTACCTGTTGCATTTGCTATACTTATTTTGAGTTGTGAAACATTTATGCCACAAAAAGATGCATCAAAAGCATTTTAAATCTGTTTTTCTTTTTGTACAAAATAATTACCTGTCTTTTTTGACCCGCACATGACTCAAATCTCTGGGATCAAGCCTCAGACCTGTCAAACTTTCATCTAACATGGCAGGCAAATATGAATTTAATAAAATTGAGTTGGAAAAATCAGTGATTTAAAAGTGCTCAATACCAAATTTAGAGCATATCTATTGCTTTTAAATGGCTCTAAGCACTGCGACAGGTGAGCTGGCTGCTTTCAGCTAACGGTGCTAACATCTTTAACAGTGTAAACAACCGTACAACTGCTTTTAAACTTTGAAAATGTTCCTGGCTTATCTTCATCTATGGATGCAAGTTTTGTTCAAATTTTCATTTCTTCCTTGTTCACCTGGTGTTTCTTTTATTCTCTTCATGTCCGCTGTGTAGAGACGAGTACTCAGAGGAAGGTGATGTACCACAGGTCAAGAGACGAGGATAACGATGACGATGAGCCTCCACCTTTGCACTGGGAGAGAGGTGAATACAACGCCGGTAACACTGACCTGCTTATCGCATTTCTGTGTTGAAGTGATTTATTTTTTTTGTTTTCTCTTTTGTCAGGCTCTACGATGAGAGGAGAAACAAGATGTTAATGTCCCCAAAGTGTGATGAACTGTAGGTGAAATGCACAATATTAAACATTACATATATTATCATTATTTAGATGACTGATGAAAGATTCCACACACGAATGTTCAATCATGCTGAAAATGTGTCTTAATTAAATGTTTTCTCTCCTCTTCAGGTCCCGTCCCCCCCCCCTAAAAGGTGTTATTGTTCCAGGATAATGTGTTTAAAATATTTAGAGCACCAGGTGAAATGCACAGCACAATGAATCCTCTTTTTGTTAAGATAAAAGTAAAGAAAAAAAAAAAGAATGTATAAAGTTTTCTGCAGTGACACTGCCTCGCACTATTCATGATTTATGAATTTCACAAATGGGCGAATGGGCTGAACGGTTGTGTTGCAGATGACGTGGTGTTCCACAGTTTGGGGCCTGTCCAATAAAGATATATATTATTTAAACTTTGTGTTGAATCATTTTTTCATCCTGTAACTTTTCACATTATGCTCGAAGATTTATACTTGTTGGAAACTGGGATCATTTGACTTGTATTTCAATAAGGAGGTTTTCTGATTTACGTGAACTTTATCTGGACAATATGGAATAAAATCAAACTGTTCAGTTTTACTCACCTTTTAGATTTCACGCTTTGAGCATCAGATGTTATTCTACCAGTAATTAAGCATATTTATACTGATGGATATAAATATTTTGCAGCAGTAAATGACTAGATTTGTAGAACCAGGTACTGTTTCTGTCCAGTGTTAAATACTGTCTGACTCTTGTCTACTTTCCCCCTAAGAGTCATTTTAAAGGAAACTAATGTGGTGAATCAATGTAATGGACCTTTTTTCAAGCAGAAATGACAGAATTATTTGGTTCTTGCCACTCAGATTGTTGAAAAATTACTTACTTTGTACTTTTTTACTTTAATTAAATAAATTATCAGTTAACAATGAAAATAATTAGTTGCAGCCCTCTTATCTATGAACCCTTGGGTGTCAATGAATGCTGAAAACATCAAACAAAACAAAATAACTGCTGTACACAGCAGTTGGGTTTTTACAGAAAGCTGAGTCAAATAGCAGGAAGTACAGATGTTGTAAACAGCAAAAGTGGATATTATATTTAATTAACTGTAAAAACATAATTCTTGTTTTGTCCTGAAAGCACACAGACCAGAGTCCATACACAGAAAACATCTTTTTGTAGTATTGATTTAAAATCAAAGGCCAAGTCAACAAATGTGTCTCACAGAGCATGTTTATTCTTCACGGATAGTACCTTCTGTAAATACTGCTCCAGGCTACCAAACAAGCTCATAATTGGCTCTTTAGGGGTCAAACCTGCTTATCATCTCAGGTTGAGTGAAATATGTGCTTTGCATTTTAGGGATATTTTGCCCTGCAAATATACCTCACAAAGATGCTTTTTTTTTTAGATGTGCTACAAGTCTGCAACCTGTAGCACAGGCCTACACAAGCTGCAGGTCTGTTTCCTTAATTAAAGCCAATTAGCTTCTTCTCTACCCCTTAGTTTTTCTTCACCTATCCTGGATCTGTTGTCTGCTTTTCCTCAGGTGAGCTGATGCACCACAGTGGGAGGAAATCAGAGGGGAAACGAACATTTTTCATTGGCTTTTAGAGAAGGTCGTCTAACCCTAATTGGACACCTGGGCAGAAAATCTAGCCAATCAGTTCAAGCTCCATTGCATCAGGAGTCCACGCCTTTGATTTCCAATTTAAAACACACTTTGAAAGCTGTGCTGATTTGTCAGTAGTTATCTTGTTTTTGCATTTGTTCAGTAAGTGTTTTGCTATCAGAAAAACACACTGCTTTCTTGCGACAAACTTTCCAACAAAGAAGGAAAAGATTCAAACAATTATTCCTACTTGCTTCTGGTGTCTTTGTCAAAAATGGAGGCAGCCACGTCAACCTTCCAGCACCATTATGGTCTTGGCCCTCGGGGTCCAGACCCACACTACGGAGCTCCGCAGGACCGGGGACCCCATCCTCCATCGGGTCCAGGGCCTTCTGGAGCTCCACGTCCTGAGGAGCAGCAGCACCACAAGCCTTTCTTCTACATACAGCCCTCACAGCCATACATGCCCATGCAGAGCATGCAGTGGCCTGTGCCAGTGCCCATGCCTATGTCCTACAACCCATACTACCCTGGTTTAGGTGAGTGTCTACTTTGGTTCAGCTAATTGATTTTGAGGGTGCAAAGCTACCTGAAAATACTGAGCTTATGCTGCATTTAATGCATTAAAAACCTCTGCTCTATTAGGTCCTCTTTATTTTCCATGTGCAGGGCAATTAATCCAGTGAAGTGCTTTCAAATACAGTCCTCCATTTTTCCCTAAATGCTATCATATTCTCTACATTTTCATTTCAGGTTTTTCTGTGTTATTTATCTCTGGTAAATTAGTTGGTGAGAATCAAGTAAGATGTATGGCCTCCTGCAGCCAGTGCTAATGTGGAGATCAGTGCTTTATATCACATATTGGTGGTTTAAAATGTTTGCTGAAGTTTAAAGAAATGGGGGAGGCCTTGAAAGTTAGTCTTTGGTGGATGATAAGTTAGTACGTTTCATTTTGTCATTATGCCTTTGCATATCCTGCATTACATCACCTGCTGCCTAGCTGAGTATAAATTGTAGGGCTTTCTTAGACCAAAGACATTTATAATCGACTTGCATTGATACGATTTTGCTAACACACAATTTAATTTTGTTGACCAATCAATTAGTTATGAGCACATCTGAAAAGAGAGCATCACTTTTAAATTGTGTTACCTGACATGTGCTCATAAGTTTCTTGAAAAAAATTGATTCAGCATGGAAAAAAATAAAATATTTGAGTCCTTTTGTTGACTTTGACCTAATTGATTAAAGTAAGACAAGTTCAATTTGAAGGCAGCATAAGTACAGAGCTGCTAGACTAGTCCGTAGAGGCACTTTAACACTGCTTTTCCTCTGCTATTAAAGGTTATGGCATGCCCATGATGCCCCAGTATCAGCCAAATCCCTACATGGAGCCACCTGGGTTCGTTGTACCAACCACCCACCTCCATTTGATGGACTACCGCCGCATGCTCAGCCCCCAGTATTACCAGACCATGGCCTACCACTCCCGCAGGTTCCGCTACCAGCACAACAGCCAGACCAGAGAGATGACGAGTTCTGAGGTTCAAACCGAGCCCCTTTCCGCCGCCAAGAGGACCAGCACCCCGGGATCCAGCGAGGTCGAGGCCCCCCGTGGCCTCCCAGTCCGCAGCAGCAACATTGGCACCGGTGTCGCCATCAAGGAGCCGCTCTCGCCAGCTCTGTCTGTGCAGAAGGGGGATCATTCTGTGGAGCTCAAGGACATGGCGCCCTCCTCCACCACCAGGACACCACCACCACCACCAAACGGCAGCTTCGTGATCCAGACGGAGGAGGTGAGGATTGAATGCTGCACGACGCCGGTGGGACTGCAACTCCTGCATGCTCGTGAGACTGCAGAGGTGTCCCACATGTTTTCCCAAGACGTGGTCCAGTGCTGCACCGGCAGCAACTCTGTCCTCCAGGGTCGAGTCGTGCGGCAGGACGAAGGACGATGCCTCCCTGCAGAGCAGTCAGAGAAGGCGCTTGTTGGGATGGCCAGCGGCGGCGAGAAGCTCCTGTCTTTGGAGGACTCCAGGAACCAGACAGATCGTGCAATCGACGCCTCTGACGTTGGTTCCCAAGTATCAGCTCGTGCAGACGTTCAAGAGACGAGTGACGAGAAAGATCCGTCCAAGAACTTCCAGTTCAAAGTCGTTCACCTGCCCTTCGACCCTAAGTACCTGGACGAGCTGTGGAAGATGGAGTCCACCGTCTGGTCAATGGAGGAAACTTTGATTCCCTCACCTGGATCGCTGGTCCAAAATGGCCGCTCAGAGTCTCACGATGAAACACCGGCTTGTGTAAATGCATTGCCGTCAGCGAGAGAGGACCCAGAAGAGTTCGTCCCTGTGATTCAGATGCTTCCTCTGGCAGAGGACGAACAGGATGACATGGTGGCTGCTGTGGAGGAGCCTCCTGAAGATATGTGTCACTTCATGGATGTTGCTGTTCTAGAGGAAGCTCCTACGACAGAGTTTACACACACGGCAGAAGTTGATTCCCCTCTTAAGGCGGATAGAAACATCCAGGATCACCAGGACACTTCATTCGAATCATTGCCTGCCTACCTACCTTCGACCAGCTGGCTTGCTGACTTTGATAACGTTTACTACTGCAGCAAGATGCCGCCGACTCCCAAGAAGCAGACCCGACCTCCGAGCAGCCGTGTGTTGGATGTGCCCACCAGAAGAAGAAAGCTAGACTTCGACTACAAGGACCAACTTACCGTTCGGAAGCCAAAGGCGAGGTACAAACCCAAAGGGAAGGTGGATCGGCGAAGCCTCTCTGACCACGAATGCTGCATCAACAGGAACTTCAACGAGAACTCTTTCACTCCCTACGCATCCAAGAGGGAGCGACTTTGCTCCAGATGTGTGGCAAAGAGCACGATCTGCACGACCACCAGTCTGGGACTCGACGGTCGGCCCTTAAAGAGAAAAGCTGCAGTTTTCCAACAGTGGAACGACACGCTCTTACCGACGTGCGAAGCCTGTAAATCCCACTCCAACAAACGACTGGTGAGGAAAGGCTCCAATCCGGATGTTCGTGGCCCACTTAACGGACACGACACCGAAGAAGAGTCCTCGGAGAACAGCTCGTGTCGCCTCGGCTCAAAGTGGAGGGCAGCCGATCGTCCCTGGAAGCTGAACAACATCAAGATGCCGCTGGCCTCCAGGCAAAACGTGGACAAGTGTCCCACAACGATGCAACCGAAGCTGAGGGAGAAGAACTGCTTGTGCAACGAGCCGCAGAATCAGTCTGTCTCATGGGAGAGGCAGCGCCACTGTCCCCACGGCAACGCCATCCGAGAAATGGACGAGAACTGCGCCGCGCCGGATTCCCTGCAGGACAAATGCCGGGTGACTGATCAGATTTATCTGACACATAGTCGGCAAACGGGTAAGGAAATGATTTTTCTCACTTTGATATCAGGAGGATTAACCCTTTAAAACGCAGCCCCTGTGTCTAACTGTATAACTTCTGATCCAACAGAGAAGTCGTGGAAAGCAGGGATGCCAAACCACGACAGCGATGGCTCCAAGAATGAAGCCAGAGCACCATATTTTAATAAACACAAGAAACCACAATCACAAGGTTTGTTTTTGGGCATTTCACTTTACATGCACAGAAAAAGGGTAGAGGGATTTAAAAAAAATGTTTTAATGTAATTTATGCACAAATACAGGTGCTAAATGGCATGAAGAATGTAGGAAAGGCTTGGACATTGCAACTTTTCTTGAGCAACAACTTTATGTAGACTTGTCTCCAGAAATGGAGCATTTCCTCAGAAACATCTTGATTTAAGTCTTGTTTAATTTAGTGCCTGTATATGTACAATTCAGTAAATTAATCTCACTTTTACACATTCAAAAGATCCCCTTTTTGTTTTGTTGGAAAAGCATTTCTCCACTTCCTGTAAATTGAAATTACAACCTTTTTTCTCTTTGCATTTATTTTATATCCTTTTATATCTTTGTGATTAATTTTTCTTTCTCTCTGCAGGAACAAGATTCTGATTTGCACAAGAGCACAAACAACAACGTCAACGACACTTTGAAAAATATATATATATGATGTATGTACACTTAATTTAAATTATTTCTACCTAAATGAATTGTATAATCACAATGTTTCACTATTTATTAACTTTAAAATAAACACAACTTTATGATAATACCTTTATTTGTCCTTCTTTTGCTCATGTAGTGCCTCCTCTTGCAGAAAGTTTGGGGAGTAAAATTGAGGTAAAATGTGTTTTACTTGTTCTTGTCCACTAGATGGAACTATTTCTACATTAGATATTAAATCCAGCAGGTGATTAATATTTTGAGCATACATATAAAATGCTTAAATTACAGGAAATCCTACTTAAATAGAATGTAAATGAAAGTATCAAAGTCATTAATGAAAAGTTTTGAGGGATGGAAAAGAAACCACCTGCAGTGTGATGACTTATTTCCTCAGTTGGACACAACTAATCTTCACATATAACATAATATCAAACCAGTTTCATCTCTGGTTTGCACATTATTCATTAGACATGGCTACTTTGATCACACCTTTGCATAAGACCTTTTTAACTGCCTCTTATCTAGAAGGACCTTCAGGTGTATCAGCATGTTCAGGTGAGTCACCGGTCGATCAAAGCTGTGACCTTTTGATAACCGAGTGGCCTGTAGTCTTCAATCTGCAGCTTCTGTTAATGATGCCAGTAGCTTTACAGAGATGAAATGGGGAAAAGACTAAATTACATTGGGGCAAATATTAAATTATCTATTTAATAAAATATCTCTATCAAGGCAGTTTCACCTGTATCTTTTTTTTTTTCTTTTTTAAAATCAGACTGAGCTGTTTTTAACCCTAACTTTAATAAAATAGTAAAATATCTAAACAATTCCTGGATGGTTTGCCTTTAAATCATTGCATAAACATTCACAGTCCCCAGAGGATGAATCATACTTACAAGAGGCACATTGTTGTGGTTTTGGAACTATTTGATTGCAATTAAATGTGGCGCAAACATTCATGCCTCCATCATGAACAATCGCGGAACTCAAAGCTTCACAACGGCAGTCCACAAACCAATGGGTGACGACATGGTGACTACGTCCACTTCTTATATACAGTCTGTAGTTTTAAGTTGTGATTGGGGTTCAACTTCACTCTGACGTGGCAACACTGACCATAAACCGCTTTTAATATCAAAAAAGTTGGACAAGAAGTCTGAAAAACTAACCCGGACTGTGCTGGAGAGCAAGGCAGCTCAAAAATATAAGGTTTTCTGCTGAGAAACCTCATTTGGAGCTGCAGGTGTGCATTCCTCCTGCATGAAAATGCAACAAAGCTCACACCTGGTATAAACATCAGCATGCAAGCGTTGTCATTGTGAACATGTGTGCACGGTGGTGTTAGCATTTAGCTCAAAGTGCTGCTGGGCCTCAGTGCGGCCTGCTAGTTTGGCTCTCAACTGTTAGTCCTGTTTCTGATCACGTCAGCTAAAACACTACATTGAATGAATAGCCAGGAAGGACGTTATTAGACTCGTAGTGTTGTGTGAAGGCGACTGTGAACCCCATTATTGACCGCTAACGTCGCACCCCAAGGGGGGGAAAAAAACAATACACAAATGTATTGAATAAGTAATGAATTGTGGGCCAGACCATTAGAGTTCATGCAGTGTTCAGCAAGCCTTTTGGGATCAGGTAATGAAACCAATTTTTACCGGCATTGTTCCAAATGAAACATGTAATGACACGTGCAGCAATAATAGCTTTTCCCTGGCTGCAGGGGGAGGTAAACACCAGGATGTAGAGTGAACATTTCTGTCAGGGAGTAAATTTTCTCCTCATCCTCCACAGAGAGATCTGCACAAAAAAAAACCACACACACAGCGTGCAGCCTTCAAAAAGGGAGAAGAAAGGCCTCGCTTTTGTGCATTGTTTGAAACGGACACACTTGAAAAAGCTTCTCCAATTTGAAACAACCCTTTTTGTAAATTTAAGAGGGTTCTTTGAAGCCCCAAATGGGATGAAGGGAAGTTGCTGCACTGGAGCGCAACACATGATTTCCCCTCAGATTCAACAGTTTTTTAAAGGCGGGAGATTGGACGGCGATTGGATTGGAGCTAATATCTCATCGACTGTCGTTTCGTCTTCATGACACCTGCATTATGGGTAAATGTGAAAGGCGTCAGTGTGATTGGCTCCCAGGAGGGGGGGATTTACAGTATGAGGTCTGATGGAGCAGGAACATACATACAGAACATCATAAAGAGTCGGGGTCTCTGTGGGTGAAGCATCCTGCAGTGATGATTTCCCTTACAGGTGGATGTGTTCCAATGCATGAACACCAAAATGTCCTCTTAAGGGTTGAAAGATGAGGAAAATCACTCACATGGAAGGACATTTTAAAAGCTTTTCTCTTCATGGAGTCGAGCGTCAGCAGTTCATTTATGAGCTTGGAAAATAAAACCAACGGCACAGAAAAAAAACACAAACAGACATGATTTGGTAATATCAGTTGCATCCTACAAAGAGTTGGCTCACCCAGATCTTCTTTACTTCCATGGGCAAATTATGCACACACATCTAAAGCCCCCCCCCCACCTTATTACACAACAACAAGACAACACACAGACTTTATAGTCGCTCAGCCTCTTTTTGTTTTGTGTCTCTTTGAAGTCTTTACTCATGTCTCTGTTGTCATTTTGCTCTCTTTGTGATGGTTTTTGCCCTATCAGGGGCTGTTTTGTTTGTTATTCTCTTTGAAGTCACTTTGAGCCTCTTTGAAGTTGCATTGTGCCTCTTTGTAGTTGCGTTGTGTCTATTTGTAGACATTTTCAAATCTCTTGAAGTTATTTTGAGTCTCTTTGTAGTTTGGTTGTTTCTCTTTGTAGTAATCTTCAAGTGTCTTGAAGTCATTTTGAGTCTCTGTGGTTTTTTTGCCTCTTTTCATAGCCATTGTGAGTTTCTTTGTTGTCTCTTTTGTGTCTATTTGTAATTGTTTTATTCTCTTTACAGTCTTTTTATGGGCCTTTGTAGTTGTTTTATGATTCTGTGTGGTCATTTTGAGTCCTGTCTTGGTTTGTACATGTATATGAGTAATTGTTTTGTCTTAGTGATACATACTGTATCTAGCCATGCAGGTTTCTAACTTTGGTTAGAAAAGCACTGTAGCAGTTACATTTATAAAGTGTTATCATTATTTTATTGCAATAATTTTCAATTATTTTGTGTAACGGTAGTTTTCTACTGTACTATTTATATGTATATTATTATTATAGCATGTTTTTCTTCTGTGAAAGCACTTTGCAACCTTACAAAGACCCTACAACGCTATAGTTTTAAACCATTGTTATTGTCATTCACTCTTGCATTAAAATATTTGCTGTTCAGTTGACTCATTTGTCCTTGAATCTACTAACAAAGAGCTCTTGTGTCTCCGGAAAAAGAAATCCTGTAATGAACAACAACAGCTTCCTGGAAAGAAGGAATGTAAGAATGCATGAAAACATGAAACATGCAAAACCACCGGTTTGGACCTTTAAAGGAATAGTTAAACATTTTATTCCTCTAAAATCACAAATTACAGTCTAGGGGTTTTTGTGCACTTTGGACATAGCCAGGCTAGCTGTTTCCACCTGTTTCCAGTCTTTGTGCTAAGCTAGGCTTACGGATACATATAATTGGCAACACTTTTGAGAATTGGCAATCAAACTGCAAAACATGCAGCCAAAAAAAATGTAAAAATCTAAAATATTTGTTGCATTAATGATATTTAAATATTACCAGACAACGCAGCATGTGTGTTGCTGTGTTTACTTCAGTACATCTGTTTTTGTTACATTATTGAGATGACGTTTAACTGAAAATCATCCTAAATTACTCCAAAATATAAGGTTTAAAAAGAGCCCTGAAATATTCTTTTTCAAACACTTTCCCTCGATCTTGCCTCTTGGTGTGTTTGCGCTTGTGTTCGTGTCAGTGTGAGCCGCTGTGCAGCCTGAGTGGGTGTGCGTATAGCTGCTTGAGATGCCTATAAAAGCTGTGGGAGGTTAAGAGCATCCATTCTGCCTCCTTAACTCTTTGGAGCAATTCTGTCAAGCTGTCAAGTTGTTGTTTTTTCTTTTTCTTTTTTTCCTGGAGAACTGCAGAGCTCGTGCCACATGGTTCAAGTGTTTTTGAAATGCTCATCATCTACGACGTCTCAGAGATGACTAAGTGGTATGAGGACACAGGATTACTTAAGAGAGGAGTGCTCTCTGTGAAGGGAAATATAAATAACCCTGAATCAAAGAACAGCAAGAGATTATTACAGAGTTAATACCTGGACAGTATTTCTAGTTTCAACTGATACATATAAAAAAAAAAAAAATCCCATCAGTTTACATGATTGATACATTGAAAATTGAAGACTTCAAATATGACAGGATGTAGTTTTTGGATGTGTTTTGAAAAAAAACAGACCAATTTTAAAAAAGTAGTATTTTCTGGATAACATCCCTAGATATTTCGAAAAACATTACTACTTCAAATTTTTCCACAAATGTAGTGTTTAGTTGATATTCACTGTAAAAAAGGAAATCACAATACTTATTTTCCAAGGTCATCAGAGGTCAAATTCAAAATGTATCTTAAAATAATCCTTATGGTGAAGATGTGCTGGTAGAAATTGTCATGCTTCTTTCACAAAATAGGGCTCCTTATATGAACATATCAGGACAGCAGCACTTATGGTAAAAATAAACAAAGTTTTCTTGTACTACTGTTCCAGAATGAACATGTAAATATTTAACAAAGACACAAACACAAAAAAGAGAATGTTTTAATATGAATATTCAGTCCGAACAAGGCTGCAATGACTAACAGACAATTATTATGTAACTCTGTGAAGCTTTTTTTAGCCTTTTTTAGTCAACTGTTCTGATAACTTTCTCCAAAATACCAAATTTCTTGAGCACTAGTTCAGCCTTGATATAGTCCATGTGTGAAGGTCTTTGTGTCTACACTTTCAGCTCCTCTCTCCTCCCTTTCGGCCCGTGTCCTGACAGTCTGCTGCTCCTGAAGGACATGATGGATGCTTCTTTGAAGGATCCCTTCTGTCATCCAGACGCCCAATTAGAGGCCGGCCACGGCTGGCCACTCCGGACTGAGAGGTAGGAGGGCAGCATCACTCACTCAGTGGACCAGACTGACTTTTTGGCAGTTCAGCCCATCGGTCACCTGAGGCAGAAACAAAAAGTGGCTTTGTGTGGCCAGAGTATGCTGATGACCTCTCCAGAGAACAGGCCAATGCTTTGACAGATATTATGTTCAACAAAGTCTCACAGAAGTTCTTGAAATAGTCACAAAACCCAATAAATTGTTTTTGTGTACAAGGACAAAAATTGTTAGGTTTTTTTGTGTCGCTCGGAATAACTTTTTTTCAGGACATCATTACGTTAAAAACTAAAGGCAACAAAAACACCAGTTAGGTTTAGGAAAATACATCATGGTTGGGCTTAAATTACTACAAACAAGTAGGTATCAAAGCTATGATAAGTTAAGTTAACACAAACAGTTAGGTTTAGTCAACAAAACCACGAAAAGTTAAGTTTAGTCAACAAAACCAAAAACAGTTTAGTTTAGTCAACAAAACCAAGAACAGTTAAGTTTAGTCAACAAAACCACGAACAGTTAAGTTTAGTCAACAAAACCACGAACAGCTAAGTTTAGTCAAGAAAACCAAAAGTTAGGTTTAGTCAACAAAACCACGAAAAGTTTGGTTTAGTCAGGAAAACCACAAACAGTTAGTCATAGTCAACAAAAAACACAACAACAATGAAATGGAATTAAAAGAGCAGAATGGATGTAATAGTGCAAAACAGGTTTTCAGTTGTTTCCATGAAATGAAATAATATAAATTTCATCAGATTTTCTCTCTTCCATTGATGAGGTCTCTCATTTAGTTTCACACCATTATTATATTTTCCAAAACACTCACAACAAGTGTTTCCTGAAAAGGTCAAATGCAAAAACTCGGTGATGCACAAGCTCCACACGTAAATGTCAAGGATGCATGTGTTTTTGCCCCCTCTCGCCTTTCTCGTTGGGATGATTCACACTATCATGCAGCGCTTAGCTCGAGGACTGCTGCCCTCTTACCCCCCCATCAGACCCACCAGAGAGCACCAGAAACAACTACACCCCCGTCTCTGTCCTCCGCCGGATATTGAGTCAGTGTTCTGTGAAAAGGAATATGGTGTCAGGTCGCCAGGCAGCATGTTCTGTGAAAATGGCTGCGAGCCCGGAGGGGAGCGGGTGACCGATAAGTTCATCGTGTCCGCTTGTTAGCTGTAAAACAGGTCCATCACACTGCACCCCCCTCCCCACACCTCCTCGCTGCAGACTCAGCATTTCTCTCCACCCCTGGCCGAGTCGACGGCGGATGGATCGGCTCACGCTCTGCCCTCTTAATACCTGGAGGCTTTTTTACACTTATATGTCTTTCACTTGACAAATGACCTGTGTTTATGAAGCGAGTGCCGACAGGCCTCGGGGTTGGTGGAGCAGCCAGCAGCAGTGAACTCTGGGAGAATGTGGTTTTTTTATTACAGGGGGGTTTAATGGAGCAGGGTTTGTATCAGAGAGTGGTGTTGGTGGTGTGATGGCGAAGCAGGAGGCTCAACATGCATCTGGTGTTTTCTAATGCAAACGTGTGGTTCAAGGTGAGTTCCCTGCTACAAAAACATGAATACAAATCTGGTTTGTCATTGTTCTGCATACCCTTTTTTCAACAATCTCTGTGTCTGAGATATAACATTTTTGTCAATTACATTTTGAGAGAATTCTCCTTCTTTGTTGTCGCGTTCCTTCCGTATATAAAAGCCCTATAGAAAGAGAATGCATTGGCGGCACTGGATTAAAATTTATTTGCAGGTTAAGGTTGAACATTTTGGATAAATGTAACCATAAGTTTCAATCACATTTTTGTTAATATATACACAGGTATGTGATCAAATAGCGTCAGATTCTCTTGTAATTTACCCAAATGTGCTTTTCTTTGACAACAAATTTCACTATTAGACTACGTATGATAAATCAAAAGTATAATTCTTATTTTATGGAGTAAATTATGAGAAATAAAACACAACACAAATGTTTTTTTCTTGCCATCAATTGGCTTCCATACTTGAGAAATGCCTCTACTGCGAAAAAAAAGAGACAAAACAAACTAAATATTCACTTCATGAACAGACTTTACCTGCTTTCACACATGTATTAAATATTCAGCAGCAGACAGTAAACGATCTGCGAACAGATAAAGAGATCTGCTGTAAAAGGAGGTAATCAGAACGCCGTTTCAGGGCCTTTTCAGTCTGATCTCTGCAGAGGGATGGGCCTGCACTTAGGGCGTTTCTTTTTTTTACCCAAACAAACACAGCGGGGGAAATTCCAATGAAGACCACATTCAGGAAACGGGAGATTGCAAACACATGTAGGAACGCCGTGTTCCCCTACAGGCCTTAATTGTCAGAAAAACATGCCAGATGTGGCTATCAGAGGGCTGATCCCTCATTTGCAGACAGAAAAGGGGATTACAGGAGAGCAAACAATAAACATGCAGGGTGGGGAAAGGAGCTACTCCTGGTTGTGGTGGAGGAAAGAGGTGCAGCCGAGGAGAAACGGACTCCTGTGAGGCTGCAGATATACTTTCACCATCATCGCCTCTGCAGGTTTAATGATCTGATTATGATCCAGTGACACAAGAGGGTTTGCTGCTTCCTGTTTTTCATCCTTTTACATTGTTGCTCTTGCTGTAGAAAAAGTACTCCTCCGAGGCCGCAGAGTCCGGATCTTCAGTCGGATGGGTGGAGGGGGTCTGGAGGAAGGGTTCCTCGGAGCCGGACGACGAGGCCTCACTGTCTGACTCGGGAGCCTCTTGAGTGTTTCTGGCAGGGGTCCTTCTCCTAGAGGGCTGGTCCGGGTGCTGTCGATGAAAAGCAACAATAAGTCGAGGATCACAGATGTGACGAGCTGGAACCCACAACCTCTCCTCAGGACCGTATCCCTCCCAGTCCAGTTCTCGCCACTGGGGTCAGGTATTGGATACCCTGACCCCAGTGGCGAGAACGAAGCAGGCGATGGATGGTGTAGACAGGTCCTCCTTCGATGAGGCGAGGAGGCGGAGGAGGAGGAGCCGCCGGCATCAACGGACTCTCTCGGACTGGTTTCACCCTGGAGACGTGGAGCGTGGGATGGATGCGCATGGACCTCGGGAGCTTGAGCCTCACTGCCGCTGGGTTGATGACCTTCTCGACCTCGAAGGGACCGATGAACTTGGGCCCCAGCTTCTTGGATTCTACCCGCAGGGGTAGGTCCCGGGTCGACAGCCACACCTTATCCCCCACTTGGTAGACGGGGGCTGGAGTGCGGTGTCGGTTGGCAGCATTCGAGTAGCGGTTGGCGGACCAAGTAGGGCTGTTCAGGCTTTCGTCCAGGTCTGACGGCAGCGGTGGATGAAGGTCTGGACTGAGGGGCAGGAAACCTCCTTCTCCAGTGCGGGGAACAGAGGAGGTTGGAAGCCATAGGCGCACTGAAAAGGAGACAGGCCGGTGGCGGAGCTGGTCAGGGTGTTGTGCGCGTACTCCACCCACATCAGCTGGCGGGACCAGGAGGCAGGATCCCGCGAGACCAGACATTGGAGGGCGGTCTCCATCTCCTGGTTCTTCCTCTCTGTTTGGCCGTTGGACTGTGGATGGAACCCAGAGGACAGGCTTACGGTGGCCCCGAACAGTGTACAGAACTCCCTCCAGAAGATGGAGGTGAACTGGGAATCGACCGGAATCCCATGTAGGCGGAAGACGTGGATGGAGATGAGTTCGGCTGTCTCTTTGGCAGACGGGAGTTTAGGCAGAGGGATGAAGTGGGCCATCGTGCTGAACCGGTCGACCACCGTCAGGATGGCGGTGTTGCCTTCGGACGTGGGCAACCCGGTGACGAAGTCCAGGGAGATGTGTGACCATGGACGATGGGGTACTGGAAGAGGAAGCAGGAGACCCACGGGAGCCTGGTGAGAGAGCTTGTGTTGGTTGCAGGTCGGGCAGGCGTTGACAAACTCCCTGGTGTCCTTGGGAAGTGAGGACCACCAGAAGCGCTGTCGCAGGATGTCCTGGGTTCGCTGGATGCCCGGATGGCAGGTAAGTTTGGAGGAGTGAGCCCACTGGAGCCCCTTTTTCATGCCAAGTTGCTTCTACCCGGGGGGCCCGAGACTATCTCCACCTTCCTGGACTCTGGAGCGGATGCGTCCATCATGGACGAGGGACTCGCTCTGCAGCTGGGAATCGACCAGGTTCCTCTTCTTCGTCCTGTTCCAGCCAGCGCCCTCGACGGTCATCTCCTGGGGACCGTCACCCACCAAACCATCCCAGTCCATATGCTTCTGTCCGGCAATCACCACCAAACCATCACCTTCCACATCCTGCAATCACCCCGTATTCCCCTCATCCTGGGGTATCCATGGTTACGACGCCACAACCCCCATATCGACTGGGCTACGGGGGCTTTCCGAGGCTGGAGTCCTTCCTGTCACCGGGTGGTGTGTGGACCCAAGTGCAGTACGACCAGGAGACAGAGTAATGTTCAGGAGCTTTATTCAAAGCGGAACAAACAGCAGGTAGACAGGCAGGAGATAACTCACTGGGTATATTCCACTTGAGAGAGCGCTGATCCGTCAGCGGAGCAGGCAGACAAAAACCAAAAGGAGCAAAGGCTAATCTCGTGGTCGGGGACAGAAGGCTGAGTCGGTTAACCGAGTTTTGGAGATATCGGCCTTAAAGATGGCTTGTGGCACTCGGCTTGCGGTACTCAAAGGGAGTATATATATATAGTGGGTACGGAAAGTCTTCAGACCCCTTTACATTTTTCACTCTTTGTTTCATTGCAGCCATTTGCTAAAATCGAAAAAGTTCATTTTTTTTCCGCATTAATGTACACTCAGCAACCCATCTTGACAGAAAAAAACAGAAATGTAGAAATTTTTGCAAATTTATTAAAAAAGAAAAACTGAAATATCAGATGGTCATAAGTATTCAGACCCTTTGCTGTGACACTCATATTTAACTCACATGCTGTACATTTCTTCTGGTCCTCCTTGAGATGGTTCTACTCCTTCATTGGAGTCCAGCTGTGTTTAATTAAACTGATTGGACTTGATTAGGAAAGGCACACACCTGTCTATATAAGACGTTACAGCTCACAGCGCATGTCAGAACAAATGAGAATCATGAGGTCGAAGGAACTGCCCAAGGAGCTCAGAGACAGAATTGTGGCAAGGCACAGATCTGGCCAAGGTTACAAAAGAATTTCTGCAGCACTCAAGGTTCCTAAGAGCACAGTGGCCTCCATAATCCTTAAATGGAAGAAGTATGGGATGACCAGAACTCTTCCTAGACCTGGCCGTCCAGCCAAACTGAGCAATCGTGGGAGAAGAGCCTTGGTGAGAGAGGTAAAGAAGAACCCAAAGATCACTGTGGCTGAGCTCCAGAGATGCAGTAGGGAGATGGGAGAAAGTTCCACAAAGTCATCTATCACTGCAGCCCTCCACCAGTCGGGGCTTTATGGCAGAGTGGCCCGACGGAAGCCTCTCCTCAGTGCAAGACATATGAAAGCCCGCATAGAGTTTGCCAAAAAACACATGGAGGACTCCCAAACTATGAGAAATAAGATTCTCTGGTCTGATGAGACCAAGATTGAACTTTTTGGTGTTAATTCTAAGCGGTATGTGTGGAGAAAACCAGGCACTGCTCATCACCTGCCCAATACAATCCCAACAGTGAAACATGGTGGTGGCAGCATCATGCTATGGGGGTGTTTTTCAGCTGCAGGGACAGGACGACTGGTTGCAATTGAAGGAAAGATGAATGCGGCCAAGTACAGAGATATCCTGGAAGAAAACCTCCTCCAGAGTGCTCAGGACCTCAGACTGGGCCGAAGGTTCACCTTCCAACAAGACAATGACCCGAAGCACACAGCTAAAATAACAAAGGAGTGGCTTCGGAACAAGTCTGTGACCATTCTTGACTGGCCCAGCCAGAGCCCTGACCTAAACCCAATTGAGCATCTCTGGAGAGACCTGAAAATGGCTGTCCACCAACGTTCACCATCCAACCTGACAGAACTGGAGAGGATCTGCAAGGAAGAATGGCAGAGGATCCCCAAATCCAGGTGTGAGAAACTTGTTGCATCATTCCCAAGAAGACTCATGGCTGTACTAGCTCAAAAGGGTGCTTCTACTCAATACTGAGCAAAGGGTCTGAATACTTATGACCATGTGATATTTCAGTTTTTCTTTTTTAATAAATTTGCAAAAATTTCTACATTTCTGGTTTTTTCTGTCAAGATGGGTTGCTGAGTGTACATTAATGCGAAAAAAAAATGAACTTTTTCGATTTTAGCAAATGGCTGCAATGAAACAAAGGGTGAAAAATTTAAAGGGGTCTGAATACTTTCCGTAGCCACTGTATATATATATATATGGAGTCTGTAAAAATAACATAAATGAAAGTGGAGCCCAATAGAAGCTGAATTTATTTAAGATGAATTCAAGCTGAAGAAAATAATCACACTTAGAAATATTAATCACATTTATTAAACTGTAAATGTTTTGTGTGTTTCAAAGAGCTTTTTTGTCTAAAAAAATATAAATTAATCACACATCTTGATCCTTAAAGGAACATGCCGCTTTTGCTTTCAGGATTGTGGGAATCAAACCTGTAACTTTAATAAAAAAGCTTTTTCTTTATCAGTGTGTTATCAGACAGCGAGCTGCTGCTCAGACTTCGTGCTCTCAGATACCACAGCGTGTGTCGTCTCTCAGCTGAGCTCTCTTTGTGATATTATCACCGACACATTTCCACTAAAGATGAAACTGAAGAGCACAGATGGCACCAAAGCTTCTGCCATGTGGTCCGCTAAGAGAACTGCACAGAGAACTGCACAGAAAACTCTCCCCAGACTTTCTTAAAGACTCACGCTGTGAACAATCGTGCCAGCATCGATATACTTCCACAACACTTTTTCACAACCTCATTATTCTCAGATTTATCTCTCAGAGGCGTCTCTCTCTCAGCGGATTTGGTGTGATGTGAAGCTTTAAAAGTGAATCTGATTGTCAAGGTAACCTTAATTTAATGCCTTTCCCATAAGATTAGCTTATCCCTTTAACTGTGATGAATAAAACCTCAACTTTCAAGCAGAAACTTGATTTTTTTGGGTGCCTGTTAACAGGAGATATGGAGTATTTATTCTCTGGCTCAGATAATCCCTTGTGGAAAGGAAGTATCTGACCGAGGCCCGCTGGTTTCTGGAGACTCCGCCGCGCCTCCACCATGGATTAGTGGAGCTGAATTGGAATCAGAGGTGAAGGGGAGGAGATGGAGCCGATGGGGCCGAGGCGTCCAGGTGTGAAAGTGCACAAATTTACTGTCACGGTTTGGTTCATCTCAAAAATGCATGAAATCTCTTCCTGGATATCGTCTCATAACAAGGTCATTAAACGCTGCAGGAGGCAGAAATAAACTCTGCAGGAGGGGATGCAATGTGTGTGTGTGGTGTTTCTGTGTACACAATATTTAATATATTCCCCCATCTCCACTTAGTATCAGAATTGAAGGTCAGCCTTCTGAAATGCGAAGCGGTCGGCCTCAAAATTCAATTTCTGACTCATTTCCAGGCCGCGACAGAGATGTTAATGTGGCCTCTATACATTCATTTCATACACCGCACAGGGGCGCCTCGCTGGCATGCAGCTGCCCGCCAACCCCCCCCCGAGATAACGTCCGTCGTGCCGACTGAATTAGTGAGAGATCATTGATCACCCACACAGACTGGGAGAGATGAGAGAATTAATTAGACAGAAAGAGAGAGACAGAGAGAGACAGAGAGATAAGAGGGAGAGGATATTTGGCGGCGAGACAAAAGATGGAGAGACAAAGTGAGAGAAAATATGTACTGAAGCTTGTGAGAAACGGAAAACAGCTTTACAGCTTTTTTTTTAAAAAAAAAGGACGTCTAATAGTGTGACTCCTGCTGTTGTTTCATTCAGTGCAGCTGCTCGCTGTCTTTACCAAAGTGGTGAAAGAATGTCTCGTACATTTACGTCTTTATCGAGATGGAGAATGTGCCAGATTGAATCACCGACCAAACATCGATTTGCAGTCTTTTCCTGAACCTGTGTTACATGCACCAATGTTCAGCAACATTGTCTTGCAGTATGAAAAGTAAAAGTACTGATGTTTCTGGATTACTGCTGCATCAATGTGCATGTTGCATTTTGCAGCTGCAGATGTTTAAAGGACGACTGAGGGTCTAAGTAACTATTAAAGTGCTACAAAACCAGAACTGAGTCAGCAGCCAATAACCTCGTCTCAAAGTCAATGTGTATTTGTTTAGATGACTGAAATAAAGTCTTTGTTAAACACCAGCGGAAGGGATTTTAACGTTTTGTTCTAGGATATAATATCAGTTAATACATCTCTTCTGTCATTGATGCTTTCTGCTTTGTGGCAAAACATCACTGAAACTTAACTTTCAGGAAAAACTGAACCACAGTCTCACAATTTTTGATTTTGATGTGGAAAGAAGCTTCATATTCTAACCTTAAAGAGATTCCGTTACTAATTTGCACCTTCGCCAGCTTTGGGTTTGCTGAGGTGTGTGTTTGATCGGACCTTCTGAAATATCCTCTGGATTCATTTCAACTTTGCTTCAAAGACAAAGAAGAACCTGCTGGTTTAAACCACATCAGAGAGCATGTTACTGAGAAAATAAACCAAACCTCAGAATCCATCACATGTAATTAAAGAGATCATTTTAAATGCAAACAAATTATGAAACATTTGACCTGTAATTCCCTGTAATCAAAGAGATTCAGAGCACAATTTAATTCCCTTTTCCATTTCTTGTTGAGTGAGTGAGTAAGTAAGTAAACTTCATGTCTATAGAACTTTTTAAAAGTGGAGTTATAGGGAAGTAGAAATGGATGGCAAAAAAAGAAATTATGAGATCATAAAACAGCTGAATAAAACTGCTGAGATTTGGAAGAAGAAAAAAGAAGAAGAAGAAGAAGAAGAAGAAGAAGAAGAAGAAGAAGAAGAAGAAGAAGAAGAAGAGTGATTTTACTCTCATTCACAAAGCAGAGCAGAGCTTATATAAAATCTACTCGCAGGCCGCATTCAGAACGAGGTCACCTTATCTCCTATCTCCTCCTCATCGAGGCCGAGGTTGAAAGAGGGGATTTGATTGGCTGATAGCAGTTTGAGGCAGAAGGTATATCAGCTACAGTTTTCATCAGCAACAATTCCTTTTCCATCTTTCTGGAGAGAAATGCTTTGCGGGGTAAAGACGGAGGCCAATAGGAGTGAAGACTTCTGTCAGGTGGTTAGTTGAAGGGATGAGTCAGCAGATGCTTTATCACTTTTCAGTTTGTGTGTGTGTTTTCTACTTAAATTTAAAATATAGAAACTGTAGCAGCCAGTGTCCTCGTCAATGAGAGGCTACTTCCTGGAGTTACAGAAGTGTCTTATGAAGAGTCATGCAGCACTCCTTGAAAAGTGATGATTTAGTAAGACATTACTCTTCTTCCTCTTATCGTCCTCTGTACTTGAAGTTGATGGAAGGAGGTGGAAAGTAGTTTTTTTCTTTTTTTTCAGGGCTGAACCTCCAGGCAGCAGGTCAGTCAGGGTACAGTATTATTTGTAATATAGGGAAGTTAAAGGGTTTCTCTAGCTTTAAAAATAATAATAATAGTACTTGCATCTTGTATAGCGCTTTAATAGGTTCTCAAAGACACTTTACATTTAAAAAATAAACAGTAAAAGCAATAACAATACAAACAAAGCAGATAAATGATATAATAACATAAAAAAACACCAACAAATAAGAATAATCAATAGCTGATGAAGTTTATATAAAATATGTCAACAATTAAGTTGTTGTTTTGTTTCTCTTTGTGGTTGTTTATGTTTCTTTGTGGTCTTTTTACAGACATTTTGTAGTTGAAAGCTAGGAGACTTGACACTTTGGGCTAAGTAATTAATCCATGCTAATAGTCATGTAAGTCATTAAGTGGTTGTCTTAGGAAATCGTTTGCAGCTTCAATGTGTATTTCTCCTGTAGTCAGCTCTACAGTAGAAGCTATGTTTACTTGCGTTCATGCCAGAAGTGAAGAAATCTGTAAACCGGCACCACAATGTGCTTTTATTTAGAAGTTAGGAGTCCCTTTGGATGACTCATTGTTTATGTAATTACGATATAAGGTAAACACTGTCTGTACAGAGTAAAATGTGCATTAGTCATTCAACAATGAACCTCCTGAACCTGGGAATAACACTTTCTACACCAAGCTTACATTCACATTCATTAGTCAGCCCTCAACAACACATATCATCGAAACAAACAGTTTATTGTTGTGGGAAAAAAATACTCTGGTTCCTCTCCTGAAGTTTGATAACAGCAAAAAACACACGGATCGTCAAACAAAGAGGACCAAGGTCATCCTCTGCCCTCGGGTCCCGCTGACTGTAAATCACTCTCTGGTTCCGAGCGCCAGCCAAAAATGCTTAAAATGCAAATGTCCTCATCATGGTGGCTGAACCCCGGTGCCAGGCCTGTGGGGGGGGGGGGGGATCAGTCTGCAGGCCGAGGTGGCGCCGGAGTGGAATCGGTGGGGAGCAGATGGAGGACGGAGCGGATCCCTCTGATGAGCCACTGAGAGAGGTTCACTGATTACTCATTTAACGGATGAGTTTAATTTCAGCCTGCTGGATTTTAGAAACAGGATGAATTGTTGATTTTATATATTTAGTGTTTTTCCTACTTTTTACCTCTGTTTCCTTTTTCAACTCTTTATATTTACTATTGTTGTGACTTCATGTTTTAATGATGTTTTTTCAAGAAAATATTTAGTATGTGTTCAGCAACACAAGGAAAGAAAATGATGCTGCAATCCATTTTACTCAGAACTCGGGAAAAAAGACATCCGACATGAACATAAACACACCTGACATCACAGCAACAGTGCATTACCATCATCTTTTACTTTATGTAGCGTTTTATGGAGGGATTGTGTTGTGAAGCATGCTGCAAAAACGATGTAGCTGCCGTTTCCTTTTCCATTCATTTGATTTGTGCGTCTTTGTGAGCTTGCAGTATTTACTCCTTCAGTGTCTTTTATATCGGTTCCCACGGATCCTTGAAATGTCTACAATTAGATTTAGAGAAATATTTTCCCTCACAGGATTCTATAGTTGTTAATTTAAAGATGTTTATTTTTTATGTTTTTCCACAGTTTAGATTTTCAGTCTTTTATTTTGAAGTGATCTAATCATTTTTTAGGAAGTATGCAGCGTAATTTGTGTCATAAACAAGTGTGGGCTCTGACACAACTTAATTCTGGCTCTTAAAGTTACTATGAGGAACTTTCATTTTGTGTTGATTTTGGCGGTCCCTGTGGACTAAAGTGGTAGTGTTTATACTCTTTATGTTTTTCCCCAGTTTAGAGTTTGCTCTTTTATTTTGAAGTGATCCATTCCTTTTCAGGAAATCGCAGCCTAACTAGTGTCACAAACAAATCTGGGCTCTTACACAACTTAATTCTTGCTCTTAAAGTTACTACAAGGAACTTTTATTTAGCTTTGATTTTGGCGGTCCCTGTGGACAAAAGTGGTAGTGTTTCTGAGCACCAGACTCCCTTTAGAAAACCTCTGGGTCTGTCCACGGTGGACTGGTCTCTGCTGGAGTCTGATCTGAAGGAGTTTCTGGTGAACCTTCATGATTTCATCTGGTTTCTCCAGAATCCGACCCGGTGGCTCCGATGACGAGCTTTAAGAATAACTTTATAGAAACAGACGATCTTCTCTCTGATGGTCTGGTTTACTGATGGAGGTCTATAGAGGATCAGGACTAAACTGAAACTGGTTCAGAACCAGATAAAAGTAAACTTTACTTAATTCAATTAAACCCTCCAGTTTCCCAGAAATAACCCCGTTAACGTGTCCTCAGCGGTCGCTACGACCCCGTGTGACATCATTTTGTGATTCTCAGTATGTTGTTATTATGTTGCATGAGTGCTTGATTTTTCCCGTGGCTTTGTAATAACTTCTCTGCTGCTGCTGGACAAAAAAAGAAAGATGAAGAGATAAATGGAGAAAAGGTCGTCATGACCCTTTCAACGTGAAACCAGTGGCTTACGAAATTATGCCTGTGACATTGAAAGCATCGACCTTAAAAAACATGGCCACAAAGCAACACCTGTGCTGGATCCTGACAGAGTCTGCATTTCTAGATCATTCTAGGCCTTTTGCATCTTCACTGGTGGAAGAGAGAGAAAAGTAAAAGTTCTGTATGTGAGGCGAGACAAACATTATCACTATTTAAATTTTGGTCTTTTTTCCAGAGAAAATATAGTATTTCTATTTTTTCAATACATTTTCAGAATTTCAAAAATGTATATATATTTTTTATATTTCTAAATTGAAATGTCCCGTTCGCTCCAACCTGATTGAATTTAAAGCATTTTTTAATTCTTGAATATTCAAAGGAAGTGTGTTCAAGCTAAACCGCACTACTGCAAGCAAAGGGTGATTGATTCTGAATTAATTTATTAATTTGTTTCTTTTTTTGATGAAGTTAAAAGAGAAACTTTCTGATTCAACTACCCTTTCATCGCCTTTGTTGTTAAAGGAATAGTTCGACATTTTTTGGAGAAAGAAAATATTATATGAAAATGATATATGAAATTTTAAAATGTAAGGATTATCATGGACAAAATAATTGTGATTCAATATGCTTAAAACATATTGGAATAACTTTACCTCACATTTTTTTAAATACAATAATATTTGTGTTGCATCAAAAAAAAAATATATATAAGGTTTAGGGTATATATATTATAAATTCACCCGCATAAATAAAGAATAAATACATTTTAAAAACAGCAACATGTGTGAGTCTGTTCTTATTTACATGATAATTCCTGTCTTTTTTATTTTAAAGCCTCACTTCTCTACAAAAGATACAGGTGAATTATCCTGATAATGGAAATGGAAATTCACAACGATCAAACATTTCCATATCGTTCCAGCTCTAGATGTGGATTTGACCTTTTAAATTGTCCTGACAGCCTTTCTAGAGATAACAGAGAGCTTCTCCCACACTCAGTTCATCTGAGTGGAAACCAAAAAAATTAAAAACAACTCACAGCTTCTGATCTGAGAAGAACTTTAGAACAAATTGCTCAACTTATTTTTATGCTGGTTGCCCTGGGTACATGGCCTGTAATGCTCACTTTCCACTCGACACACATTACACTTCCACTTGGCACATACTTTACATTACTGTAGACACAAGTGTGTGGGCGGGGGGGAAGGGAGGGGAGGAGGATTGTGGGAGAGAAATCATGTGAGAGACAGATAAAGCTCTAACTGGAGAACCTCTGTAGAACACATCACTTCTTTTAAGGATGCGTCTCATCACTGTGCATCACCCAGACAGCCGAGGAGCCAGTACAATAGGCAATTAGAAGCTCTGCAAAAGCTTTATAGCGGGGGAGAACAGAGGGGGAGAAAGGGGTGAGATGGGGGATGTTGCAGCCCTTTGAAAAGTCTGATCTCAATCACCTTTATTTACTCGCTGGAAACACTTTCACACTTGAGGAATTTGCCTTTGTGCCTTTTGAAAACACTCGGATCTGATACTTCAACATGTGCAGAAGAAGAAGAACCCCCCCCACACACACCTTTTCTCCCCCATTTACTCGCGTTCCGACCTGAAGTGGCACCAGGTGCTTGGTGTTTCGTGCTGTAAAAAGTGTGCCGGCTTTCATCTTTGAAAAGCGTTTGCTCCGTTTTCGACGGCTGACCTAATTTACTGCTCTGTATTTTTATCGCTCATTCGTACGAGGCAACGAGGGAGGTGCATTGTGGGAGAAAAGGCGACCTAGGTTGACTGGCTGCAGAAAGGCCTTCACCCCCGATTGATGGGATGCACGTTGACACGCTGTCTGCCTTTGTCTCATCACATGCTTGTTGTCAACAAACACAGTAAATTTAATTATGCAAAATTATGATGCAGGTAAAAAAATAAACATGTTGATGAAACATGTTTGATTTTATGGAATAGTGCAATATACATCTTAAAGGTGTATTCAACTTGGATCTTAAAGGAATATTACAATAATCTTTTAAACTTTACTGTAAGCCCAAGTTCAGTAAATGAAGAAACTCTTTTATTTGGGAACTGCTCTCCTCTCTCCTGCTCCCTTCATCACCTCAACCAGTGTCTTGACTAAAAGGAAACCTCCGGTTCTCGGGAAATGCCGATGCGGAAGTGTGTTAAAGCTGCATTCTCTCTAATGTCCATCAGGGGGCGACTCCTCTGGTTGTATAGAAGTCTATGAGAAAATGACTCTACTTCTCTCTTGATTTATTCCCTCAGTAAACATTGTAAACATGAGTTTATGGTCTCAATCTCTAGTTTCAAGTCTTCTTCAATACAGCATGATGTTCATTTAGTAGAGAGTTCTCAGCATCTACTGGAGTGAAATGTAGCCTCGCTTTGGATCTTTGTGTTCTCTCTGCCATCATGATGTGTGTCTCACGCTGTACTGAGCCGGAGTCAGTGTGTGTGTGTGTGTGTGTGTGTGTGTGTGTGTGTGTGTGTGTGTGTGTGTGTGTGTGTGTGTGTGTGTGTGTGTGTGTGTGTGTGTGTGTGTGTGTGTGTGTGTCAGATTAAAGCACAAAGACAAAGAGATAGAGAGAGGAGGATTGAGACGAAGACATCTCACTCCAGAACTTCTTCAGTACCGATAGCAGAAACGTTAACTCCGGACCTTATCAATACTCCAGGTTTTCCCATTTAAAACCGGGTTTCTGGGACATAAATCCATGACTTTGATCAACAACAGAGTTTAACTGAAGCTGTTATGGATCAAACCGCAACTTGATCCAACAAAAAACTTGTCAACTCAGCTCCAAACTCTCCCTCAGAGAGACTTTCTAATTGTTCTCTGCAGCTCCCCTGTCGTGAATCTGTAATTACGTGAGCCAGTGTGACACTGAGGTTAAAAAAAAAAAAAAAAAGCTCCTGTAGCTGTCAGATGTGATGTTGCAGAGTTATTGATCAAGAGAGGACTGAGGGGTTGTGTGTTTATTCAGCCTACAGTGAGGAGGAGAGGAAAACGTCCTCCGAATGCCAATTAGGCCGGTTGATGGTCAGATTATTGTTGGTGACTTGCAGACCTGACAAGATTACCGAGCGGCACATGTGGCTCCTTTAATTAATTTGCCGGCGGCTCGGCTTCACGTCGACGGAGAGCAGAGTTTGCGCTTTCGTTGTAAAAACAAAAAAGTGAGAGTGAGTTGATCTCCGGAGCACATTTTGTTGGTTTCTGCAGAGCAATTTGTCTGCAAGCGAGAAAGTAAACGTACAGCACTTATCTGAGCTAAAGGTTAGCTTTAATCTCTGTGTGTATTTGAAGCACGTCCCAACGGGCTGCAGCCACATTCAGGCGCCAAAAGTCAACATTAGCATTTCAGAGGGCTCTCTGTCCCCATCAGCTAAAATCTTGTACACGTTTTCCCCCCAAAAAAACTCCCCATCGGGCGTTAGACGGGCTCCTGGTGGGGCCGGATGCCATTTCGGCGTCACAAATTAAAAATTCATTATCCTCGATAATTAAAGCAAATATATGAAAGACTGCTTACACTGCAGCTGCACTGTCTGTGGACTCCGGAGGGACCGACGCCTGCAGCCCAGGTGGCTTCTAAGATATTCAAACACACACACATACACACAGATATACATATATAAACATAGCATCTTGTTAAATGCATCCTAAGGGTTCTCTTTACTAATTTAACCCCCCAAAAATACGAGTCATCTCTGCGTTCTTCGCAGTTGTTTTCCTGCAAAATGTAATCACATTTAATTACAGTGTTTAGTCCGATGGCGGTGAAATTATTATTTATTAGGCAAATAAGAGCTCCTTCAACAACAGAAGACCGTCATGTGATCTCTCATTCTTCATAATTTTGGGTATTTTTCTTTTACTTTGAAGAGTGTAGCAATTATAGAATCTGTTATATTAAAAAGCATCCTTTTGTTTTAGATTTTATTCAGAGTGCTTCATGTTTTGAATGGTTTGAAGCCCTTTGGTTTTTAACACTTTCAAACTTCTTTAGAGAGCCGCACACTGCAAGAAATATCAACAATGAAAAGCTAAAATATCACTTTTAGGTTTACCGATGTCACTTTCAACGATTTACTTAAGAGGAAGTTAAAGTTTGAATTTTGGCCATGTTAATATAGTTTGGATATTTATTCCAAAACATGTTGCTTCCTGTAAACTGCAGGATGTTTTGTAGGAAAAGTCACAAAATCATCTTATATTTATGATGTCAAGATGTCAGAATATTTCAGTTTTTTTTAAGAGCAAAAAATTTTAATCTGCACACTATGAAGTATTTTAAACATATGTCTTTGTATGAATTAATTCAAGGGAATAACCACGACGATGGCACATGATTTGGTGGAAAATATATATTAAAAACCCATGTATAATATGCGGTTTAATAACTTTTACATTCTTCTTGCTAAGTTGCAGCTGAAGTCATATTTGAAGCACTTTGCCTCATTTGGTCATAGCTATCTCCATGGATTATTTAAAGACACAGCTACACGAGCTACAACTTGTTAACATATAAATGCTTCTTAATTTGTTTAATGAATTAATCATGTAAGTGTATTTAATGGCCTCTTAATATTTATATTATATATAAGTATATATGTGATATAAAAGCCAGATGCTCTGAACATTGGACCTGATATCAGGTGCGGTCATGGAAGACATCCAATATTAATATAAATGTACCTTTTGATTTGTTACTCTTTTAAAAAAATGCAATAAATATGTTTGCAATAACCACAAATCCTCTAAAACTCCAATGAAGAAATAACTTTATGACATATATTATGATATATTGGTTTGGAGTAGCTTGTTTAAAAAGGGTGCCGATCATACTGAGGGTCTTATTTCTGGGTTTCTAATAAAAGATTTTTCCCTTTGCCCCTCTATAAGGGCGGGGGGCCGCTCAGAGGAAAGGCGATACGTTTTTATACGATACAGTAAAGACTTTATGCTAAGATCACAGCAGAGCTAAGAGCGACTTTTGGTTTGACCAGAGAGAAATATGGGCAACAGGAGGAGCAATTTGGTGACTTTTGTGACAAGGAAGGGGCTTTTAGGAATACCAGAGGGGTATTTTTAGCAACTAAAAACACACTTGGGTAACCAGAGGATACATTTGGTTGAACAGATGGCCTCTTGACCAATCAGAGGGGCAACTAGGTGAAAGGAAAAGCACCAATTGGTTTTAGCCAACCAAGGGGCATTTTAACCAACCAGAGGGGCATTTAAACCAACCAGAGGGGCGTTTTAACCAACTAAAAGGGCATTTAAACCAACCAGAGGGGCATTTAAACCAACCAGAGAGGCGTTTTAACCAACTAAAAGGGCATTTAAACCAACCAGACGGGTGACTTATCCAACCAGAGAGTCGTTAAAACCAACCAGAGAGGCATTTTAACCAACCAGAGGGTGTTTTAATCAAAGAGAAGGGTGTTTTGACCAACCAAAGGGGCGTTTTAACCAACAAGATGGGGATTTTAACCAACCAGGGGAGTGTTTTAACCAACAAGATGGGCATTTCAACCAACTAGGGGAGTGTTTTAATCAGCCAGAGAGGCATTTAAGCAACAAGAAATGCACTTGGAGTAAACAATGGGACATTCAGGCCGACCATAGGGACACTTGGACCAACCACAGGGGCATTTACCAACAAGAAATGCACTTGGAGTAAACAAGGGAAAATTTAGGCCAACCAGAGGGAACATAAAGGAGATAACAAAAGTGACCAGAGGGATACTATGACTAACCACAGAGGCATCTTAACCAACAGAGGGGCGTTTAAACCAAACAGAGAAGCATTTTAGCAACAAGATAGGCACTTGAAGTAAACAAGGGGACATTTAGGCCAACCACAGGGGCATTTATATGACAAGATGGACAATTGGACCAACCACAGGGGCAGTTTTAAGTGACCAGAGGGACATTTGGGTGACGTGAAGGCCGTTGGGTAATTAGATGGGGCATCAAGGCAACCACAGGGGAAATAGTGTGACCTCACATGTGCAGGAGGCTTTTAAAACCGTGTCAGAGACCAAAAAGCCATGTCAGGAGGGGGATTGTTTTTTATTATTATTATATTATATTATATATATATTTTTTGCAGTGCAGTCAGAGTGCAGCAGGACAGACTCACATCACATCACACACACTGTGGTGACAGCTTTTATCCTCAGTGTCACCTGGAGCCTGTAATGTGCGCACATTTCTTCCTTTCTCCTCCTCCAGTGTGAAGGCGTTTCCAGGGAGGAGAGAGGGGAGAGAGAGAGAGAGAGAGAGAGAGGGAGAGCCAGTAGAGCAGCAGTGGGAGGGCTGTTCTCTGGGTTTTCTCTCTCTGGTTTAAACATAGGAGGAAAACAGAGAGCAGCCACGCCGCCCACTGAAACCATTACGCAAAGAAAAGCCTCTCCGAGGAGCGCAGACAGCCGCAGACAGGCAGACATACAGGCAGACACACAGGCAGACACACAGGGGGGGGACTGCTGCATGCATCCGACAGAAGAACAGACAAAAGGTGAGCTTTACATTCATCCAAAAACATCCATGTATGCATGGAGTCTGGCTGAACAAAAGTTCTATATGTGAGGATGCTTTGGAGACATTGTTTCTTTTGTTGGGGTCTGGAGCTGCAGCTCTCTGTTGGGCTTTGTCTGCACACTTCTCCTGCATGTGCATCGGGCTCCAGCCAGCCGTGCAACACCAAATGTAACGTTGCTTTGTGGTTGTGCCATTGGTTTAATGGGATAAGAATGCATCTGCTTTTTGAGAGGTTTTTAATGGACTTGAAGCGTTTCATTTCAGTGTTATTTGCAGAGATTTCGTCACAGTGCTCTGCAGACATGTACAGGGCTTTATCTGAATCCATATGTTCCCTTTGTTGCGTTAAGGGTCCCGCTTTGTGTTGTTATCTCAGTTACTGTACCTTCAGCAGACTGGTTACAATGGGGGGGTGTTAGGGTCGTTGTCACCCATTGTTACAGTGATTGGTTAAAAAGCAATAAAGTAAACTTCTAGATTTACCTCCATTCTTCATCCTTATAAACAGGAATGAGGGTTTTTTTTTGTGTGGTTTGGAGACAATTTGATCTTCTCTTGTTATTATTATCCTCTGTTGTTTTGGTGTCAAATTTAGAGTTGAACTGTTTTTTAAAAGCATCCTTCCTCTGAGGAGATGATGAAATGGTAAGTGGCTTGTTTCCCCCTTCTTTCAAGTGTGCTTTCAGATGTAGAATTTGATCAGATAAGAGCTCCAGCTGAGCCACAGGCCATCAATGTTCTGCTTGGTGAAAGCGATTGTTGTTTCAGTTTTGTGAAATGCTATAAAAAAAAAAGAGAGGATCAGATGAGGAGGATTGTCTGGTCAAAAACTCTGCTTTCTTCTTTTCCTATTTCATTTACATATAAATCTTCCTCCATGAATTCAAAAAACCTTATAATCCCCCCTGCCTTTCCTTTTTAATGCCTGATTTGCTGCTGCTGGACTTCATCCAACATTTAGGATGTGTTTAAACTCTCGCTTAATTCTCGGCTAACTTAATTGCCTGCAGGATTACTGCTTTAGAATGAGAGTTTATGTCCGTTTGATTTCTTGTCCTGCAGCCTGTAAACCTTCACGGCGCTGTGAGCCGTTTCCTCCTCGTCTGTAAAACCATTTCCTGCACAGGTCTTTTTTCGGTCTCACGCCGATGATGACATGCTGTAGATGGCAAGTAGATAATGTATGGGCCTTGACTGTGTGTTTACAGCGGTGTAGATGGCAGCTTTTATTGACAACCATTGTCTAATTGTGAATGTGTTTGGTCTTTCTCTTGTAAAATAATGTCATCATACACAAATCAATTCAAGGATATGCAACATCTGAAGAAAACTTCATTTTGACATATTTTTAATGGTTAAATTTAAGTTGAATAACAATCAACAATGAAAACAGTCAACCAGTAGGCAATCTGAAAATTGAAGCCAATGCAGAAGTGTCTCAAAACTTGCATTCTCTCCAGTGACCAGCAGGGGGCGACTCCTCTGGTTGTATAGAAGTCTATGAGAAAATGACTCTACTTCTCTCTTGATTTATTCCCTCAGTAAACATTGTAAACATGAGTTTATGGTCTCAATCTCTAGTTTCAAGTCTTCTTCAATACAGCATGATGTTCATTTAGTAAATGATGCTCCATTTAGAGTCAAACAGACCATAAAGCAGGGGATGCTTTAGGGCGGGGCTACACACTGATTGACAGGTCGACACCAGAGACGTATACGACGTCTCTACGTCACTCCTCCACAGTCCAAATATGGCCATGATGACTACGTCCACTTCTTATATATAGTCTACTGTGCAACCCTTGTTTGATGTGGCCCTTTTGGAGGTTTTCAGTCAAGTCTCTGTATCTCTAATCCAGTGTTAAACTACTGATTAATGTCAGTATGCGCATGGAGTTTACTGCTTTCTCAAGTGCATTAACTGAACAGGGATCAGTGTCGGTGACTCGATGTAGAGAAAAGAAGTACAACCATGCTGCAGGAAGAAGAAGAAGAAGAAGAAGAAGAAGAAGAAGAAGAAGAAGAAGAAGGATGCATGCACAGTACCCTACAGTTTATCAAGCTGTTGCAGGGAGGTTTACTTTATTGCTGCATTTTTGCTGTGTTAAAGTTCACATGTACAGCGGCTGATAATATCCAAACAACAGTCACATGAGCTGCTTGTTTATTGGACAGAGTTGTGGTAACCTGTCAACCTGCCAGGTAGAAAGAGAGTTTGGCAGCAAGGAGACGGGGCAGTAAAAACAAATCTGATGGTTTGCGTGTGAAACGTGATGTGTTTGACAGGGGGGGTATTAGCGTGTTTATACAGTTTGAGATTAAGAACACACAGAGAAGGAGCTTTATCTCGCCCATAAAACCTGTTATGTTCTGTTATCGCTCCTAATTCTTCATTTTCCAAAGTCCAATTTGCATTGTTCTCCAAACAAAATAAGTGTTCTAATGAACCTTTCATAGATTTGGGCTCATGATACCCTATAAAGCTGCTGAGGCATTTCACAAAAAAAACATTGTGCTCTTTGTTTTAAAAGAACAATGTGAGAAAGAGCAAAGGTCTGGAGCTGCAAACAATAAAGCTATCTCACATCAGATGGTGACATTTGCTCGAGTTCTTGGAAAAAGATAACAAACCGGCCTTCAAGTTACGAAGCACTTTTGTTTGCATGTTGGGAATATTCGGGTGTGGTCGAAATATCATGAATACCTGGAGAAAGTATTACAAACCGATGACAAATGCAACAAATGCAACATTTCTAAAGGTTAATATGATAGATTTTGTTAAGGCGTATCTTATTTATATTTTGGACATGTGTTAGTGTGATAGGAAAGGCTCCAATGACCTTAGAACCCTAAACATGATTGAGATAAGATACGCTATTTGGACAGGACGTACTATTGTGATGTTTTAATGTCAAACACTGGTTTGTATGATATCTCACAAAAAAGTTACTCCTCATTTTTGGCGTCAATTTCCACTCGTTACATGAATACAGTCTTTTCAAAATCTGGTGGAAACCATAAAGAGTAGAGGCTGGAGTTAGATGATCAACAATCACATATTGGCGTCCATATACTTTTGGCATGATGAAGCAACTTTTTTTCTTTTGCCCAACATAATCAAAATCAAATCAATAGCACATATGTTTAGGGATCTGTGTAATACCCCTGCTTTTATTTTGAATACGTTTCTTGGAAGAACCCCAGATTATGCAGATTCATGGGATTCAGTTAGTGCGACTACATCTCCGGGGGAATATGTCGCCTTATATCACCTACACTTATCAATATTTACTCGGCTTTATCTAACAGCTGCCTGATACCTCTTGCGAGCAGTCAGAGGGAATGAAGGTAAACATTGCTTTCAGTTTGCTGAGGCACGGAGCTTTAGACGCGTTCACAGCTTTTGAATTTGTCCTTCAGAGCTTAACTTGTCCTGGCATCTTATTCCAGACTCTCTTTTTTTTTTCTTCTCTTTCTCTTATTTTAGAGGAGTGAGAGGTGTTTTGAAATGTGATGCTGGGAGTTTTGGCATCTGAAAAGGTTGAGGCTTCATTCTGTTTCAAATTGCAACAGGCATCTTATTTCTTTTTATTTGAGTCATTTGCAGGTTTCGGATCTTTCAATGCATTTGCAAAGACTTTGGTGACTTTCAAGCTTTGAAATAAGATAAATCATGTCATGGACGGCTGAGCGATTTGGCCAAACAATAAGATGTAAATGTTGTTTTTAAGCGTGTAATTTAAAACTACTGTACCTCAAAGACTCATCTTTCATCATGCAAATGTCAAGAGTCTGCAGCCATGCTAGCAGCCAAGCTAAATGATCATGCAGGCATGCTAATATGCTCACAATGACAACGCTAACATGCTGATATTTTGCAGGTATAATTTGCACAATGTAGGCTTCAGCTAAGGATGATGGGAATGCCATTAGTTTTGCATGAACCCGTATCCTTCTTAAAACCCTTTGGATATGTGATGCAAACACACAGTCACGTTTAGCAGACTTTTTAATGTTTCTTAAATACACTACACAACCGGCTTTAAATTGAACATCACGATTAAAGTCGTGATGTTCCTGCACTGCCAGCAGCCTTCTGGCCTCGTCAGCACTTCACCTAAATAAACATGACAAGATGTTCATTAACTAGATCAATGATTCCACGTTGGCCTCAGATTGAACGTGTCGAGCCGACGTTTAGGTGTTGGCTGATGGAGGATTCTCCGCCTGCAGGATGAGACCTCCCGCTCGTTGTTTCTGTAACCTCTCCGGGGAACTTCGGTCCAGCTCTGCGGCGCTCTCCATACATCATTTCCCCCTTTATTCCACTTTCCATTTTTTTCCCCAAAACTGCACCTCTGCTGTCGCCTCCATTAATTTCCCTTCTCCCAAGACAGTTGGCAGGTCCGCTTCCACCTTTTCTCCCTCTGCTTCATTTGCATCTCGGCTCCACACGGCTGCCCAAGTGCTTTCTGGGAGTCAGGTGGCTAATTGGTTCCCATCTGTTGGGAGGAAGCGGCCTTTACGGGATCTTTTGTAATTTGTGTCAGGAGTCCCACCCTCCCCCTCTTCCTGCTCTGAATCTGCACTGGTACTTTTGGTTTCCTTCATATTGTTGCAGCAGGTGAGCTCTGGGATTTAGTTGTTTTTCAATGTGGGAGAAATAGTTTCTCGCGCTGTTGGAATGTTTTTGCACAGAATGCATGCTTTACTCTTCATCCTGTGACTCTGCCAGTTGTGAAGTCTTCTGAGGCAAGAGGAGCGACAAAAATCCCCCAATCAGCCACTTTTATTCAGAGCGTCTCCGCTACATCTCTTCACTGCTGCTTTGATCACATAGCGTGCACTTCCCAGTTTTTTTTTGATTTCACAACCGCTTTATCTTGTAGCGTGAGTTGCCTTTTTCTGTGCAGAGATAAAGGTTCAGAGGAGGAAGTGGCCTTGGTCTAGCGAGCGCCCAGGAAGCCAACAAAACAGGAAGTGACAGGAAGCACCCAGATGCTTGTTTCAGGCAGACATGAAAAGGACAGTTTGTTGACGTCTGTGCTACCTGAAGAAAAGCAGAGACAGTTGGCTCTCATCCAAACTGCACTTTACTGCAGCTATTAACATTCAGCATCAACAGAGAGCGCTGTGTTTGGTCTCTGAGGGCGGCCATTCAGGTTCAGCTTGTAGCTTGTGGATGGTAATTACTGTTTGCATATTTATTTAGTATATGAGTGTGGCCAATTTTATACATGCAACAGCATATATCACACATTTTTGGGACCAGTAACCTCAAGAACTGATGATATTTTGGAAATGAGACGCTGATTCTCAAACGTTTTCTCTTTCCTCCTTTGCAAGGAAACAATATAAGCACATTTGCACAAAACAAGTCAAGTTAAATGTTTTTATTTTATTGAAATAAGATACTAAACGTCATGAATTGCAAAGTTTCTGTCGCGCAAATAGTTCAAATTGAGTTGTAGGACACTAAAGAGCTTGATACTTGTTTTTCTTCACAAAGTCACAAAACTATTCTTCTTGTACTTAACATGTTCCTCTGCTGTCTTGATAAATATTGCTAAACTTAATCTTGATTGGAACCATTGAACTTTAATTCCACAAAACCGCTGAATTAGTCAAAGACATAAACTGACCTGGTCACAAAGATGTTTCAATACCTGAACCTGTGTATCCGGCATGTTTTGATAGGATACCAGTCATAATTCCCTCTCTAGTTTCTTTTCCATATTGCTGTGAAAAATTCTCTCTCAAACCAGTTTCTTGCTAGAAACGAAAAGATTACATTTGAACACATCCTACACATCCCATTCGCCTAATACCCATTTTTACCAAATAGAGCCTGAACGCATCACAATGCAACTCAATGCAACCTCCGTTAACATTAAGGTTAAGTGAAAAAGCTAAGTTCAAGTACCTTTTTACTGTAGGTTTAGGTATTTAGGTATTTTATCTACCAAAAAAGCAGCCAAAACACACCTGTATATTAACAATACATATGTAAAAAAAAATGTCTAAAACTTCACTTCTAGTAAGAATTAACAGTATTGCATCCCACAAACTAGCTGTAATCCCAGATTAACATTAGTCTCCTTTTAGTGATATATACTGACGTATATTTCCTTGAGACCTTCTCCTCTCCTCCCCCCATGCCTCTGTACACCTTTACTCATAATAAAATAAATGTCACATGATCCCCCTCCTGAGAGAGAGTTGTGTGTGATGAATCAATTTCAAGCTCTTTTTTTTGAGCGCTTCCTGACAAGTGATGGCGGGGGGGCGCCGGCGTTGACCTTCTGTAATGAGGTAAGGTCTCCGCATCTGCCAGCGGGGCTTCCTCCTCCTCAGCAGACGGAGACGGTGGATGGGCAGACTGAAAAACAGCGCTGCATTGCTTGGGTAAATTTAATTTGCCATAAGAAAATATATAAACAAGAGAGAAGAAAAAGAAGAGATGAGAGCCGGATGAGCTTTAAAGTGGCTATTGAGGGAGGATGATAGAACTAACCGGCGGCGTTGGACCTCCAAGGTTATCCCACAAACTGAGCTGCTCTCAGATAATTGCACACATCAGGAGAAGTGTAATTTAATGCACTTTATTGTGTTTTTTACTTAGTTTTTTTCCGCAGCAGGGCTTGTGTGCTGATACCGCTGTTTGTCTGACACTCCATTTGTTTAGCCGCTATATCTGAAATGAGGCTTGCGTGCATACAAACAGGCATATTGATAGGCTGACTCGTCCATCTATCCTCACTGACGGTATTTAACTTATTTTTTCGGGAGGAAAGCCTTGAACCTGTGGCATCTGGCTTCCGCTTGCTACCTCCTCTCGCTCAGGATTCCTGAGAAGGATCCAGTTGGAATCAATCACCGTCTCCCCCCGGTGTTCCCATTGTTTTGCTGGGTGTCTCCTGCGATGATTGATCGCTATTTCTGCTCCCGGGATGGATTGTAAACGGAGACGAATGGTGAAGGCTAATGCATCCTCTGTTGTCAGAGGCAAAATCATTTACCCTGCTTTCACAATCCATTAAGTCAATGAGAAGAAGGAAAAAGTTGGATCTGCAGAGGTGGTTTCACTGCGAAAACGACACTGACGGAATATTCCGGCAGTTTACAGAATCCGTTATGGACATTCATTCATGTTTCAAAGTGCAAAATCCAGTGATTTTACTCCAGAAGCCATAGTGGCTGTAGGTCAATGGTGCATGGGCTGAAATGACATTTGACTTCTTGTAAAGACTAAAGCACAGGTGTAACTAACAGCATGGACAGGGCTGCAACTAACAATTGTTTGTACTGCTGTTAATCTTTGGATTACTTCTTTCTAATCGATTGATTCATTGGTTTGTCGAAAAGGGGCCAAAAATTCTGAAAAGTACATAATTTGCAGAGAAAAGCAACAAATCCTCACAAATGTTTGGATTTTGCTTGATAAATGATATATACAGTTGTTTAAAGAGGTTATGGCTGCAACTAACAGTTGTTTGTGTAATTGTTAATCTGTGGATACCTTTTTTCTCATCAATCGGTTATTTCGTTTGTCTAGAAAGTGCCAAAAGTTGTGTCAAAATATGTCATGGTTACTTCCAAAACCAAAAAAATTTTCATTTTCAAAGATATTAAACACAGAAAAGCAGCAAATCCTAACATTTAAGAAGCTGGAGCCATCAAATGTTGATACTATTTTTGAGACGAGGTGTGCAAGTAACAATTTCTTTCTTCATCTTTAAATCTGAGAGACATTTTCTCAATAATTGGATTTATCTCAATAATTGGATTTATTGTTTCGCCCATGATGTGTCAAGAAAAGGTGACAACAGTCTAAAACCACCAAATATTTCATCATGTATCACATCTGATGAGAAAAAAAGCAGAAAATCCTCACATTTAAGAAAATGAAACCAGAGAATATTTGACATTTCTGCTCAAAATATGATCAAATATTTGCCGTTTTCAACACCAAACATAAATGATAGCTGGGTTTCCACTGGAGTGTATCAGTAAGTCATGCCAGTCTGCATGCACAATACCAAGGCCCTTAAAAGTGCTAAATGGAATGCAGCCGTTTTCAATATCAGTAGTTCCTCCTGTGGTTTTCCTGCTTTGACATGTCAAAACGTCCGCTTCTTCTAGTCCGATGTGCTTCCTCAGTGAATAAGAACACTAATAGAAATGGTTAGATGTTTAATCGTGAGAAAAGATGAATTGTGTAAAGGCTCCAGCGTCATTGCATGAGCGTGCAATTATGTAAAAGAAGATTGCTGCGGGCCTTTTTGAAATTAGTCTGTGGACGTGCCAGCTGTTGTTGCACAATATACACAGCTGCAAAAGGGGGAACCGACAAACAGATGGGAACAATTCCTTTCAAAATAAAACGTCCATGCTCCAGTGTTCCTCATCTATACCCGGCTCCATCTGCAGAGAATAAGCACCTCAATGGATGCTTTTGTGTGCAGACGAGTGTGCATGAAACATGTTCCAGCCTTCAGGTCTCTGCTCCTCTGAGTCACCTGCAGTCTGGTGTCAGACCCCCCCCGAGGTCGGACCGTCTAGGTGCCATCACACCTTTTTCTATTTCTATGATCATTTGGAAGACACTTGAAATGAAACATTATTTTGTTAGTTAATTAATGTGCTTTGTTGCAAAGAGAATTTTGCAATCACTTAGATCAAACGGTCAGACACGGACACTGATTGTCTGATCAGAGCTGCTTTCATTTTTAGAGCATGAGAAATTCAGCTTCTTCACTCGATTTAATGAGACATTATTCAAACTTATTGGATTATATTTCACTGGGTTCCTGCTTGGTGTGTAGCATTACAATATATTAATTCATCAATCCAATATCATTCGTGCAAAGAGACATCGATACATTTAATCATCTTAAGACGATGCATTTATTTTGAAATGACCTCGATACGTCTGTGTCACCATTTTCTCCTTCCTGCAGAGCCCAGTTATAAAACATATATATATTTTTTGTGAGTGGATATTAATGAACTGAATTAATATTATCTTAATTCCAATTCAATATAAGTCAATATATTTGTTCAGCCAAAAATCAGAGATTTGCCTCAGACAGCTTTACGATCTGTACAACACGCTACATCCTCTGTACTTGGACCAATGCATCGTAAAAGATAAACTCCCAGTAAACCTGTTTTTTAACTGGAAAAATTGAAGAAATCTCAGAGACTGGAGATGGAGCTCTTATGGTGATGAAATGTGTGATTTACACCCTTAGTACCTGCAGCAACATGCAAGAAAAACAAGAAATTTGTCATATTTTGTTTAAACAAGGCTTAAGTGAAAGGGAATTTGCTCATACAGTGAAATACTATATGCACACACAAGTTAGTGCAGTATTTATAAAACGTACAGTGCTGAGATCAAGACAAATCACCGACACTAAACCCGTCAGAGTCGTTATGGTTATGAAACCGATCATGAAAGCCACAGACATGACGTTGGAGCCTTTTAGGGCGTTAATAAAGGCTGTTTTCCTTCATAAACCTTGTGTGTAATTGGGTTTTTTACGAGCGAGCAAAGACCAGAGGAGACTCTTTAACTTTGCGGGTGATAATTGTTGTCATTACACCGGTGAATAAGGAGCTTTTAATTTGACGGGGGCGTGACGCGCGATTCGCCAAATGACCCGGATATGATTGACGAGCTGTGTGGGTGTTTTTATGGTCGATTTACGGCTTTGCATGATGATCCAGTGTTGGCTGGAGGAGCGCTTGATGTTGTTGTTGGGTTTTTTTTTACCCTGATGTGTCGCTTTTGATCAGATGCCCATAGGACGCTGGGGAGGGTGATGGATGTGTGGTGCTGTAGATGGATGAGCTTGTGTGTCATCATTGAGCTGTGAAGGTTCCACAGCTACATAACCCTCCACGTGCAGTGCGGTGATTATGGTGATTATTATGCTTTGATGGAGCCATAAAAGACCCGTGGGAGTCATTTACAGGTGACACACATCTGCACATGACCTCTTGACCTTTCAATGAAAAGGTGGAGTTAACGCCTCTCATTTGGCTTTTGATGCACACCGAAACTCGGTTCTAAATTAGTAAAAAGAGTATTGATAAGGTCCGAACTATGCAATCGGTACTTCAGAAGTACAGCGTGAGACACACATCACGTCAGAGAGAACACAAAGACCCAAAGTGTTTCTACATGTTTCCTCCAGTAGATGCTGAGAACTCTCGTTGTCTCAAACTCAATAAAACCCTCACAAGTTAAGGGAGGAAACAGCAGCAGTTTATCACAACATCTGGACAACAAGGAGAACATCTGTCTGCACAAATGATCAGTGTTCTACTGTTTGGAGATCAGCCGTCCATCCTCGTCCACTGCAGGCAACGTTAGTCTGATCAGAAGAACAGGATCATCAATGAAAGATCATCACTTTTGGAACTTTTTGTATCGCTGCTCAAGAAACAGTATTTATTTACATACACCATTAATAAAGCAATGTTGATTATTTTCTTAATAAATAGTCTTTTTTCTTCTCACAATATAATCAAAAAGAACCGATAAGGAACCGAATCGATAAGAAGAATTGATAAGAATACTAGAATCCATAAAACCCTAACGATACACATCCCTACATACCTGACTAATACACGTATATTCTCTCTCTGCCGTTGGTCCGGTTGGTCCGTATATATCCGGCGCCGTCTGCTCCGTCGTCATGCAGCCGTGTGGTTGGCATCCACCAGACACCTGACCCACTTTTCCTTTTATTCCAACATCTGGGGCTGTCTGCCTCCGCCCCGACTCGCACACGCCTCCATACGCCTCCATTATTTATCACAAGGACATGACACAGTCCGGGACAACGGCTCCACATGAAGAGAAGAAGCAGCAGTGTATGTTGTTTAATGATTTAATGGAAGCTATGAAAGATAAATCTACTGTTATGATTTTATTTGTTTTAGCTTCTTGTCTTGACGTCTTTTTTTTTTTGCCATTGTCCACACATTTGATTTTCAAGTTTGAAATCTGTCTAGCCTCGTAAAAAAAGGATTTAATTGATTCTAGTACTCTTATCGGTTCGGTTCCTTATCGATACTCTTATTGGTTCTTTGATTTTTTGGTGACAAAAAATGACAATGAATTAAGAAAAGAATCATCATTGCTTTATTAGTTCCAAATTCATTCTCAGCTAATCAATTATCTCAGTGATTATGTTTCATTGATGATCCTGTTCTTAGAATCAAACTAACGTCTCCTGCAGTGGACAAGGACGGACGTCTGATCTCCAAACAGAACCGTAACTCCGGACCTTATTAATACTCCAGATTTTTACTAATTAATTAAAGTCATAATAAAGATATTAAAAAGTCATAAATATAAGAGAAAATGTCTCAATTATGGTATAAAAAGTAATTATAATAATATAAAAAATCGTAAATATAAAATACAATGTCATAATATAAAAGTCATAATGATATTTAAAAAGTCATAAATATGAGACAAAATGTAAAAGATTATGAGAAAAAGGCATAATAATGATATTAAAAAGTCATAAATTTGATAAAATATCATAATTATGAGATGAAAAGTAATGTTGATGATATTAAAAAGTCATAAATATGACAAAAAATGTCGTTATATCGATCTTATTTTTTTATTTACCGGCAGAAGTGGGCTTCCATATACCATATATACCATATACCACACTAATTAATACCTTTCTTCGGGTATCCCTACTTGAACTGCAGTCAGCTGATGCATTGTGGGTGTATTTCTTTTTAAATCCAGGACCCGGAGGAGAGTTGTTCGTATGGTTGTTATCCCTGCGGAGGAAGGTCTTTGTTAAAATGCTTTTTTGTTCAGGGTGACTTCCTCTTTTGAACCTGCTGCAGCTCCTGTAATGTCTGTAGGGTAGAGGAGTCACAACACACGCCTGCTGTTCCTCTCATACACAAGGACACAACCCTTAAAGGGATGTGGTTTGATGCAACCTTGGCAATGAGCTCCAAATGAGGAGAGGAGGAGGGTGGGGGAGAAGAGAGATGAGGGATCAAGGAAAGGAGGGCAGATAAAAGAAAGGCAGCATGAGGCTCAGAGGCAGGTGAGCAGCGGGGGAGTTCATCTGATTTTATTTCAGCACTTTGGTCCGGAGTTAAACAGCAAAGCAACTTTGGTTGGATTGAAAGTTGGCATTCGGGGTTCCCAGAGGATGCATCCTAATGACTTTAATAAGCTTTTGAATGTTTGGGGGCTTTCATAACTATCCAATTTGGTTCAGTTAAGACAATCTAGGATCCGTTTTCCAGGTTAGTCTGGTGTGAAAAACTGGCAATTGAACCCTGTTGTGGACGGAATAATCGAAACCATGACCGCCAGAAAAGGTTTTGTTTTTGATGTGGAAGCAAATGACCCATCCACAGGATTGTATGTAAGCAGATCTTTGATTTTAGCATGATTTCAAAAGCTAAACTAATAATAAATCCATCTGTTGATCGGTAATCGGTTCAGGAAGCGAACATATTCATCTGTTTTTAAGGCCATGTACATAATAGTATTTATAATATTTACTTTATTTATACAGCACCTATAAAAGCTTATTATACAAAGTGTTTTGACGGACAAAGCAAAAGCAAGGCATTATAAGGTAACATTTAAACACTGATAAAACTGTACAATAAATGAAACAATAAAACTAATCAATACAATACGAACAACAAAAACATACATATAAATAAAGAAAAAAAAAATAATATAATTTAAACAAAACAAATGAAAAAAAAAGAAATAATAATATAAAAGCAGTAAAAAGGTGGGTATTTTACCTGATTAATAGGTCCAAAATTGTTCTCGTTATAAATGTGTGATGTGATTGTACAGTTATACGCCTCATGAGCTTGTCCATGGGCTCCTTGACTTTCATACTATGACTTTACATCAGTCGTCTGAGAGCGTGCTAAAGGGTCTTATGTTCAAACCTGTCTCTACGCTTATTAATCATAACATGTGCAACATTTTCAGTTTATGAGATATCGTGATATGAGACTAGATATCGACTTAGATTTTGGATGATGTGATTTTCTGAACTCACCAGTCCGTTCTAGCCGGTCTATTATTTGCATTTATCCACTTTGTCATTCTATCCACATCACTCATGATTATCTATAGAAACATCTCATTATCCCATCGAGGTATTTGGTCAAAAAAACATTGTGATATTTTATCTTCTGATCCTCCTTCCCTACATGCAACACATTCCCTCTCCTTCTCATTTTGTCCACCGCTTCACATTTTGAATCAGATCTCCGACTGCCGCTCCATCCATTCACACCGTAATAAAGACGTACTGCCTTTTTGGATTTACCACCGCTCACTCTGTGCAGCGCTGCCAAACGAGCCTGTCCTCGCAGCCAAATTTATACTCTTGGCAGTCGCTCCTCAGATCATTGTTGGACGTAAAACGGATCGCGGGTGGCGGCGATGGAGGAGGAGGTGTTGGAATGGATAATTTACATTTTCATCCAGAAAGGATACAGGGACAGGAAATTAGATGTTTTGTGTGATTTGCCTTCGATTGTGATAGACGAGTCTGTCACACGTAACACGGGAGAATTCTTCTTTTCTTATGCAATCCACACACTAAAAATGGTTTTCTGTATAATGCAGTATAACAGGATGTTACTATGGAAATCCATATCCGCGTGAAAAAAAAACCGAGATGAAAACCTTGACTTGATAGTAAAAATATACCTATGGAAAGTCATCATTATGAGATAATAGTCGTAAATATGAGAAATTATGAGAAGAAAAATTTAAATTACGAGATTAAAAAGTCAGAAATATGACATTAAAAGTCAAAATTATGTAACAAATCATGGTTATGACATGAAAATTCATAAATATGATATAGAAAGTACAAGTTATTGAAGAAAAAGCCATTATTATGAAAAAGTTGAAATTCTTAAAATAATGTCATAATAATATTTTTAAAAAGTCATAAATATTAGAGAAAATGTCATAATTATGAAATGAAAAGTAATAATAATAATACCAAAAATATATATAATATGAGATAAAATGTCATTATATTAGAGAAAATATCATAATTATGAGATTAAAAGTCATAATAATGATATTAAAAAGTCATAAATATGAGACAAAATGTGAAAATTGAGTAAAAGGTACAATAATGATATTATAAAGTGATATATTTGATAAAATGTCATAATTATGAGATGAAAAGTAATGTTCATGATATTAAAAAGTCATAAATATGAGATAAAATGTCGTTATATCGTAAAATTATGACATTTTATATTTTAATTCAAAGAAAACATCCTCCTGGCCTCCAGGGAGTCTGCAGCAGCATCTCGTTTACTTCATCCTTCACAAATCCGCTGAAGCGCTCCGTGAAACGCTTCACCAGCCACCTCTCTTTTATTTTAGCCTTAACTGTTTTTTAAAGTCTGGATCAGAAGAAAAACACAAACACGATGACGAAACCAGCCAGCCAACCAGCCTCTCCCTTCTGCCACATCAGGCGTCCCAGTGTCGGTGCGTTGCCATGGCAGCCGGCAAGGCTTTGCCCAGCACCTTGCCAGCGGGGAGGTCGATGGTCACATGTGGCACAGCGGCATCTGACCCGCTCGTATTCTTACACAACACACACACACACACACACACACACACACACACACACACACACACACACACACACACACACACACACACACACACACACACACACACACACACAGAGAAATGCAGCGGTATTTGTATAATTTTTTTTAAATAAAGATGCAGATAATCAGTTTAGACTGAAACAGATATTGAAAATTTAATATTTGTAAAGACAATTTTTAATTTATATTTAACTATTTTATTTATATTTTTTAAAATATTTTTCACAATATATTGTTATGAAGCTGTTATATTTTCCAGGATTTTATGTATTAATTTAAATATTATATTATACTTATATTTGAAAATATGTTTTTTTGTAAATATTTCAACTTCAATTCTATAAAAAAATGATATATTATATTGAAATTATATTAAATGACATTCAAATTCAACAATATTTGTTCAATATTATGCTTTTTTTTCTTAATAAGTCAACTTTAAATCAACCAAGAGAAGCTTTCAATCACATCACATGACCAAAGATTTATATATACAAAATAGTAGTTGTACCTTGGACATAGTATTCTTAACTCAAGATCACCTTACTATTTTTTTTCTGGAGCTTTCAACCACATCTCAAAGTCACATGACCTGAGAATGGAATACCAGGTGGTCATGTATAAATAAATATGCATTTGATGAACCATCTCCATGACTACTAAGCAACCTGCATCTGCTGACAAAAGACCCTGAAAAAGCTAGTAAGTGGACATGGAGTTGAGATGTTATATCATTTATTTGTCAAACGAATGAACTTTGATCCTTAACTTTTAACTTTTTAAAGGTGGCGATAAAACTTTTCTTTTTTTTTCAAAGAAAAATAATTCATTTATGCATGGAGACATTTTCAATAAGTAGAGCATCAACTCCTTGAGGTCAATGGCATCCCCTGCTTTATGGTCTGTTTGACTCTAAATGGAGCATCATTTACTAAATGAACATCATGCTGTATTGAAGAAGACTTGAAACTAGAGATTGAGACCATAAACTCATGTTTACAATGTTTACTGAGGGAATAAATCAAGAGAGAAGTAGAGTCATTTTCTCATAGACTTCTATACAACCAGAGGAGTCGCCCCCTGATGGACAGGAGAGAGAATGCAGGTTTTAACACACTTACCGCTTTGGCTTCATTTTTCAGAACTGGATAAAACATGTTTGAATTATTGAGCTTTAGCGGTGGTGGTTTAGACAGAGCCGGCTAGCAGTTTCCCCCTGCTTTCAGTCTTTATGCTAAGCTATGCTAATCACCTCCTGGATTTAGCTTTGTACTGAACACACACGTATGAGATTGATATTGATTTGTTCATCTAACTCTCAGCAAGAAAGTGAAATAAGCATAATTCCCGAAAAAGTCAAAAAGCCTCTCCACTGGCTCTGAACGATTCTTTCCAATATGGATTAATATAAGTTATTTTCTTGACTAATCGATTAATAATTTTGCATACAAACAAATTGTAAAAAATGTCCATCTTGAGTTCCAAAAACCTAAAGAAATTCAGTTTACAATGACATAAAAGTGAGAAAACATTCAGCAAATCTTCATATATGAGAAGCCGGAGTTTCTGCTTCGAAACAAAACAATTAATTAGTTATCGTGCGTTAAAATGAGAATGAAACAAAACAACTGTGCTGCAACAACTTTTGAATAATAAATCTTTTCAATAATGGAAATGCTGCATATCAGCATCAGATACTCACTGCAGCACTTTTATGTAGCGTCGTATTGTATTGTTGTACTGAAGCATCAAAGGCTGCATGTCAAACACATCAGTTGTCCTCCCTTTCCTTTCTGCTCCAGACCCCCATTACTGTGAAAACCTACTTGTGAGCATGTTTCCGCACATTTTGAATTAATTGGATTGTAAATTGATCCTACTTTTGGAGCCGAAAAAACCCCTTGAAAGCCGGAGCTTTGGCTGCATACAACAGTTTAATCTGAATACTAAATGTTATTAAAAGCCTCCGCCTGCTCCTCCTGTGTAGGACAGTGTGTACCTGGTAATGAGAAAAAAAATATATATAAAGCCCCGAGGGCCTATTGCATTCATTGTGCACCAGCATGGTATAATTCAGTAATTAATTGCCTCAGTGCCTGGATGGCTCTGTAATGGCTTGGCGATAAACACTATGCCTTCACAAGGCTGCTGTACTTGTCTTTCCACGAGGAAAAAGGAAAGCGTGGAGTTCAAACAGTAATGTTTTTATAATGACTTGATAAGAACGTCGGGGTTATGCAGCGGCACATGTTCGCGTTTCATAGCTTCATTTTGGAAGAAAAACCTGAATCCAACAGGAAGAAATCAAGGCCTGAAGACTGATTATTGTTTTTGTCATCTATTTAGTAATCGATTAATCTTTTAGTCTATAAAACAAGTTTCAAAAGCAAAACGTGACGTATATAAATGTCCATTTATTTCAGTTTTTGTCCAAAATTGAACATCTTACATTTATAAAGATATACAACAAACAAAAGCAACAAATTATGCCAATTTTGCAACCATTTAACCATTTTTTTTGCTAAGTGGTTCAAATGATTGTAATTAATTACCAGTGGTGGAAAGTCTCTCTAACCTTTTTAAGTACATCTATTCGAATACTTTATTAAGTACAATTTTCCTGCAAATATTCCTGCAAATATTCAACTTTTTATCCCAGTACATGTTACTTTACTCGGCCTGTCTTATAGTAGAAATCGTAGTTTAAGGAGTAAAAATGTTCAGTATTTTATAATTAAAAAGTAAAAAATACAAAAAAAGTAAAAATACACACGTTTTTTTTAAATTATTTCCCTATTTTGTTGCTCATCTTACGACCTTTCGACACCTTGAGTATCCCAACCTCCACGTTCAGCATTCAGCCTCCATCTACAACAAACTTTATAAGACCGACAACTTCATTTAAAGCCTCAATCTTCTTTATTTTATTGCAAACAGCCACTTTTAAGAGTTTTAGATAATTTGCATATTTTGCATGTGACATTTCAGCGCATACGTCACCTCCGCCTCACATCTCGCTCTGCCGAGGCTCGGTGGAAACAGAAAGCAGACGCTCCTCACAATGTAGATGACAGGATAAAAGGAGAAAACGGGGGAGAATGAATGAGGGGAGGGAGGGACAGCGGGGGGGGGAAAAAAAAAAATGGAGAGAGTGATAGAACGAGAAGCGAAAAGGCCAGGGAGGGAGGACGAGCCATGTCTGCCTTGTCTTGACATTTCTCTCCATCTCTCATGGGAATGAATATCCCCAATATAAATGTTCCAACTGATGATGGAGTGGGACAGGAGGAGGAGGAGGAGGAGGAGGAGGAGGATAGTGTTTGATGTGTATTAGTTATTACGTGCAGCAGAGTCGCCCTATAATTCGGTTTCAGGTTGATGTAATTAAAGGCTCCGGGTCTCAGCAGTTTTCTCGGGGCTAATTTGTTTAGGACACGCTGATTTCCTCCCCCCCCACCACCTGCAGCCGGTGACGATGGCGCTACACTGATTCTGCCGTCTTCTGTTGCCGGTGGCCATGGCAACAGGAGGGCCCACAGGTGTCCATGTTGGTATCTGTGTCGAGCTGGCTGCTGCCTCTCACCGGGCTGGATTTACATTCGGCACTTTGCAACCAGCTGCTGGAAAAGAAGTTCATAAGACTTTTTTTTTGGTGCCAAATGAGACATCGAGCTCAGACTCAGATAAAGAGACATCTAAAGGGCTGATCACAGATCACCTGGAAGCATCAATGGGTTTATTTGAAGCATTATTTATTTAACATTAGATAGATGAGAAAGTGTCATGAATTTAAAACTGTTTATTGACAGGGAACATATTCTCTCTCTCTCTCTCTCTCTCTCTCTGTTAGAGACACAACTCTTTTTTTGTGCGATCTGTTTTACTCTTCTTATCTGCGATCAGGCCAGTGGATCAAAGCAACCCCGAGACATTCTAACCACATTTACACCTGGTATTAACCAGGCGGCAACCTTCAGTTCTGCAGAGTGAAGCCGATGCGGAAGTTTCTTAAAGCTGCATTCTCTCTACTGTCCACCAGGGGGCGACTCCTCTGGTTGTATAGAAGTCTATGAGAAAATGACTCTACTTCTCTCTTGATTTATTCCCTCAGTAAACATTGTAAACATGAGTTTATGGTCTCAATCTCTAGTTTCAAGTCTTCTTCAATACAGCATGATGTTCATTTAGTAAATGATGCTCCATTTAGAGTCAAACAGACCATAAAGCAGGGGATGCTTTAGGGCGGGCTTACTGTGATTGACAGGTCTCTACCGCTATCAGAGCGGTATACGGCATCTCTACTTCCTGACGCCAGATTCCATATATGGTTACTTCTGTTTATCAGTTGCAAAAAAAAACCACGGTGACTGTTGTAATCCAAGATGGCGACTTCAAAATCGCCGAACTAAAGTACATTTCATTTCCACAAGAAAATATCTGTCATGAAATCTACTTCCCTTTTGAAAGCAGCACAAGGACTTCTTGTGAAAATACAGCCAGGTTTATCCGTCTAAGTCACAGAATGAGGTCGCACAGTGAGTGTCTCATTCATTCCTGTTAACTGAGTCGACACGGATTCCCTCCAGAAGGAATCTGGCTCGTGTTGTGTGGAGTTAAAAGAGTCGAGAGCGTCTCCGTCCTAGACAAGACTGAACTCGCCAGCGTCAGATGTGTGACGCCTGGGGTTTCCTAGAGGTTCAAAGCCTCACAGTTTGGACATGAGCGCCTTGTTTTTTACTTGATGTCACCTTTCAAGGATTTCTGGGTAGAGATGTTTCTCAAAAGTTAACTCACACTTGAGTTTGGAGCTGGCGATGTTTTCAGATTTGAAGGTGAAGACAAGATAATGTTACTTGTTAGAGCTCTAAATTCCCAGGTTTTTTTGGTATATTAACTTGATCTCTTTTTAAAAGCCCTGCTGAAAGTTGGGGATTATAAACCACACACAATTTCCCAATTTTTACCAGGGCAATTTGGTTATTTCGAAGAGAAGCATCATTTTCTAAGGTGCCCTTCTGAAAATTGCTGCCATTACCTCCCTTATAATTCAACCACTTTGTAGCATTAAGTCTGACAGTTCTGCAGCGCCACGCCGCAGCTTTTGGGATTGGTTTTTCTCCACGAGGCGTTTGATAAAAGGTTAAAAAAAGCTTTATCTGCATCCAGAGGCCTAACCTCGCCGGGTCGGGGGACTGATCCCGCCGCTCCGCTTCCTCCCAGACAGCCGATGATAATCTGTCCACTCCTCGGGTGGCCCTGAGTGAAAGCAAAAGCTGGCAGTCGGATCAAACGAACCCTTTTCCTCGCTGTCCTCCCCCCCCTTACGTTTCTTGGAATATAAATACATTTTTCAGCTTTGTTGCCAAAAAAGCAGTGGATAACCGGTGTGCAGGGGGGGTTTTCATTTTGCGAGCTGCAGGTTTGGTAATCACAGAATCTATAAGTGGCATCGACGGGCTTTTCTTGATCTCTTCGAGGAATTTAACCTTTTTCTTCTGTGCACTTGCTATATTTGAAATCCCACAGGCAGGATCTTTACAGGATTGCATCTGCAGGGTGTTTACACTTGGCCTCAATATGAGTGTTGGCATCTCCTGTGGTGGCTGTGTTTACTAAATACCGGTCCAGGCAGGCTTTTCATGTATATTTATGCCCAATTAGATCAAACTAAATCCCACAGTAGGACTGGAGCAGCAAAGATGATTATTAATTGAGAGTTGAGATCTCTCTTTTTGTTGGAATTTAATCCTAGTGTGTGTTTAACCATCACCACAGGAAATAGTCTACTGAGGGAGCTGGATCACCTATAATAAACCACTAGTTTTGCTTGCTTTTAAGCAATTATATACTCCCAATCTGTCATTTTCAAATATTTTCACTGGGAAAGTTTGCGTGGAACTGGGTTTACAACCAGAGACTGTATATAAGAAGTGGACTTGGTCAGCGTGGTTTGTGGAGTACAGTTTTGTAGCCTCTAGGTCGGCATTTTGGCCATCGCCATCTTGTTTTTTTGCAACCAAACACTGAATACGACTTTTAGGCAATTACAATGTTGTGCATGAACTGAAAACACACTGGTTAAGGTTTAAGTGGTGAGACACCTGCTTTATGGTCTATTACTGAGGGAATAAATCAAGAGAGAAGTAGAGTCATTTTCTCATAGACTTCTATACAACCAGAGGAGTCGCCCCCTGATGGACAGTAGAGAGAATGCAGCTTTAAGACACTTCAACATTGGCTTCACTTCTCAGACAAAGAGGTTGCTGCCTGGATCCAACACTTTGCTTGAATTTACATTTATTTCTTGAGTTTTGTGGTCATCCTCTTTTCTTTTTTTTTTCTAGCAGTAATCGAATGACAATGTCAGTAAAACCTCCTTTTTTTATTCTCGTGCTTTGATCAGACGTGACCACATGATGAAAGTTGTTGCAGAGTTCACATGGAGGTATCGAAGGGCTTTTTTTCTTTTTTTTTTTAAAAAGGGGAACTGATGAGCTTAAGAGAGAGACATGGAGATGAAGGGTCTGCCTGACAGATTATTCATGAGTATCTGCCTCGGTACTGTATTGTATGTGTGACTGCATGTTGAAGCCGCCATGATTACCAGCTCTGGAGATATATAACCCATATCCCCGACTCGATTTTCATATTGTGCACGTTCATTCATGATGTAACTTACATTATTTTTTATTCTTTTCAAGCTTGAGATATGTCCTTGTGTTCCGGCTCCTCATATCTTACCCGAGCCGGTCGTAGTCCTTGGGGCTCTTGTGCGTGTCGTGCTGTTCAGCCTGTCTGTTGGCCAGTTGATTGAAACATGCCCGGAGTCTGACTCTGCTGGCTGATGACACACGATGCCAAGCGTCTGATTTATGACCTCTGTAGCAAACTTACTCTCCTGCTGTGAAACTTCTCTCCCATCTGCTTCCCTCTTTTATTTTTTTTGCACAGGGGAGTCTGTGTTTTTGGTTCGACATTGACACTGTAAAACAGCTTCTTTTTTTTTTGCGGTAGCTGGAGGCTGTTCAGGTCCCACTTGCTGAGTTTGCATTGTGCACTCCATTGACTGCGCATTGCCTCCCATTGACTGATTCTTTGTTTGTCTGGTCCCATTTTCTTTTTTTTACGACGATCACATCGGATGTCACCGGCATTGATTAACTCGGCAGGCCTCATCAGAGCTTGTTATCCTGTGAGTTTTCCCACTCGAGTCATTAGCATTTAGGTTTCTGTGCAAAATGCTCCGCCAGGTGCTTCTGTAGCTCAACGGAGTCCATGCACACCTGTGCTGCTGTCAGAGAACAGAGAGCGATGTGTCAATGCGACAGTTGCCAAATCGCTGTCAAATCTGTGCTTTGACAGGTTATTTATCCAACTCTGCAAGTACTAAAAAAGATAAATCTTAATAATGATATACCTGTTAACAGAACAGCTGTGACCGTCGCTCTGCAGACAAATATCGATGCAGTATCTGTCACGTCGCCCGTAGGCCTCAGTGAACCCTTTTTGAAGCCTGCAGTGTGAGTTTACACTGCTTTGGGCATAAACTCAAAAATTTGGCGTCTGTGTGGAGCAGGAACTAGGCTGAGTAAGTGGCAAACCACCATGAGGATGATAGAAAGAGACAGCTGTCAATCAAGCCGACACGGCACCAAACGTGACCCTCTTTCAGCCTTAATTTGACATCATGGAACTGTATGTATCATGGAAAAATGTCACTTATTTAGAAACATATTTGATTGGCCAATGCATCACATTTCCAGATGAGGTTACATTGCATTCTTGCAAAAGTATAGCCAGGTTAAATGTCTTCCTTGTGCTTTAAACTGTGAATCTAACAAGTATTTTCTTACGTAACCAACTGATTCCAGAGCCCAAGGTGATGTCATGTTTACATGATAGCATGCTATGCTAATATTTTCCATGTTGCATATAGTACCTTTTTGTTTATCATGTGAGTAATAATGTCAAGCATTATTCTAAATTCAACATGTTGAAGTTCTTACGCTATTATTAATATGAAAGCTACATACTATAGTTTAGCATCTTTTATGCTTTTCTAATAATAATCTAAAAGAAACTTTAACTTTAAGCAGGCTAGTATTCTGTTCCTGCATTCACCTAAAAACAACAGGAAGTTTTGCATGTTATTTTGATATTTTAGCATTTATCTCAAAGCAAAGATCCCAAGCTTTAACATGTTAGTATACTACTCTAGTATTATCCTAAAAGTACCACGCTTTAATAACATGCTAAAGTTTAACATGTTAGTAGCTTATGCTATACTATCAGTACATATGCTAACGTTTAACATGTTTGTATGCTATTTAAGCATTAAACATGCTAAAGTTTTGAATATTAGTATGCTATTCTAGCACTAAAAGTATTCTAGCATGCATTTAAAAGTAACAGGCTAAAGTTTAACAAACATTCAGAATGATATAAGAAAGAGAAAAGAAGCAAATCCTCTCATAAGCTGCAACCAGAAAATGTTGACATGTTTTGCTCAAAATGGATTATTACAGTTGTTGCCAGTTGACTACCTGATTGATTGACTAATCACTTTAGCAGCATTATCCGTTAACCCTGGACTGCTCATTTAGCAGAGGTTAGACGAAGCGTATCTTCCACTTCTTCCTCACTGGTTTAACACCCAGACGTCGTGATTGCTGTTCGTTCTTTAACGAGATTGCTCTGACAGTGTATGTATTTGTATCTGACACAATGGCTCTGTGTCACAGCGTGCACGAGGAAGCGCTGCATTCAAATCTTTTTTGCATAACATGTGTCCTCACTCTTGCAGAAGGAAGGACGGTGTGTCCTTTAGTCTTGATGTCTCTTTAACGTCGGCTACATGTTGTTGACCACCAAGACAACACCTCTCACTGTCAGCTGCAGGTCCTACGGCTTTGCGGAGATCCATTGCTTTCTGTTTCTACCTCGGGCTTTCTTTCAGCCACGCTTGGTGTCAGATATTCTGGCTCAGAAAAAATAATATTTTGAGGCTTTTCATTAGAGCCAAGGCTCGAAAGCATGTGCGAGAGGCTGTCTTTGCTTGAACACAGGTAGCCTTTCATATGTTTGGCCTCAGGAGACGCTGTTGAAGGTCAGCCTCGTCCGATGTGTATGTACAGTGTGTGCGCGCGTGTGTGTGTGTGGTTTTATGTTTGACATTTGTATTTTTTCTTTTTTCTCCTCATTCTCGTGGCTACAGGGCTCTTGTGTCAGGCAACATGAGAGTGTGGAGGTTCAAAGAGAGAGATGATGCTCCGAGAGAGAGAGGGAGAGTAGTGCTGGAGATGGAGAGGGAGGTAATCACTGGTTTGTCAGTGATGGTGTGTGTTTGATGTCTGTGCAGGTTGAAGGGCATCATCCAGCTCATGTGGATATAGAGACAATCATATGAGGCTCTTCTGGGTCTGTTTTCATTTTCTTTCTTTCTCGTTTTTTTCCACCCACCACAATCCTTTTTTCGCTGCGAACGCTGCAAGAGATATCCACAATAACAGCGGAGAACATTTCCCTCACACTGTCTGAGACCTCCAACGAGAACATGTAATTAAACAGACAGCTTTTCAATCTGAAAATGATCTTCTATTTCAGTCTGACATTGTAAGAAAGGGCTCTAACGGAGCAGTAACAAGATTTATATCTGTTCAGTTGATATATTTTCCAGTGGAGATGAGGTACGGTAGCGGAGGCAATTTTGTGTTGATCATAGAAATATGTCGAGATTCCTGCAAGTGAGCATCAATGAGCACAAAAGCAGATATATTTCAGTCTCTGAAAGGTTTTAGATTTGTGCAATAACCAGGACTTAAACTCGGAAAAGAGAAGTTGCTGTTTGGTATATTTAACCCTTTGACCACCAAAAACAAAATACCAAATTGTCCCTTTTTCATAGGGATCCAGAGGCCCGACATTGTGCATGCTGGCTCACTGGAATGGATGAGACACACTAAATAGAACGTGATTAATTCAATGAGTTACACCTGTGTTTACCCTGTAATGACGTCAAAATCTAGCTGCTAAGGAAAGGAGCTATTGGTTTGGCAGCAGCGGCAAAGATCTCAGAAAATTATCAAATGAAGCTTTAGAGTGCAGGTTTGACACATTTCAAATTAGTCTTAATTGACCAAACAATCAATCAATTAGCAACCATATAATCTTAAATGAAAACTGCCCAAAATTTGTTTTGTAACAACAACCGATTTCCTGACAACATCTGAGTAGAGGTCAACACCTGGAGCTTTGAGACACACACACACACACACACACACACACACACACACACACACACACACACACACACACACACACACACACACACACACACACACACACACACACACACACACACACACACACACACACACACACACACACTGCAGACACCATGCAGCTTTAATCCTGACAAATTGCCACCACGAATTACTGCAGTCTCTTTCTAAAGCCCTTTTTATCTGCCTTCTCCTGTCCATTCACCACACACACACACACACACACACACACACACACACACACACACACACACACACACACACACACACACACACACACACACACACACACACACAAAGCTCCCAGATTCATTCTCCGATCTATAGCCCCCCAACAGGAGCCATTATTTTAAGTGAGCGTCGATAGGATGCTGAGAGCTACACTCTTTTTATTGTTCACGCACAAATGAGCCGTGTGCTTCTGTGTGAATACGTGTTCTGGCTTGTAACATAGGTGGTGATGAATAACTGGCCTCTGTAATCTGCTGCACAAAGTCCTATATATATATATATATATATATATATATATATATATATATATGTATGCATATGTGTGTCAGTGCTGCAGGGCTTTGATGTGGGAGCTCCTGTTGTCATCCCTGGTGTCGTTACCAGCATCACCAGGTCCCGCTCAGCTGTCAGACGGCAGCGCTCCCTTTAAAGACCACAAGCTTGCCAACCGGGGATAAAAGCATGTAGGAATATCAAAGCTTATTTATTTGGCAACATCTGGGGACATTTTTTGGGAGGAAACTATTGAAAACTGTCCTTTTTTTTTATGTGCCATGGTTCCTTCCTTCAAAGACCTATTTTTTTATTTCTTTATAAAGAAGCTGACAGTTTCCCCCACATACATCGCAGAGGACCCGGTTCTTGTTTCGAAAACCACCGTGGTGTTTTTCTACCTCAGCTTCCTCTGGAGAGAAAGGCTTTAAGGCTGTTTGTTTGTGTAGAATGTGAGAGCATATGGTGAGAATAACACATAAGGGACACAGGGATTTCACAGAGGAGTGCTTAGTTGACACTGTTTATTGTTGTAGACATAAAGCTTTGTTTATACTGGTGTGAAGCAGCTATGAGTATGCACAGAGGAGTTGTTGCATTATTTGCATTGCATTATTCTCTGAAACACCAGAGGGTGTAAGAATAAAATGTACTATGAAGAAGCAAAAAGTGTAACCAGCAAAACGCCATTAACCAACCTCCAAAATGCTGCAGAGGAATTGTGGATCGTAATTAAATGTAAACTCATATCTAATATACACAACTTTTACTTTATCGTTTCTAACTTGCATTCTCTCTCCTGTCCACCAGGGGGCGACTCCTCTGGTTGTATAGAAGTCTATGAGAAAATGACTCTACTTCTCTCTTGATTTATTCCCTCAGTAAACATTGTAAACATGAGTTTATGGTCTCAATCTCTAGTTTCAAGTCTTCTTCAATACAGCATGATGTTCATTTAGTAAATGATGCTCCATTTAGAGTCAAACAGACCATAAAGCAGGGGATGCTTTAGGGCGGGGCTACACACTGATTGACAGGTTGCATTCCAAATATGGTAACTTTGTTCATCGGTTTGCGTAAAAAAACAACAGCATGGCGATGGGCGTAATCCAAGATGGCGACCATGAAATCACCAAACTCGAGGCTTCATTACGTCAGTCCACAAACCAATGGATGACGTCACGATGACTGCGTCCACTTCTCATATACTTCTGTGGAAAAAAATCACAATTTAGCTAATTTTCAACACAACTATTTTTAACAACCCCATAAACATAATCCGTTGTCGTCTGCACCACTCTGGAAAATGTTAATTAACATGCGGCTGACAGCCTTCCACCTACAGTATCAGCATGAGGTCCGTCCTGATGGATTCGTCTCAGTCCGTCAGAGGAGGACCCGACCCGTGACTCCGGAGACGCCTGCCAATCAGAGTATCGACCCGTTTGTGTTTCCACCAGCCGGAGGCGTCCGATCCGACATCCGTCTCCGTGAAATATTCCTCTCCTTGGCCGAGCGTCAAACGTGTCCTCAGCCTCGCCGCTGTCTGTCTCACTCAAAGAGATGAGGAGGGAGGGAGGGTGTGAAAATAGCCGATGGAAGACATCACGGCCATTTCTCAAAGTCAGAAGTGAAGCAGCAGGTGGCCTCCATTCTCACTTCTGCAGCACTCACAGAAAAAAAGACTTTCACTTTGCTTCAAAGGCTTTCATCTAAACGTCCTTCTGTAATAACAACAGCTGTTCCTAAATGATTTCTGCTATCTATACTACTCATTTCCTTCAGTTTTTTAAGATTTCAATTTGCCTTTAATCAAAGGATTAAATATTCTTAATTGGTTAATACTCAAATGATTTGGGATTATAACAAAGAGGTATTTCAACTTGCTTAGAAGATGGACTTAAAATAGAAAATTCTGCAATTAGAAGGACAAATTAAGAAGCCGAATGTTACTGAAGCTCACTCGCTGCCAAGAAACACCCCTGATTGATAATTATGGTGGAGTTTTAAGTGTGGAGCAATGATCACTGAGAAAAGGTAGAAAATGTATCAATTCTCAGATATATTGAATTCTCTCTTAAACAAAGCAGACAAATCAGACCAAACTCCTTAATCTGAATTTAGAAATGATCTATAGTGGTTATTTGCGTAAAAAACACTAAAATTCCAGAAAAATTTAAATGATAAGGAAAAACAAGATTGTATTTGTATTGATTAAAAACAAATATTGGTAATAGCAGTTTAAATGGTTTATTAATAGCTGCTGAGAGTTTTAGGAAGTTAAATATGTCATATTTCAATCTGTTTTTATATTACTGTGAAAACATCTTCTTCAAACTGGATTTATTGAACAAAAAGTATTCAGAGCCCTGAAAGACGTCTTTAACGTCCTCAGATTGAGCGTCCGCTGTACACGTTGGCCATATTAATTCATCGTGTTTGCCCACATAAAGACTGCTTGCATCCTCTAAATAGAAAAGTAAGCAGGCTGATTGTTTATTCTCCAGTGTCCCTTTCAATGACTATCAGCAGCCTGTGTTGACACAGTATGGATTACCGGACACGCAGCCTGTCATTGAGAGATGATGCTGCAAGTTTTTGTGCCTTTTACTTTTCTTAAAGATCTTGTTTTAAATGTCGTTAGTGAGACTTTATTGCCTGGCTGCGGCACACACTTTGCTCTTTTCATGTTACAAAGAATGATAGTCCTGTTCCTGTTTTATTGGCATTTGGCAAAAACTAAATTGCATTTAATGGGAAGTAGCTGTAATGCGTCAGCTTAAGAGGGGTTTCCATGGAGATAATCCACGGTTTATAAATATGACTTTTACCAGGGAGGAAATGAATGCATGAACTTTATTGAATCATGCGCCTCTTAGTGAAAAGGTCACCATGTAATGTAGCATTTTAAAGGATATAATAATGTTTTGTTCTTGACCTAAAGATGACTTTCACAGGTTTAGTTAGTTTGTGGCGGTAAATTACAAGTTATTTTTTTGTTCAGGGCTTCAACTAACGATTGTTTTCATAATTGGTTAATCTTCCAATTACTTCCCTGATTAACTGATTTAATTAAAACCTAAACAAAATACAAGAAACTGGGTGATTTTTTGCAACTTGCACCAAAAAACAAACAACCTGTAGGTGTGTTTCTGCCACTGAATCATCAGTCAGCTGCAGAGAAAACCGGTTTGAACACTTTCTAACCGACTCGGGCCTCCAACAGGCTGCATGAAGGAGGACGGCTGTGTTTGTTCATGGTGGACGTGTTGGCTCTTGATCTCGTCCGGTTTGTACTCTAAAGGCAGGATACTGCTGTCACCACATCGTTGGATTATATATATATATATATATATATATATATATATATATATATATATATATATACGCTTTGTGGAATTTGTTCCAGTCCGGGTGAGTTTGTTTTGGACCATCAGAAGGGTAAAATCATAGTTTGTTGTATTGAAGTTTGTCTTAAGATCATTTTGAGCATGCATTCTTTGTCTGAACTTATTGTGGTAGCAGGGAAACTGTTTGTGTGTTTGTGTTGTGTTACAAGAACTCATTAGATTGTGTGTTCTCGTGGGATTTCAAGGCTTTTCTAGTTGTCCTCCAGCTGTTCAATATGTTCTCCTTTCTGACTATCAAGGGTAATACAACGTGTGCATGTTGATGGTAATAGTTTTGGAAGCATTTGTATGTTTATTGTTATGCTCTGTTCCCAATTTAACATTGTTTTTTAGTGGCTTTCAAACCGGTTTACGACTCTGAGAACACAAAAAATGTAAACAATTCAAAAATTGCATATTGCACCACTGACAACATTCCTAAAAACTAGGAAACAGGGTTAAAAAACAGCAAGAATTGAACCTCTTTTACCTTTTTTCTGTTATTGAAAAATCTATTTTGGCCCTAAAACTTTTTGGTAATTGAGTTTTTTTCTACTACAAAAATAAAACAGTAGACAAAACCTAGTGGATATAAAACAAACTAACACTAACACCAGATTAAGAAGTCCTGTTACATGCTAACTAACCTATAGTTTAGCAGAGTCGCAGTAACTGTAGAGGAATTCATGGCTTTAAATTACATATTTAATTCATTAATTAGTTAAATTGGACAAGAAAGATGAAGACATTTTGTTACTGATACATCTTTTTCCCTGCAACATCTGGGTTTTCCAAATACAGAGCACAGAGTGCTTTAGAAGCTATAAATTAAGGTTTTAAAACATACATAAACCGCATAACAGATGTATAATATATATGCATTTCCTGTTACTGAACTCTGCATGTAGTCAGTTTTGTGCCGTGATAAATTACACTTTATTTGGAAGTTATTCCACACAGTTCTGAAGTGCATGCTTGCGTGCAAATAGTTGCTCAATAATTAAGACTTCAAGTTGAAATCAAGTTGTCAGAAAGCATGAAAAGAAACCAAAATATGCAGCTTATCATACAAAAAAAAAAACCCCACTCCTTGAGGGAAGCTTATCCTCGGCTCCCTCGGGCTTGTTTACTGATTCTCTTTGACTTTGTTTTTTCCTCCTGGAAGCACAGATGTGTGGGGGGGAGATTGCTTTGTTCGGTAAATGACGTCTTCCGCCTCGTTTGTTTGGGTTCACCCGTAATTATCGCGTCGAAGCGACCAGAGAGAGACTCCGAGGTGTCGACGGGTTGACAAGGTGACATGAAACAGTTTGAGGGCGACTCTAAAAATGTGCCTCTTCGTCACCTCGTTACTTCCAAAACCCCCTGGTCTGTTTTTATGTTTTCTTTTTTTTTGATTATCTCCCAGAGCGCCTCGGAGCGTTGTTTCTCCACAAAACAGCAATGATATGACAACGTCTGTCTCCTAGCAACATGCCAGATCTCAAATTGACTGAGAGACTCTTGAAAGCGTTAGCTCGCAGCGTCGCCGTGAGTGCGATGGATGAGCGAGTCGAGGTGCAGCTCCATGAATCTCTAATCGGGCTAGAAGTGTTTTCTTTTATTGTATTTCCTTTTTTTTTTGTATTTCTTTTTCCCCTGAGCGTTATCCTTCACAATGCAAGTTCTTCAATTCGTAGCAACACACCTAAACTCAAGCATGCACACACACAAACATCCCATGCACACACACACACACACACACACACACACACACACACACACACACACACACACACACACACACACACACACTCACCGCTGTGCTGCTCGCTGATGTGCGAATGATCTTGCGAACAGGGGTCGTGGTGCGTTCGCTGCCTGCTGCGTCGGATAGACTCGAAGCAGCTGCATGAAAAGATGCACGATGTTGAAACCCGTCTTCTCAGGTAACCGCCTCGCCAGGAATAATTCTTATTTACCGCCCTCCTATCAGACGCCAAGGTAGATTTCACTGCACGGCCTCTGATTTTTAAAAATGTGTTTTTAAGAGCCTCTGGAGAACTGGAGCCCCGAGGCCTTTCCTTAGCAGCACATTTTTTTATCATCCACTCTGTGGTGAACTCTTTTATTTAATAAGTGAATCAAAGTGTTTCATTCCACTTTAGCTCTAACTATATGATTTCTGGCGTGAGAGGAAAAAGTGCATTATGTTATGAGTCATCTTTCACTTGTTGAACTTTTCAGGATTGTTGACAGCACAGTTGTCCCCGCAGTTATTAATCATATTTCTTTTTAAATAATCCTCATTTTCCATGGCCGCCATCAGCAGCCTCGTAGCTTGATTAACAGTGTCAGCGCTGTTTGAAGTTTGTGCAGAGCTGCCATGCTTCGTCTTTCTTTATCTCAGGTCTCCCGGATCTCTATTTGGATCTGTAGATGGAGATCAGGCCTCCGGCTGCACAAATCACAGCGTTCACCTCTTTCATCTGCTTTGGAAATTGCACAATTTTCTCAGTGTAGAAGATGCCTTTCATCAGAGAGCGGTGATTTGTTTTGCTGATGAGAGTTTTTTGGACTCTGCGTGACCTCGCTGAGGATTGATGGGATGGTGGAGGAGCATCACAGGCATACAGGTTACTTTTAAGAAGTAAATAAAATATAGTTACTGTATCTTTAGACACTTTTATAGTAAAACTTTCTAGTATATACGTAGAACTGTTGCCATGTTTTCTGCGTACCTCAAATATAATGAATAAATTATTCTAAATGATGCATATTAACGTGATTTTTATGTTTTATCACTTTCCGAACTGGCAAATAAAAATGTTCAATTAATTCCTTTTTCTATTAATTTCTATTTTTTTTTACCAGTTTTTGCGACAGAGTACCTAAAACAAATAAGAGCTGAAATATTTGCGATTAAAATTTTAATTTATATATATATATATTTTTATGATGAAGTCTTATATTCATTATTGCACCGTGTGTGTGTATGTGTATATATATATATATACATATATATACATATATATATATATATATATATACCTTTTTGTACAGCTGAAGCTTGAAGTCAAAGCAGTAGTAAAAAAATTGTGTGTAGTGTAGTAACTAACTTAAGAATCTCTGTATAAAACCTGTGAAACTTGAATACATAACATAACACAATATAAATATACATAAACTTGAATACATAACATAAACATAACACCAACTTAAAACAACAATATATTTTTATGTGCAGAAAGGGCAGCTGTGAGCTATGTTTTTATTTTGTGATGACCTGCACAGAAAACACCTCAACATGCAGGCTGGTCTCATCCAGCATTCATATCTATACCTACCAAAAATGATGCAGTGTTATTCATATATATATCCCACAAAATAGAAAGTGCATGTTATCCACGTAATCTTGGAAATATAAAAATCGTTAAATTCATTCAACTCTTTTTAACAAGATAGATAGAAAAAAACTTGCACATGCATCAATGTTAGCTGTTTAACTTGCAACAGTCTGAATTTTATCAAAAGATCAGTTCAATCAGGAACAGTCTTACCGAAGAATAAGTTAATATGACTCTTCATTTAAAGTAAACTTTTCAGTACCACACTTTGTCTGTCCGACTGTAAACTTGCTCAGTTTTTTGCCTTTAGTCTCTCTTTGGGTAAACGTTTGAGGACACTCTGGCCAGAGAGGTAATTCAATCAGCACTGCCTCTGCTCTCCATTTTCCCAGGTGGAATAGTCGTTGTCAACTGTGGAAAAGGTCTCCTGTAGTCAAATATTAGCTTTAGAGAATGAAACCAAATACCTGGAGAGATGCACCGGACAAACACCCGATGTCCTCCGCTCACCTCCTGTGGTTGGGCGTCGTCCCGGCGGTGCAGGAGTCGGTGTCACGCTCTGACAGATCCGACGCTCGCTGGCTCCTCAAGCTGGAAATTGCCATAATGTGTCCTGCAGTGGTCGGCTGCACAGGCCTCTATCAGGGGCTCCATCTGCATTGACACACACACACACACACACACACACACACACACACACACACACACACACACACACACACACACACACACACACACACACACTGCATCAATGTACAAAATAAGCTCACTTTTATGAACGTATAAATGTGTGATAGTAGAGCATTAATCCTCGGCTGCAGGGATTTACTTCCTTTTAACCACAAGCATGAATAAGGTTCAAAACTGATGTTTGCCGATCAGGTGGACTCACAGTCTGCGGTCCTGTTCAACCCAGTATGGAAGTGTGTTAAAACTTGCATTCTCTCTCCTGTCCATCAGGGGGCGACTCCTCTGGTTGTATAGAAGTCTATGAGAAAATGACTCTACTTCTCTCTTGATTTATTCCCTCAGTAAACATTGTAAACATGAGTTTATGGTCTCAATCTCTAGTTTCAAGTCTTCTTCAATACAGCATGATGTTCATTTAGTAAATGATGCTCCATTTAGAGTCAAACAGACCATAAAGCAGGGGATGCTTTAGGGCGGGGCTAACTGTGATTGACAGGTCTCCATACTTTACACTGTAACCTTTAGTCAAGGACTGTTCTCTGCCCTTCTCGGCCGTGCAGTTAACAGGAAATGTATGAAAAATGGGCTGCAGTCTAAAGTTAATTGGTGAGTTCTGGATTAACTGGAGGACTGCGGAGCGTAAAAAGCAGCTGCTGTTGCCCTTTAGCCTCCTGCATGACTGTACTTCAGCTGTTAAAACTGTACTCAGGATGAAATGTTGAATGTGTGGGGCTGAGGATAATGGGGCACAGCAACTATGTATATGCAAATGCTGGCTCAGCACATTACCAACAGTAAAGACTTAAGACGAGAAGACATTTTTATTTAGACGTGTTTGTTTGCGCTGTAACATTTATGTTAATGCAAAGATCCCATGTCCGTTCTGTTACCAGCTCAGCTTTTATTCACTGATGAAAAAGGTTAATTTCATACTTTAGCATGCGTAAGTGACAAGCAATTGGCTTAAAGTCAGCACATGCATCATGGCACAATGCATTTATCTGTCATTTTGAAATGAGTGAATGTCCATTGGCCCGTAATTGGAAAGAGCCACAAATCACACGGACGAACGGAGTCAAAGTGGAGCCGTTCAGTTCCATTGTTTCTGGCTCATTTAGTGGTAGAGAAAGTGTCTGATCCTGTCAGTTTCTCTGCAGTTTAGATGTCTGATGAAGGAAAGATAGCGTGAGAAAGAAAAAGCTGAATGAAGGACGGCATATTGGAGCATATCGGTTAAAATCTCACCGTGTTTTCAGTCCTGTTTGGTTGTCATAGATATCGCAAAAGCTCGCCAACAGATTTCAATAAAGTTTAGTTGAATGTTCGGCAATGAGCCAAGGATCTGTTGGTGCCGCTCCAGCTATCTCTTTTGTAAAGGATTTATTATTATGACCAGATATGAGCTGCATCCAAGTGTCCAACCTCTGGCTTGTCAGGTCAGCGAGAGCGCTGGGTTTCAAGGATATAAAAGGATGAAAACATCCATCTTTATTTTTCTTTGTGGTGCAGAACAGAATTAAGATTTTTGTTTGCAAGCTTCAACTTATTTTGAACACAAAAGAATGACGTCCTCTACGGCAGCATGATGTGACCAGAACTCAATTCGTTTTTTTATATTGATTGAATAATAGTAATAATAATGCTCAATTTATAATTTTGTCTGAAACCCAGGGGCATAAATACAACACTAATACCAAAATAAACAATAAATGAATACAAAATAATTAAATTGTTCAACACTTCTAAACTTTCCAAATGTCATTGGACGGATTTGATTAAATTCTGGTATTCTAAAAAACTAAACAATGATTGAAATCTCCCAAAGAAGAAGCTGGTTAATGGACCTGCATTGTGATTTATTTAGTCATACTGCGGTATCCGAAGTAGAACGTAAACAACAATTAAATATTACATGTATTTATATTTCTAATACTTTCTAATTCTGATATCCATGTGAGCCTCACAGCTCCAGCATCACTCGGGCTCTACATGTAACTCAGGTGTTGTAGCTGAGATGACATCATACCAGGTAACTTTGCACCTGCTCCATGTGAACATACGTGTTATAACGGACCAGCATGCACATGCACCATATGAGCTGTGACATCACACTGTGACATCATCAACTCGTTGACATTTCACTCCTTCACACCCCCTCAGGGTTTCACACCCCCCCCGCTGATTCCAGGTAGTTTATTATATCGAGCGGGCTGTGTGTGTGTGTGTGTGTGTGTGTGTGTGTGTGTGTGTGTGTGTGTGTGTGTGTGTGTGTGTGTGTGTGTGTTTGTGCATGTGTGTACTTCTGGCTGTGTGTGTGTGGTTGTTTTGCATGTGTGTACTTCTGGCTGCGGTGGTTATTTTTAACTTCCGTCTGCGAGGACAAGTGCACTTTCTCCTCGGCTGATTGTGTGTGGAGGCCCTGAGGGAACGTGTGTGTTTCTGCTCGCTCCTGTGTGGGTGTGGTGTGGGTGTGTGTGTGTGTGTGTGTGTGTGTGGGTGTGTGTGTGTGTGTGTTGTTTGGGTGTGTGCGTGTGTTCAGTTACTCCCATTGGGCCACAGGCGTGTTGGGTTGGTGGGGGCCGCCGCTCGGTCACTCTGCATCATTACCAAGTCATACGTCCTTCGCCTTTCCCCTGACGAGGCCACAAAAACACTCAGAATTATTAAAGAGTCGTGCATTTACAAAAATAGACCCGATAGAGAGTCTCAATTAAATCCTAAACTTTCCTTTTTGATGGTTTTCTGCTAAATTTGTATCCAGATTTGAGAATCACTGTGATTTAAAGCTGCTTTAGGACATTTCTAAGGGCTGTATTTTGTTGTGTTTCTATGTAGGTGTGATCGAAAATAGGTCACAAACTGATTGGAATCCAGGTCGCTCTGGTGACAGCTCAGTTGAACCAATAAATCATAGTGTTGAGTCGCAGCCGTGGTCGCACCTCAAGAGAAGACGTGTTTTTCCTCAGATTCAGAGACACTAGATGTTGACACTAGATGTTGGTGTTTTCATTGTTGCCTCCATCGTGAAAGAGAGAGTTGATGTAGAGCGGTGAGGCAGAAACTGTAAATAAAAATCCTCAGATATGACAGATTTATGATGCCAACATAGTTTGTGATTTATATTCTGCTGAATAGAGCTGCAGCAAGTCAATCAATTGAAGCGATCTGCAGAAAGTGAATCAACAGCTATGGCTATTTCTGTAAAAAAGTGAATATCTCTCATTCTTATGTGATATTAAATAAAATAAAATAATGTGCAAATGTAAACCTGGATTTTGGGGGAAATTGTAGGCATTCTTTGCTGTTTCCAGACATTTGTTGGACCAGACAATCAATCAATTTGATGGAATAATCAATAGCACTCAACTCAACTGCATTTATATAGAACATTTTGTACAATCATGCTAACCAAAGTGTTTCACAGAGCAAGATTAAAACAGCTCAGACCAAAAACAAACACAATAGACAGCAATAAACTACATTTTGCAAGACTAAAAATGACAACATACTGTTTAATTAAATGTTAATATAAATAAAGATCACCAGAATAAAAAGGCTCAAGAGACATTTTACGAACACTGATGATTAAGACAATAAATAACGAGGCGTCTCAAGTATGAGCCAGGTTCCAAATATATACCTTCAGGTGTCTTCACATTTTTTGTAAAATGTACAATTTGCACAAAATACAACTTCATTTCTTGGGTTTGGATTTTGCATACAGCACAAAATTAACTTTTGTTGGAATGTTGGAAAAGCTACTACTTGATTTGGATCCTATATAGATGTTTTTTCTTTTTATTATGCAGCTTTATTCTAAGGCTTAACATGTAGAAAATGAGTGACAAGGTAGCTGTGGGAAGGAAAAGACGGTGGGGGAAAGGGAAAGGTGAAAAGTATGAAGAATTGATGCAAAGCAGAAGAGGGAAAGCTTTTCAGTCAGAAGGGAAGGAGGAAGGCAGGAGAGAGAGAGAGAGAGAGAGCGACTGGCTGTATGGGAATATTGAGCCACAAAGCATTTATGTCAGATCAAAGCTAATCCTTATCTTTGGGAAAAAGGATTCAGTAATACCCCGGCTGTCTCGCCCCCTCAAGGGCAGCTCTCTCTCTTTCTCTGCTCGTATTCCTCACTCCTCACTCCTCAAGAAAACTGCCAGGATTTTCTTTTTTTACCGCTCCTTTTCTGTCCTCGACTTTGACTCGGTAGCGGTGAGGAGAAACTGGGTCAGCAGAGAGAGAGGAAGCAGGTGGCAGAAGGAAGGAGACGTACATGATGCCGATGGCGAACACGGAGTTAAGCTCTTTGCATCCTTAGGTCACTTCCTGTTATCTTACTGCTAAAGTGACACACAGCGTTTGAGCTTGATGAGGCATCGTGGTTTGTTTTACAGTAAGATTGGATTACATTTTGTTTTCAGTTTCACTTAATAACGCTTAATAACACTTTAAACTTTTGAATTGTCGGTCTATGTATTCTAAGTTTGTATTAAAATAAAGGTGGAAAGAGTCAATTTTGTTTATATTACACGTCTTATTTTTGGATATTGAAGATATTATAAGTGTTCTTCAAGAAACTATTATAATAAAACCCTTATCACAGAAGGTCATTTTGAGTGGGTCCCTGTTAAATTGTAGTGTTACACTCGTGTGTGATGTTATATGGTTATAATTAGGCTTCCCCTTCGTAGTCAACTAATTGGTTGTTTTGGGTCTTTGAATGACTATTACGAGCACATATCTAGTAAACAATATATTTTAAATGGTGCTTCTGCGCGGTTCTTTGTGGAGCAATAAATCAAGTGAGAAGAAGGGTCCTTTTCTCATAGACTCCTATACAATCTGACTTATTTTTGCAATCCAGAGGATTCGCCCCCTGCTGGTCAGTAGAGAGAATGCAAGTTTAAAGAAACTTCTGGATTGGCTTCACTCGGCAGATCAGTAGGTTGCTGCCTGGTTTCAAGGAGTAACATCAGAAGCTTGTAAGCTGTAGGTGTGTGATTTCAACATTTGACTTTGAGAAACATTGCTGAGAACATGAAACCCTTTGAAAGACATTGTTAACGTGTCATGTAAGGAGAATATTAAGCTGGAGAACATTGATAAGCTCCTCTCGTTTTGCGTCGGCTCCACGATTAATTAGTTTGTTGATAGACGTCTGTCTCGGGGGAGTCGCCCCCGATGGTCATTAGAAACAATGCATGTTTAAGGCGCTTCAGTATTTGCATTGGATAACATGTGGCCTGGGAATGTCTGAAGGACATGGATTCAGACAAGGGCATCTTGAGACATTGAAGGATCAGTCGATGAATTGCTTTCAAAAGGATTCAGGTTTTGATAAGAAGATCCTATGTGGGATTTCGATTCCATCAAATGCTATCAAGTCCTCGTCTCGTTGCACTTATTCAAGGTCGAATTCGATCATCCTCTCTCGTCAAAATGAACCAAACTTAAGACTCCAGACGGGATAGACTGCTCCGAGCTCGCCTGGTGTGAGCTCACTCTTATCTGTCATTGCCACGTCGGTGTCCCCACGGGGCGCTGTGGCCACTTTAATTGCCTGAGATCTTGTTTTCCGATAAAGGACTGAGATGTACGGTGTCGCAGGGGCAATCAGTGGTCACCTTTTTTTTTTTTTCCATTTCTATCGCCACTGTTCTCTCCATCTCTCTCTCTCTCTCTCTCTCTCTCTACACTCCATCTGTCTCACTCTTCACTCTCGCTGTCTACCAACGGTCGATGCCCGGAAGGGACACCGGCGAGGAGAAAAATCTAGTCATCTTCTTCTCCTTGGCAGTTTTCACACTTCTTCAATTTGGGCAAAATAATAAGAGGAAAAGTCGGCATGGCTCTGTTTGGTATTCATTGTTTGCTTGGTGTTATTTTGACAGGGTTTAATCATGTGCAAAAGGAAACTATCGCTGCTTCCGCGTGGATTAACACGGTAGACGCGATTATGCAAGAAGAGTAGGAGGAGGAAGAAATCGTTTTTGGAGTCTGTAGCCTGAAGGAGACAGTTTAAAGAATTAGCAATACTTAACACAGATACAGAGGCCAAGGGTCGCATGAACTCGACCCTCCCGCAGTCAGCTTGGCAGCTGATATGTACGAAGTGTGCTGAACATGATAATGGGTCTATCGTTTATGATGCATCGCTTGACCTCTGCACCAACCCTCAATCAGAGCTGAATCTATAAGCGCCCTGCTAATGTTGGTTGGCTTCATGACAGTGTTAAAGGACAAATGTTTGCAAGTTTTAGCTCTTTAAATTCCAATCATGCATACTTCTCATTATTGCGTATTTTCAGATGCTTGGGAGGCTGCCAAACCCTGATTCGTGAATGTGTGCAACTGTTTTGTGCACACGCTTTCAAGTGTGCAAGTGTACTTTCAGATTTAGTTGCATGCATTTCTGTGTTTGTGCACTTGTTTTTAGAGGGTTGATTTTGTTTTAAGGAAAGGATAGGAAATGTAGCTTTGGTGTCCTGGTGAGAGTTATGATTGTGGTGTTAAAGAGATTTAACACCACAAGTGGGGACTGCAACTGTATTACAATGGTTTTGGTGTTGTTTTTTAGGGGCAATACTGATACCAATAACTCGCAATCAGGGAAACTGATATAGTAACTAATATTTAGTGCCAAAATTTTGTTTCAGTGAACCTGTAAACTTTCTTCTCCAAGCTTAGACCAAAGCAATTTGAGCAGATATGCATTATGCTTTTGATCGTTGCACGTCATCTCCAGAAACCTGCTTTTCTGACCCGATGGGACATTTCTTTATAGACTGAGACATCCAGATTTGCTGGAATGGATTAAGCTTTTTGGGTGATTTACCGGTTTGTTGACCAGTTGATTGCTGTTTTGCAAATCAAAATTGTCATACCAACAAATTACTCTTCATGTCTGGTCTTATTCTGTGGATCTGTAAAATAACACCAAATCAACTTCCTGTCAAAGTCAAAAACGTGAATCTCCACAGAACATTTTTGTTGCCCTTTTCTGCATAAATCAACACAAGTATTAAGGCAGTTGTTCCTGTTTCTGCACTCGTTGTCTCAACAATGCATTCTCTTCTCTTCTGTTGCAGATGGATGAACATGTTGCCACCAAAGAGCTGTGACGTCGCTGTGAAGTTGTCGATGGACGGTGTGTTTTCTTAACTTCACTTGGAGTTGTGCAACCTTTCTACTAGACCTGTTTGACGTACCTTCTCGAAAATAATCGCTGTTGTCTGCCAGTCAATATAATAAGACATCACCTACCTATCTTTAAAAAAATAAAATAAAAATGGAGACTCTTTCCCAAGACTCCATCCTGGAGTGCCAGATCTGCTTTAACTACTACAGCCCCCGCCGGCGGCCCAAACTCCTGGATTGCCGTCACACGTGCTGCTCGGTGTGTTTGACCCAGATGCGCAGCAGCCAGAAGGAGATCCGTTGTCCCTGGTGCCGCAGCGTCACCAAGCTCCCGCCGGGCCTGTCCGTCTCCCAGCTCCCAGACGACCCGGACATCATCACCGTCATCGCCATCCCTCACGCCTCCGAGCACACGCCCGTCTTCATCCGCCTCCCCAGCAACGGCTGCTACATGCTGCCGCTGCCCGTCTCCAAGGAGCGGGCGCTGGGCCTCCCCGGGGAGCTGGGATGTCGTTTCCTGCCCGGCGGCCAGCAGAAGGGGATGACGGTGGTGACCATGCCCGAGCAGCAGCCTCTGGGCCTGGCTATGGGTCTGGAGGGGATGAGGATGGGGCTGGACGTAGGCGAGGGCGAGAGGAGGGTTAATGGCCCCGTTGGAGGAGCAGGAGGGAAGGGCTCCACGTGGTCCGGCGTGTGCACGGTGATCCTGGTGGCGTGCGTGCTGCTCTTCCTCCTGGGCATCGTGCTGCACAACATGTCCTGCATCTCCAAACGCTTCACTGTCATCTCTTGCGGCTGAGGGCGGTGGGGGAGGCTGCTCGGACTGCCGCGGACCCCCCCTCCTGGATTTCCCCTGCTAGCCCTGCTTCTCCTCAAAGACAGGACTCTGCTGAGGAGAGGGGGACTAAACTCACATCACGGGCGTCCAAGGAAACTCCAGAGCAACATAAGTAGATTGGAGATGAAGAAGCCATTGTGTCCCATTTCCTTTATTTGGGAGACTGAACTTGAGATGGAAATAAAGATGCAAACCTTCACTTCCCTCTTTCCGGCCCAGAAACTCCTGTCCTTTTCCTGTCCTTCCGTTTTCTCTGAAAGAACGCTTTGGGAATTACTCCAGAAATGTTTTTTGGCCAGCTGAAATGTGTTTTCCCAGCTGATATGTTTTTGGCTAAGGGGGCCCGATCTAATAACTCACTCACAATCACAGCCGTTGGATTGCCTGTTTAGTCTGTGGTTGGTAGAAGTGCATCAGTTTTCATAGTGTTGTTTCGCTGAGTGTAGGTTCCAAGTGCGCTGTCTCCAGCCGGTGCTGCAGTACTAAAGGGTTCGGACTTGGCTGCTCTCCGTCCTCTGATGCTGCAGGAATTAACTGTGCAGGATCCACGTCTGGCTCTGTCTGAATCATCGGGGAAACTCAAAATCAACACAGCTTTTCTGTTGTTTTTTTTCTCCCTTTCATACAACCTGAGAACAAACTGTTGCTATAATGGGTCCATGTAGTTAGTAAAAGGACGGACAAAAACATGGATTGGACTGTTCATTCATGCCATCTTATTACCGGCCTAGACAAAAAAAACATGGGATGTGTGTTGCTTAATTAAGGTGGAAAAGTTTGTATTAGTGATGAAACGATTAGGCAATGAAAATATGAAGATTTGTCATTTTCTTGCTTGTTTACTAGATTTTTTTTCTGTAAATTCTACATAATTGGACACAACTTATTTGAAATCATCACTTGGGCTCTCAAAAATTGGGATGGTAACGTTTTTCCGAAAGAAAAAAAAAAAAGAAATTAAGAAATGATTGATTAATTGGTAGTGAAGATGATCACTTTCTGTCCTGTTTTGAATGTGGTGGTAGCACTTTGTGCAGCCTTTTATTAGGATCTTAGGTTCCAATGCTTTACAGGCTAACTGAAACAGGAATTATTCAAAATACTATATTTGCCATTGAAAACATTTTAAAAGGAACAGTTTGACATTTTGGTAAATGCACCCTTTCACATTCTGTCTAAGAATTAGATGAGGAGTTTGACACGTCTCTCATATCTGTGCGCTATACAGTGAACCAGGTGGCGATTAGCTTAGCTTAGCATAAACTGGTAGCAGAGGGAACATTAAGACTGGCTCACTTTACCAGCACCTCTAAAGCAGAGTTAGAAACACGTTGTATTGTGTCTAAACTAAAATGTAATGTTGTGCTAGATGCTAGGCGACATGTGTTACAGCCCATAACTCCAAATAAAACCACAGCTATAAATGTTTGTATGGTTTCAACAACAAAAAATATATTTTTAACAATTTAAAGCAATTTGTGATTTGAATCTGTCTTTGTTGATGTGTTTTCTAACTTTGAAAAGAGCACGTGCTACATGCTACATGCTACGTGAGTTGGTTGCAGCTCAAAACTCCCCATGAATCCACAGCTTTAAATTGTAAGGTTTACAAATAAGCTGTGTTTTCTTATTGTGTTTTTTTAACTTTGAAGAGGAGCAGGGTACAGACAGATTTACATTATGCTACATGCTAATAATACAATAGTTGCAGCATGTAACCCCTCATTAAACCATTATTTCATTTGACTTTAAAGATAGCCAGGCTAGCTGTTTCCACCTGCTTCCAGTCTTTAGGCTAAGTTAACTAAGCTTATCGCCTCGTAGTTATAGCTCTGTATTTGTACTTGGCAAGAAATCCAATAAGCGCAATGTCAAACTATTTCTTTAAGTAAATAGAATTAAAAATAGAAGAAAATTGGAGATGAAAGGCAACATTCTTGTTCTTTCTTCTTTGTTTCTCTTTTCCCACGGATGCTTAGTGTTTTATCTTTCATCGATTATAGTTAACTGTCCATCTACTTCTCACCCTGACCTGCAGACCTCCATCGTCCAAACACACACCGTCCACTCCCTCCATCTTAATACCTTTACTTCATTTCTAAACCGGTGGATATGGGCTCAACCAGGCGGTGCCGTGTTTGTTTGTGTGTGTGAGTAATGGGTCAGTAACGGGTCAGGAGTGGGCGGACGCTGCAGGATTCCAGTTAATGACGGCCGCATCGATTTATCTGCTTTTGAATATCTCTCGCATCCGCAGAGGTGGATGCTTCTCCCTTTTTCCCCACTTTTATATGTTGAGGCAAGCAATTTGTCTGTTTACTGTATCGTTAAAGCAATGGAGTGTACAGTGCACACAAACAGGGTCTTGTACAGAATGATTGTAATTTTCTTTGTTTTATTTTCTGATAACTTTCTTATTTTAACATGTTTTTACTTGGTTATTATTAAGATTATTATTAAGAGGGAGCTATTTTTCAGTACACTTCAGGGCACTTAGAGATGGCATGACACACCAGTGACACAATATAAGGAAAATAAAGTGTTTGGGATTTTTTGGTATTACGTATATAAAGAATTATATACTGTACCAAAATGCTATATATACTATAATGCGTTCTGTATATCCTCAAATAATTCCAAGATTAATTTAATGCATCACTGAAGCTTTTTCTATAAATTAAAATAACTTGTCTTTGATTTTATTGAAAAGTGGGGCTTATTTAAAAAATATATCTTTATTTCCCATGATTTAACCACCTTTTTTTATTTTTTAAAAAGAGCAGAACTTGTATTTAATGTTTTTTATTTTTTATTTTGCATCTCATATCAGCACGATTTCACCGCCTTTCACCAAACAAAAGTCTTGCACTTCTTCTGACCTCTAAATCAGACTTACATGGATTGAATCCAAAACAATAACAGGACATTTGGCAGCTCCAGGCTTCCTGCGCTTGAATATTCAGTTATGAAAGCGTTCAGGCTTCAATAGGACAACTGTTTGATTTGCAGATGCAGGTTGAGTTAAGTTCATCTGAGCTGGTTCATGTGGGACATACTTGCCGGTTGCAGCTTCTGCTGTTGCTATGAGACTATGTTAAAAGTCTCATTTGAAGTGCGGCGCCACTGCTTAGCTGGAAGTTGAAATATTTTTAGCTCTGAGCTCTCGGCGCTCTGTGGACTCTAAAAAAAACACGTGTTAATTTCTCAGTACTTGAGGTTGAAGTGTTTTCTGGCGCCACCCGTGATAACGCTGAGGAAAAAAGGAAATCCCTGTTAAAATAAGAAAAGTGCATGAATCATTTTTCATGAAATCTTGATGAAGGCAATGTGAAGTGACTATTATTAAGGCATTCTTTATACTGGGTTTATAAGTTGTAAATGATGGCTTTATTTTACTTAATGCTTTATAAATCAGTATTAATTTATAGGAACAAGTTTTATGTTGTGAATGAGTTGTTCGGCTGGTGAAGCTCTAAATCTTAATCTTACCAATATATATTAAGCATTAATAATGTATAAGGCCATTTCCTAAAATAAGCAATTCTTTATGTTATGGCTTAATAGAAAGTCGCACTAAGAAATATCTCATTTTGGGGAGAATTAAATCAAAGAATGGACGCAAATATTAGCTTGTTAGCTTCATCACTCATGTTTTAACCCCATGTTCATGCTAAGTGGGCAATGGTTGTATTAAGAAATGATCCTGCCAAATCTGAACTTGGTTGCTTGGACATTTTTTACATAAAGCCTCAATATCGGCTGTTAACATCGGGGAAAAAAGAAGAAGCTCTGCAAAAAAACAATCTGTCGTAAGCATTGTTTCTCTTAAAACTAAAAGAAAAGTGCAGGGATTTTAAAGGAACTAAACGTTAGAAGGGACGTCAACATATCTAGTTAAATTGGAGATTTCTTGCAGGAAATACAAACACAAACCAGTATGAACAGCACTAACATGCTCTTGGTGATTCTCCACATGGGGTTCACTCCACTCGTGATAAATGAGACTTTAGTCATTTCTGTCTGCCAATCCATCATGAACGAGGCTCATGAACGTGATGTTGGTTTTTTTCACCCCCATACTGTCCATACACTGCTGATATATGAGGTTATTGATCTGAAGGCAGTAAAATCCAATTAAACACTGTAAAATGCTGTCGGCCCAAAAAAATCAAGGATGTACACGTTTGGCTTCATGGCTTCTCGTATTTATTCCTTGTTAAATTAAATATTCTCCAATAAAATATCACAATGAAGAGACAGAATATTCTTGAACTGCTTCATCTTCAACATAAAGTTCTGCTCTTGTCATAATTCAACCTTTTCAAATGACATTTTTCCTGTAATTTGAGAGAATAATCCTTCCTGTCCTCTGTGATTCATCTTTTTTTCCCCATCTTGAAACATCAAAACATTTTCCACAGAAACCTAAAGAGTGACGACTGGAGAAGCGTAGAAAGGTAAAGGAGGCTTGTCATTTCTGTGCCCGTTGTGTTTGTTATGAAAAAAAAAAAAATGCCGTGAAGTTCCTGTTGTAGTTTCCTGTTTGTGTCGGGGTCGAACGACCGGCTGACGCAAGCAGCCGCTGTTTTTGGTGAAATATTAAAGAAAATGCTCTGAATCTGAACAAGGACTCCAGCATTTTTATTTAGCCGGTTATGGATCTTATTCATCTTTAACATAAACGTCCATTTGTAGAGAAATACTTGGACTCCACTATAAGATATTTCCTTGATTTATATATCGAAGTCCTATATTTAATGGTCGAGTGAACTCAGTGGAAAGCAGGCTCTCTTTGTTTACCCCCAGGAGCCTCTTTTCTCCTCAAATATGTATTGATATAGTGTCGTGGGTAATTAACACTCTCCAGGGACCAATTGCAGCCGACTTTTTGCTGCAGAAAAAAAAACACCTCTATTGCTCCCAGGCAGCACACTCATCACGGCCAGCACCTCCACAACCAGCCGTCTCTACTCACTCTTAACGATGGCTTTTAATGACCACAGAATAGGTTTTTATTTTAAATGCATCAATCAGAAAAGTGTGTACTTGAATCAAGAGTCCGACATTTATTATGATCAAACTTTTGCCGAGGTTTCTTTTTTGAGGACGCTCTGCTGATTACTTGATGCATAGTGGCTTGTTCGGAATAAAAGTTCTGTTTTTTAATCAAGGCCACACGTGATGATTTAATGATATATAACCTGTTTTAGGTCCCAAACTTGTCCACACTATCGGACAAAACAATCTCACACCAACAGCAGTTTTGTTATCATATTTGGAATGCGGAAGAGTGACGTAGAGACGACAACCTGTCAATCACAGTAGCCCCGCCCTAAAGCATCCCCTGCTTTATGGTCTGTTTGACTCTAAATGGAGCATCATTTACTAAATGAACATCATGCTGTATTGAAGAAGACTTGAAACTAGAGATTGAGACCATAAACTCATGTTTACAATGTTTACTGAGGGAATAAATCAAGAGAGAAGTAGAGTCATTTTCTCATAGACTTCTATACAACCAGAGGAGTCGCCCCCTGGTGGACACTAGAGAGAATGCAGCTTTAAGACACTTCCACATTGACTTCGCTCTATAGAACCATAAGCTGTTTCTGCTACTAGTTGATGACTGTTTCTGTCAGTTTGCTGGATGTGAATAATTAGATTTTAGTCACGCACAGAGACAGAATATAATGCACCTGGGAGACCTACGGTATTTAAGGGACTCGCTATATAAAATCTTCCCACGCAATAGAAAAAAAAACACTTTCAAAACTTGTTTTTAATGCGTTAAATCAGAATTTATGCAGCCAGGAAAGTTAAGTTCTATAGATGTTATAAACTCTCCTGCCGGCGTGTTTGTGTGAAAGTTGCAGCTTTGATTGGAGTTTCCTCAGCTCCACTATACTTTAACAGCTACTTCACACTCCTAATGTAGTGATTTTCCTCCCCATCAGATACGTTAAAAGATTTAAACTGACTGATCATCTGCATGTTTTATTCAAGTCAGGAAGTCAGAAATTCACACGGTATTAAACGCCGGGTTTGTCAAAGGAACTGCTTTCTCATATCACCGTATTATGCGAGCGCTCTCCAGGATGTATCATCAGTTCACAGCAATAGCTTGGCAGGCTGTCATCTGTTTAAGTCTGGCAGCAGATGAGACTCCTTTTCCTCACACTAGAATAAAAAAAAAGATGGTTTCTATTTGTAGGAGGCAGTGTTGGGTGACAGTGTGCAACAGAGTGAATAAAAGCAATATCATATTTTCAGAGAACACTCGTACAGTTTGTCAGGCAGCCGAAAAAACTTAAATATTTGAAAGGATTAAAGGACAAAGTTCACAAAGATGGAGGAGTCTGACCTGGAACCTTATTTTATAAGACATGGAGAGGATGAAGCGCAACATTCTCATTTTCGGAGGAGAGGGAAATGTTTAAGTCTCGAAAGTTACAGTTGAGAGCCAGTGATGGAAAGTAACATTACTTAAGTACTGTTCTCAAGTACACATTTGAGGTACTACTTTTACTTTTGGAAGCAAATATTCTGCCTTTACTCTGGTCCATTTATCGGACCATTTTTACTGCCATTTCCACATAATCTTATATTATTTTATCTTAATGCATGTTATCAAAATATAAATACATGTTAAATACTTTTTAGATGCATTCAGGCAGAGTTGAACAGGATCTAATTTTTTTCTATCATGAGTAAAATAAACAGAATGAACGCTAACCTTTCATTTTATATTCAATGTTTTAAGTAAGCTACAATTATCAGAACAATACGAAAATATTCCCAAAACTGCAGTTCCCTAAATGGCCACTTGAGGCATCAAAAGCGAGTCAATCCCCATAGACCTCCATGTTAAAAATGCCCAACTTCACAGCAAGAATAAACATGTTTATTCAGTTTTGATCTTTATAGCGAATATTGGAATTCATGACAACTGTAATGGGGTGATTTTTTATATAACTCACCTTGTAAAATGTATATTAAGGATTAAAGTCAGGCATAATTGAGGGCGTGGCCTCTTTAAGGAGCACTTTTGCTGCTGAACAAAACCAGAGTCAGTGTATTTTTAGTACAATTAGTCGTTACCTGATTTAATGTTGATCACATTGTGGCCTTCGATATTGAAATCCGTACTAAAGCACCTTCACATGGAAGCTTATTCAGCCAGAAAATGAACCCTTGTCCGAGCCCTCATTCCAGCTTCCAGGACCCGAGATGATCAAACAAATTGAAATATGAAAGCCAAAGAAAATGACCCTCACTTAGCCGTGAAATTCAGCGTACAGATGAGGAGGAAAATCAATTCTGTTACATGTGTGATTGTTCCTTTGATGGAGGTAATGACATGTTAATTAGTGTGTGTGTGTGTGTGGGTGCTGCTCATACATGTGACCCTCAGTCTGCGGGGTTTTTTCAGGATACAAAGCACCTCATTAGCATTTTGACAGCGTCCAGCATGCAGGAGGACATTACTAATCAATCCCACGCCCATGAAATTCAGACGCTGATCTTTTTCTGGAGGCCAAGAACAGTTTATATTTCTGAACCTTGTGCCCGAAGAAATCTCTGCCCCCCCGTTTAAAACACTCTAAAGTGGAGACAAAGCAATTAAGAAAAACATTGAATTAAATGTTCTTAGTGTTGAAGCACTCTTCGGAGAATTAAACCTCAAGGTTACTTTATCACAGAGTTTTTAAATCCCACCAATAGTAAAGTTAAATGGTAATTTAAATGCCCAGAGCAAAATAAATCAATGGGTTTCCTTCCAAATTGAATTAAAATGCCACCCACTAAGAAATGAGTGCTGGCACCACAGTTTTTTTTGGGGTTAAATGAGTCATTTTAAGACCTTTGCTTGCTTGCATGATTTCTTAAAATTTTAATGATAGTAAATGTGTTTTAATATATTGACCCATGACATTCAGACTTTTAAAAACTGGATGTGAAGCAGTAACATTTTCCCAAAAAATCACTTACATTTCTTTAATTATTCATTTTGTTTCTAATTGGGACTCTGATCCTTGAAAAACATGAAGAAGCTCCCAGGGGTCAGTTTACTGAGTATTGGACACAAAATGGGGACAATGCACGTCCCCAAAATGTAAATCATTACATTAGATTGAAGACTAGTTTTTTGTTTAGGTTAGGGTAAGTCTCCAGGAAACTAATGAAAGTCAATGTTATGTCCCCAAAAGTCATGAAAATGTGAATGTGTGTGTGTGTGTCTTGAAGTTACAACCTGTTTTAAGCTTGATCCAAGAGGGGGATTTAACATGTGATATAACTTAATATAGATTTATTTTAATTCACCAAAAGAGAAACAAGATAGACAGAGAAACAAGATGCAACCAAACCATTAAGTCTTCCAGTTTTCTGCAGGGCGAGACAGAGTTAATTAAAGGTGCAAGTAATTAAGTTAAAGTAGGATAACATCGCTATCTTGTAATCTTTACGTGTGACGTTCTTCTAAAGTTAATGTGCAATTATGAATCCCACAGCATTTCTTGGCAAGAACTGGCCTGTGTAGCTAGTTAAGGCAAAAGGGATAAGTTAAGGTTAGGCATTGACCTCAAGTATTTAGGGTTAGGATAGAAAGATATGTGAACAAATAATACCCTGTATTAAGGGACAATTTTACTTTCATAAAGTTGGAAAACTCACAAGAGTCAGATAGAAACAAAGGTCAAATGATGGTCAAATTCAAAGAAGCAAGGCTCGGGATATCCTGCCTTAAAAACAAAAACAAAAATCCTTTATTTCCTCCAACTTGACAAAACTCCCTGTGAGCCACAAGAAACATTTGACTAGTGTTTTAAGTAAATTAATCAGATTCTGTATCAAAATGTATTCAAAACAATTACACATCTCCATGCCAATGCAGTCATTTCCTAGCCAGGTGATGCTAAAGTATTGATGATGTTTTGATGCATTAAACTATAAAAAACGAGGTTTCTCAGTGACGGGTCAAAAGCTCAATTCTGCGTGCACTTCTGCATGGATAGATAAAAGCGCCTCAATGCATTTGAGATACACCCTGATATCCATCTGGTTTAATCCAGCTCAGGAAATGACTCTCATCACGTCGCTCCTGCTTCTTCATTTCTTGCACGTCCCACCTCAGAAACACGCACTCCCCGATTGTAGGCACGACACGTCCCAATCAGCAGCAGACCTTTGAGTTTCACTCAGATATTTTCACACTGTGGCCTTTGCCATGAGCAGGGCAGATGGCCAAACAGATCCTGAACCACTTCCAATGTTTTTCCAGCATCCAACTTCAACACTCGACGGGCCACAGCTGTTGTGGAAAAAAAGTTGTTGTTTTTTCGGATGCTGCTAATTGCACAATAGAATTCACGAACGCGCATGAAAGTTCAGGAGGTAACGGAGAGCTCATCGGGGGATGGGGAAAAAAGAAAAATATGGATTGTATTTTGAATTGATGTATTGGCTCCCATGTGTTTGTCTCATTTTCTTCACAGAGGATGGCCACGAGGTAGCGATGGGGTATAAACAACAGATGGTACGCTTTATCAACGGCGAGCACTCGGCTCCTCTGCTCAGCCTTCGTGCTTTGTCTTTGCACTTAAGTATTGTTTTCTTCAAGTCCATTCCAAACCAGGCTTCCTTCCTTCCTCCCACCCCTCCCCCCAAAAGCTCCAGGACCTGAAGTGCGTATACGTGCAGTCATTTCCCATCCACTCCCTCCTGGAAATCCCACTCTGACGCCCGACAATACCCAGATTCCCTCGTGCAATTACACTTCAAGGACTTAATCACACCGGTTGACACGCGCCGCTTTTTTCTGCCCCAGGATTCTCCTGTTTTTTTACCTCTCCGATTGACTCCCCGGCTCCGACTTAATTACTGATTTAATAGGGTTTTTTCGTTTTCCACTCAACATCTGTCTCTTCGAGCCCGTCGGTGTCTTCAGATCGCAGGGATACCCGTTAAGAGAAGGTTTAATTAGCAGTGTGGACAGCTGGGAGTGTTGCTTGTATAAGAAATGGCCTTTTTGTTGGAGAGTTCTCTGTCAGTCTTTCTCAGGGATTGCTGCTGTGATGAGGACGGAGATGGGTTTCAGAATGTTTTATGTGTGTGTGTTTTTCTTCAGGCTCTCATTTAACCCGTCACTTTAGCTTTTCCACTGCAAGGCCTTCTTATGTAACATTTAACGTTCCCTTCTTATAACAAGGCTGTCTCCGTTTTGAAATACAAGAGTGCTGAGAATATTCAGTGATTTTAACAATTGATTAATCCTTTTGAAGTGCTATAGCAAATAAAAAACCCTCCAATGGGAACACTTGCAACTCCATCTTCAAGGACAAGATATCAAATGAAAGACAGCACCTTGGACTCTCTCATTTATTAGATAAACAATTAAATAAATTAAATCAAACGCAATAAATCAATTGATAAATATTAAGTCCTAGAATTAATATTAAAAAACAAACTTCACTCATAGCGGAACACGTTTTTTAAGCTAAAGGCTAAAGCAAAAAAAAAAAAGCTTTACAACGTAGCTAGTTGTTGAGAAATTTCACTCAAAACCACAAATGTCAACCTCAAGGTGGCGCTAGAGGAAAAGTATTCATCCTCTAGAGAACATGAATGTATTTACTAAATTTCATAACCATCAATCCAGTTGTTGTGGATATTTTTCAGTCTGGACCAAACTGCTCTGCAGCTAGTGTGGCTAAAAGCAAAGATAAGGGATGACAATAAAATACAGGATAAAAGCAATGTTAGTGTGCATGTGTATAAAATATTCTGTGAACACAAACACACACATGCACACACACACACTCCTCTTGGAGTCTCTCCATGAGGCTCTTTTGATCTGCAAACCACAGAAGAGCTGAGTGGCTTGTTTCCGTCTGACCTTTGTGGTTTGGAGAGGAAAAGCATCAATTGGCATCAGTCTTTGTGACGGAGCGCTCGTCCTTCATCGCTTCGATACTGCGTCAATGACGATGACAACAAAGGAAGTAAACAAACCGGGGAGCAGTTTGGAGAGAGCAGACACTTTTCTTTATGAGGTGGTTCGGCAAATTCAACCCTATGTTTATTCGTAGATTGTGTTCTATGAAACAGTTTTATGATTCTGACTTCAAAATAGGTTTGAAGACCTGAGATTTGCAATCTATTACATTGAACTCTTTGTTAGCCTCGTTCTTATATCAATATATAATCGTTATTGTCACAAGGTTATGCAACCGTCAGCAAAAAACATTTTATAAAATCTAAAGGAAACCCAGGGGACAAACAATGAATAACCTTGAAGGATAATGTGAATTTACTCTTTTAGTGCATTAATAAGGTTGCTGTTTGAAAGTTTTGTCAGAGCGTCCTTGAACACATCACAAAAGAGTTTGGGATACAGTTGTTGCAACTGATATTTATCGCATATCAATATTTATATTTAATAACTTTGGAGATCCTCTGAATTTCCTTTTTTTACCCCCAAAAATGACCAAATACCTGCAAAACTAATGACATTCACACCAGCATTATCTCTACTTTATGTTCAGTGCAAATTAGCTAATGTCAGCATGCTAACATGCTAAACTAAGATGGTGAACATGGTTAACATAAAACTGCTGAACATCAGCATGTTAGCATCGTCATTGTGAGCATGTTAGCATAGCTAGCAAGGCTGCACATTCTTAAACCTCGGTTATACTTTTTGCAATGCAACAAGCATAAATCAATCTTTATTTTTGTTGATTTTTATCCTGTAGCTAGTGCAACACACAGAAGAAAATATGTATAATATATGTAAGTTTGTAAATTGCATGGGCCTTTAAATGACTGCAATACTATTTTCATTTGGCTCAAGCTCCACTGACACAAACCTACTACTACTTATTTCTTCATGGCTGTTTTTTCCTATCTTCCTCAGCCCATCAAATGGCGGTGACCTCCCCATCGGAGAACACATCCCGGCCAGCGTTTCACACCCGGCCGTCCACTCTTTCCCCCCTGTTGCGCCGGTAATCGCTTAAATCGCTGCTCCTCCTCTCTCTGACCTGAAAGGCTCTCCGACGCGTCCGTTTGTCCCACTGGGCCCCACATTCCAGCCATCTTTTCCACCTTTTTTATTGAGCCTGTGTTCAAATCTGTTGACGGAGAGACACAATAACCTGTTGCTCTTAACAACAGTTATTTTATCCACTCATCTCTGCACTATTTATAGCCTCAAAAAGATGGCGTATCAAATTTATTCCCCCTCTCTTCTGAATTCAGCAAAAGCTTGCAAACTCTGTGTGCCCTCACTGGTCCCAAGAGGGTGTTTAAATGCATTTTTCTACTCGAAAAACACTTCATCCTCAATTTTTGGTGGTTCCTTAATTAGATTTGCGTCACAGATTATTTGCCGTCATCGGTGACAGAGCTGTGAAACGAGCTGAGGATCAACGCCGCAGGGAGACGACCTTTGCTGCAGGTGTTATAAATGTACATTTGCATATTTTTATATGAGGAATGTGGTTCTGGCTCTCTCTTTCTCCCACCCACGCGCTCTTAACAGCCTCGTGTGTTTTGATAGTTCAAAGAGGCATAAACTGAAAATTAATTCTGCAAAGCGCCCACTCTCTCCATTTCACTGACGTTTCTTGCCGTTTGCCGATGTATTTTCTCCGACTGTCCCGTCGCAGGTTTAATTTATTTACCCACTTATTGATTCAGATAGTTCCCAGCGATGCAAATTATTGGACTATACTGGAGTATTGACTGTGGAAAAGCTTTTATTGTGCCATCATCACAGAGGCCCCGCGAGCCGATTTCTGCAAGTGGTGCATTTCTTATGCTCACAATCATAAAGGCAGACAAGCATTATTATGCACACACACACACACACACACACACACACACACACACACACACACACACACACACACACACACACACACACACACACACACACACACACACACACACACACAAAGAGAGAGGCAAACACCTGCACTTGCTCAGTGTGAGACGAGCCGCTTTTCTTCTCAGCCCTGCTCCAGCTTGTCTAATCCATCAGTTGTGGATAAAGCGCTACGCCAGCCGTTTTCACTAAATCCTCCACCGTCAAAGTCATCATCCCGGCCTGTCTGTCACACACCAGACCCCTTCAAAAGATTTTAACATTGCACTGCACACACTCTTTGTTTTTGTCCCTTTTTCTAAAGTGTCAGTTTGCCCAAATCCCCCCCCCCCCCATAATAACTCACTTACTCCTAGCTGTGTGACTGAGCTTTTTCATTTGTCTTCACTTTCTGCTGTCAAGTTGGGCCTCTTAACATAGGAGCCTATGGGGATTGACTCAGCCTCAAGTGGCCATTTGAGGAACTGCAGTTTCCTAAGGTTGAAGCCGCCCTCGTCAAGTGGACCTATAATACCTGGTCATGTAATGACCCCTTAACAAAAAACTCTGCAGATCCTCGTCTGGTTATGCATCATCGCAGTTCGGGCAGCACACGCAGACGAACAACTCCTTACATGCAGCTCCCCAGGTTGAGCTAGCAAGGGGGTCAAAGGTGAGGGAAAAGGCAGAAGAATTTGACATGAGCAAGTTAATAAGGAAGGTGTCATTATTTAATATTAATATAATACATATATGAATATCACTTAGATAATAATCTGCATGAGAAATAAAGAGAAACTAAAATATGTTTTATAATAATGATCTGCCTATAGTGATCAATCATAGTGTTTCCTGTATGTCTCTACATTTATTAACAAAATTAAGGCAAAATACCTCAGAAAAAACTAACCATAACCAAGAAAAACTGTCAAAATTAAAAAAAGCTGAAAAAGTAGAACCTTGTGGGGACCAGATTTTTGTCCCCAGAAGGGGGGTGAGTCCTCACATGGCATTAAAGGTAAACACACACACACACACACACACACACACACACACACACACACACACACACACACACACACACACACACACACACACACACACACACACACACACACACACACACACATTCATTCATTTTGACCTATAATCATAGCTATATACTCTTAAAGACACAGTAAGCTCTGATTTAATAAGGACATTCACACCCCACTTGACCACCTCAGTAACAACCGTCTGTTTGGATAAAATAAAATAAAATATGGGGAGACCACTTATGTGCTTTAAACTCCCTAAAATAAAAGCTTTTATACAAAAAATCGTTCTTGTCACATTTACTTCTATTTTTTATTATGATTGGGTCCCAACACAATCAACTTTATTATATTCAACTTCCTTTTAAGGCTCACCTGATTCAAAACATCCAAACATAATTAGAACACGAGAGACTGATGTGTTTGTAATTTATTACAAACTGCACCAGGGATAAAAAAAGATCAAGCATTTTAAAGGGGTAAGACATACACAATATTTCATTTATCCATCAAAGACAAATTTTAATGACTTTGATAAATGTCAGAATTAATTTCAGACTCTGGCTTGTGCTTTTAAACTCCATATCCCCTCTGGATGTAATGTGATGTGTGTGTGTTGTTAATAGAAATGTACAAAATTCTGCAGCGAGAATAATCAGGAATGTCCATACGTACAGCTCATAGATAAGAAATATACATTTAGATTAAATACAGTTAGAGTAAATGCCATAAGGTAAAAGTGCTAAGTGTTTTTCTTCACTGGAATGCAGGAAATGTGCATTTACGAGTTTCCTCCTTTTAAAAGATTCATCAGAACAAGAATAGTCTTTCTAGACGGCCAGACAAGCCTGTAATTATCCTTTGAAACAGCTGAAAGCATGCATGCATGCCTTGAAAGATAAGAAGAAAGAGAGAAAGTCATCCTTAAAGAGAACATGAAGCACATGAGACAAAATATAGAAAATTACATTGAAGCAACAACAAATTACAGTATTAAAATATTCTTTCTAGTAATGTGTTGGATTAGTACAATTAATTATTAATACCAATTTCAAAAATGGATAACCTTAATCATGCTATCAGCTGAAATAAGTTGACTTTTAGCCTAGGGGTCAGGCTTATTAACACATATTTGTTCATATGTATTACCAAAATCTCTCCCTATATTTTTAGTATTACAATATTGTTCATTTAAGGCAGTATAAAATTATTTTAGACCACTAAGAGGAGAGAAAGACTTTAATACAAACTCAAAAAATGAGTTGATATTTGATGATCACCAGTAGAGCAACAATAGCACACTACTGAAAATACAATACAAATACAATTTTAAAAAAAGCAAGCAAAATACTTTGTCATACATCACCTGCTTTACCAAAACACTATGAAAGTACACGGTACTTTTGCACCAGAGGAAATCCTCCCTTTTCCTATTTTGTGCTGAAAAACAATCCAACATGATCGAAAAAATATATGAATTAATAACTTGATTGATATCCACAACTCAAAAGCAGATTAAAACAAAAGTTTACCGTGTTTGTAGTTCAAAACAGGTTTCATCAGCGACAGAAGACATTTCAAAACAATAAATACACCTTATTTTAAATGTTAGAATTGCATGTGTATGTTTATGTATAGGGGAGGTTGTTTTCATAAAAGAGTATTTTTGTAGTTTCAGGGATTTGGTATATAACTTTTTTTAAATTCTGTGTTGAAACTTTCAAGACTCTTATATCAAGCTTGACATGTATGTAGGAGGAATATAAATATCGATTCAAAATATCAATACTTTTGTATAAAAAGAAGATTTTTATATATTACCTCTACAGAATATACAAGTGTTGCTATATCTTAAATGGATAAATAGCATTCATAATCTTAAAATGAGCCTTGGGGAATATTTCTAGAGATAAATAGTAATTATTGTCTTTAATGTGGATGATTCATTCAGGATGTTATCTGTGATTAGTGTTTTCACATGTAAGCAGCGACCGAGTTTGACCGTGTCTGAGGCTCCGTTTTCTACCTGCCATCGATCTGTTTACGCCTCTCGGCCTTAATGAATGCACCGGGGAGGCTGGAGAGGCGGCGTGACGGATTAAAGGAGGTCATACTCCTTTCCAAAAACAAATGCGCCTCATCCTGGGAATATGCAGCATGCAGCTTTCTGCGTGGGCTTCGGCCCGACGAGATGCTCGCTGATGATGCACCGATTTCTGTCCGCCCGAATCCACCTTCAGCCTGACACAAACCGGATAAAGACATGCTCATGACGGGACGTTCAAAGTTATTCACCTGTGTAAACCGCTGTGGTGCCCTTGAGCAACATCCTAATGGTCGGGGAAGGAAATACGTTCTGTTTCTTTCACAGGGAGAAAGTCAGTCTCAGACGGTAAATATGAGGTTTGTCATGTTAAATACTTGCTTAAATACTGCTGGTTTGTCACCACTTTAACATGTACAAACAGCAGAAACAATGGGAAACTACCGACTGTAGACAAACAAAGATAATTGTTTGAAAGTTTTAATTGTGATTTTCATACACAAAGGCAATTAAAGTGCTTTAAGTAATGCATAAAACACATTAAGAGTAACTACATATTACGATGCAATCGCACAAATCAAAAGCAATAACACTTTTTTTTAAATGCATAAAAAAGATCGATTTGAATCAGTTAAGTTCTTGTGAAAAGGAATGGAAAGCATAGACTGGATTTAAATTCAGTTATACCTACTCTAGAGTCATAATATTTTATCCTGCAGCATTAAAATGATCTGAACCAGTTTTGTATTGCTTCATATAAAGATTCACACGCTATCAGACAGTATTCAGTAGATTAGGTATCCGGCAGGTGGAAACCAGACGGAGGCAGCTGCTCTTCACTCACATGGCTGGATCTCCGTGAAGTGTGTCGATGAGTGATGTACGCTGGCAGCTCCCTCGACTGCCGAGTTTTCTCACAAATAATCCTGGACTGATTATGACAGTCGCCTCGCTCTCCATCCATCCCCCTCGCTCTGACGGCGATGTAGCCCGAGGCTCGCCCTTCGCTGCTCGCCCTTCAAAGCCCCCACCTGAGGACGTGGATGTCGGCGCTTGTCACGAATGACCTCTGGTGCTTTGTGTCGAGGGGGAAATGACCTCCCGGCTTCCTGACCTCAAGACCTCTCTGATATCTCCACTGGTTGTCTGTAAAATCGTATCTCTTTCAGATATTCAGGTTGGCTGTCACAAGTAATGTATAATATATGTGTCTATCTAATTAAACAAGATGAGATACATTAACATATAAAGTAAAAATGAGCCTTCATTTATGCCGCAGATGTGAGAAACAGATGCCTGGCAATCCTCGACGAGACTCAAATATTGATTTTTTTAAAATGCCAAACACAGGTAGGACTCTTGTGCACACTGTCACACAATTATTTTCCATCTCAGGACCCCGCTGAACACTAATTGGACAGACGGCAGTGAAGAAATGTCAACTGTGTGGACAGATTATTATGTGAAATGTTGAAAATGTTTCAGTACAGAGTATGCTATGGATGAGAAAACATTTAACAGTGGCTGAATAGGATTTTCAGCTGTATTTATTTGAGCCTAATTGACTGATTTACTTCTTTTCTTCCCTTATGGCTGTGTTTTACAGGTCACATAACCAGCCATCTGCAGGGTTTAACACATATTGGTACATCATTCTGAACACAGTCTCAAGGCAGTTCTTGAAATAGACATGCAATGCAATCTCTTGGTTTCGTGTACAGGGCCACAAATTGTTTTTTGTTTTGCTCGGAGTGACTTTTTTTGCAGACGATGCTACGTTAAAAACGAAAGTACAGTTTTGGCAACAAAATCACTCAGTTAGGTTTTGGAAAAACATCATGGTGGAACTTCAAATAACTCGGTAGGGTCAGGTTGAGGCCACAACACCAAGAGTTAGGTTTAGCTCATTTCTCAACCAAGATAGAAAGAACAGAAAAAGTTTGCAGAGAAAGTATCGATTATTAAACGTGATCCAAACTGAATCTCACCTGAGCTTCTCCGTCCACTGAAATTATAGGAGATTCTCTGACTTTTCATTTCATTTTCATATTTCATTTCTATCTACCTTGCACAACTACTGCATTTTGATAACTCATGCCTCAGGCCAATGCTTAAGGAGTAAGATTCAGCCATCAGATGGTACGTGTTTCCACATGGAAGGCTGATGACAGGCTGTTCGATGCTGGAGGAAAGCAAACTGCAATCGCTTATGAATACATTCGGCTGGAAATCGATTCAGAAATCATCAAGAGACATCGGAGTAGCCATTAGCAGCGTTGATGTGCCCTCAAACACAACTTTTGATCACAAAATAGGAAAGGTAAGACCTAATTTACGCTTAATTATTCGGCTGCTCGTTCAGTGACTTTTGGTCATAGAGAAATGAAATGTAGCGGCTTCTAAATGATTATTTTTTGCCAGTTAAGTTAAGTTTTACTGATTTAGGAGGCTAATCCTTGGGATAACTAACATTAGCATGTTACATTATATGCCCTCTTAATTGCTAGAAACAATTTACTTCCCACTTCTGAAAATGACTGGTAAACATCCTGTGCTAACTAAGTGAATCATAATGAGTTTTATGTGACAATCTCTTTCATTTACTTTGCAGAACATGTGCAACTTACTTTTGACAGCTATATAAGAAACTTGCTGCTTTGTCCACTTTGCAACTGATGTCGTGAGTTAGTCGACACAAAAGTGCATTACATGTGTGCGTGCAATCCCTTCAAAAAATGTGCTTCTTCTGCAGCCTGCGTCTGCACAGCTGGGCTACGGTGTGCGTGACTGGATGCACACAAGTTTGCATGTCTTCATGTCTATCTTCAGCCATGTTTGGTGGCTTCAGGCTCTAGGGACGAGCGGTCGTGTGAAGTGGAGGCAAGGGAGTCTGCACCTGCTGATTTAACTTCACCTTAGAAATAGAAATAGAAATCACCTTCAGTGTAATAACCTGCTGAGGTGAAAACCTGCAGCCATAGGTGGGCTGTGTGTTGATGTGGGACATGGTTGTCATGGGTTGTTAATTAGTGAAGGAAGATTATAAAGATAGTGCATATGTTTTTAAAAAGGGCTGTCTTGGTGTCAAGGTAGGGAAATCTGAAATGATTAACAAGTTACATAATGGGTTTATTTTTTATTGTTTTATCTCTTCAGGCCTATGAATATGTTTCAAAAATAATCTGTAAAGTTCAAATTTGTCTTTGTATTAATGACTATTAGCACATTCAAATATATTAATATATATAGTATTGTTTTAAAGAATCAAAAGCCAAAAGAGGTCGGGAATCTCTACGTTAAAGTATAGAAGGTTCTATATTTTTTCTATATCTTCATAAATGTTGGCTCTTAACACTCACAATGGGGAATGACGCAACCGAATGTACAGTCCAGTGGTTTAAATTATCTCTATGAAGTTGTGGGAATTAAAGGAGAAGATTTAAACATCAAAATTCAAAGCAGCAGAGGCAGAGACTGAGAATGTAAATCACATTTGGTGAATGAACACAAATTAGGGGATATGATGAGCAATAAATTGTGACACAAATGTTTCATATGCAGGCAAAAACATACAATAAATGTTAGTGTTCACCACTGGTTTGTTTCACAAAAACAAATGTACTGTGTTTCCTTTAGGTCTAGGTTGAAAAATACCAAATGATTTAAGGATGAAAAGTAACAGAGACAATAATACATGGAGCTGAGTCGCAGAAACCTGCTGAGAAGAACCATCTTTCAAAGAAAAACATGGGAGATTTCTTCATATATTTATTCATCCCCCATAGGTTCATCTCTGCAAGGAGCCACATCCACAAAAACTCGATCTCTGTGGTCGGACGAAATAAAGAAAGCTGGTAAACAAACTGTCCTGCTGGGATTCTCTGGATTGGCAGCTCAATAAGAACACCATCACAGGGACGACCACCAGCTCTGAAAACATATTCCCAAACCCAACTCCTATTTGACAACGGCTTCATATGAACTCCTCCATCACGCCCCCTCCAGTCCCATCGCTGCTTTTTTCTATTTGTCGAAAAGGGTCTCGGATACCTAATACGCTGCGTGCCAGGTCCAATTTGTCAGATCCAGTTTGCGTTATCTTGCTTCACTTTTCTTTTTTTTTTTTTTTTTTTTGGTCAAGGCGCCTGGGTTCTTTCTCCTGGAGATGAACGACACAAACAAACAAATTGGTCAATCTGAGAGAGAGGAAGTAGAGGGTTTGGAGGACCGGAGGACTGGGGGGGATTTTATTTCTATTATTTAGCCTCCCTCTTTCTAATCCATTTCCTTTGACAACTGTAGTTAACACTTGCTGGATCACTCCCCCCCTCCATCCGGTCATTTCAATCCACAGTCGTAGGCTCCAAGACGAGGGTGTCTGACACTGCCATTAATAATAAAAGGTGCAAAGCAGGCAGGACTGACACAAATCTCACCGGATCAAAAAAAAAACACTGAAATGCAGAATAAAAAAATGTCTTCCCTGACTTGAATAATTCTTTTTTTGGTATCAGACAAAAAGCAGAACATGTTCTTGTGTTCCTTTGTCATCCCTACCGTGGCAGTGTTTCCTATTTATCTCCAGTGTTTGATGATGATCCAGCTCTCTCTCTCTCTGTTATTTTATTCTGGAAGTGGGTCTGATGTGCAATGCTTTGATGCTGCGTTTGATTTTTGGCTTGTTTTTCCCAAAATGGCACAGATTGAAAGGGATCCGTCAAAAAAACAACTGTCAGATTTGCTTCCAATCACTCGGTAATGTAATAATCTCGAGTATTATTTATATCTTGACAGGAAATGATGAGCTTTACTTCTGGAATAAAGACAAGAAGAACGTTATTGTCAGCATTAGCTGCTTTCAGGTGATAAGACTCCAGACTTATCTTATTTCAGTAAACAATTTGTCTCTCAAACCCAGACTGTAGAGCAGCCATCATAGAGTTTGTTGACGCTAACAAACGGGAATAAAAGTACAAATATGTTTTCTTCATTTTTTTTGTCGAAAATGTTCTGCAGCGCATTACACGCTTGTTTTTTTATCATTATCTCACCGTTCATTGTGTAAACACAGCATCCGGGTTGAAACAGAAGACAAACCTTTAAGCAATCAAGCAAAAGAAAGAAGAAGAAAACAAAAAGTAATTAGCAGATGATTGCTTAAGAAGTAAAGCTATGTGCATTAGCATCCGCAGCTGTTACTCTAAACCTCTGTGAGACGCTCATCTGTTCTCGACGGCTCGAACCCCGACGTCAAAAGCTGATGTTCAGCTGCAGCTTAAAGAGATAAAAAGCTGCAATAAACCCATCGCTGCACTCATGAGCTGGGCTGAAGGGGAGGACGAGGAGGGAAAGACAAAGATGGGGGAGAGAGAGAGAGGAGAGAAGGGAATAATGAATGAAAAGAGAAAGAAGCAAGTGTTGAACTGCAGGGAGAATGGACAGAGGTAGAGAGAGAGAGAATGAGATAAGAAGAGGATCAGAGAGAGAAAGCCCGGTAGCCATCTGGGTCTGTATATATATGTTTCGCTCTCTAACTCCACATGTCAAATGGGTTGGACCTGCTCTTCCCTCCCAGGGCTTGGAGTTTGCCTTTTTCTTTCCCCCCCTCAATCTCCAGCAGAGCAGTGTGTGTGTGTGTGTGGATGTGTGTTTCTTTTTCACTTGGCATTAGGGGATGATTCACTGGGTCTGCTGCGGTTTCCCTTCAGCAGGATTAGAGCTGGAAGGCTTCTTATTATCCGCCGCCGTTTGAGCTCCGTTCGTCTGTTAGAAAAGAGCAGTGGAGCTTAAGACAAATTACCCCCTCAGTGGCTTTTTGGGGATGGCACCGCTGAAAACTGGAAATGTCCTCCGGGAGACGCTGGCAACTTGGCGAAAATAGGATGGAGAAGTCTGTGGGCGAGGAGGGGGTTTGGAGGTGTTGTTAGGATTCATTTTATGCAGCGGGATGGGGTAAAATGTGGGGAAGGGCATCGAGGAGGAAAAGAGACCGCAGGACATGAGCTCTATATGCAGACAAAACGCTTGTGAGGGATTTGTGGTGAAGCAGTGATGGAAGTAAAGTCACAGCAGCACAGATCCTTCTCTCAGTGCAGAGGGAACAGTTCACAGAATAATAAATACCCTAAACAGTCGCGTAAAAACAGAAAGTTTCTTTATCTTATGCTATTATGAACGGAAAGCCTTTAGGTTTTTAAAGTTTTTTTTTCCAGAAAAAAATTGACATTGGAATCCCCTAACTTTAAGAAATTAAACTAAAGACAAAGCAAAATAAGCAGGGGGATTTTCTGCGATAGCTATGAGCAGAAACTTTCGGAAAATGCATTTTTAAAAGTGAATATCTGCTATTATTTCGAGTTTGAGCATTTTTTTATATTTATTCTGAACGATTTCTGTGGTCAAATTAATTTTATTCATGAACCAGCGTTTAGAATAATTTTAATTAATAAAAATTTAAAATTTGCTACCAGCACTGTCGACGGTTTCATAAAACAGAACATATTCTTACTTACTTTTTAACTGAGTTAAATGAAAAGATAAAAGGCACTTTTTTGTAAGAACCAGGAGCGAGGATGCATTTAGCTTAAAGACTGAAAGCAGATGGAAACAGCTAGCCTGGCTCGGTCCGAAGTGCAAAAATAAACTTTCTTGCACTGGTCAGTTGTAATATTGTGTTCTATTTTTCATCCATAAGATGTCTTCTTTCAAACAAGTGAAAAGAAAAACATCAGAAATACACATTTAGGTGTTTATTTTACTACTTTGTCTATTTGTGTCTGTAGATTTCTCCTAAATTCACCTAAAGTTAGCATTAGATATTGCCCTTATTTAGCATATTTAAATGTAACGTTTCAGAAAACTTGTAATACAAAAAATAATGGTCTTAATGTTTCATGGTGGCTTTTATTCATACATTTTTAACCCAATCATCTGTGGCGTCTCCCTTTAAAGCTGTATAAAGACATTGTTTGGCCACTAGAGGGCAGAAATGCAACACAAACTAAAGAAGAGGTGCTTCTCTCACTTCAGGAAATGGCCTCATCCAGTAACAGCGTTTCCTGATGAGATACGGTCGGAGCTTAGAGAGTGTTTCCTCCAAACTACTGATGAGGAAACTTTTGATCTGATGCAAGGGGGCGAAACATGAAGATTTGTAAAGCCTTAGCGCACTGTTGTAGAATGTTAAGATAAAGAGAGACAAAATAGAGGCAAATCCGCCGGTAGTGTAATGGAAGCGTTCTGCTCAGCATGCAGAGGATGGGGACGGTAAAAATGTAAATCCTGATGATATTACAGGCTCATCCTCTGTGCAATTTCACTGTTGAATGCCACCCGGCAGGTAAACCAGAGCCGCGGTTACAGACTCGTTGTTTGTGTTGCCTGTGGAAACTCACGGTGATGTAAAACATTGCACACATCACTTAGATTCTCAGCCACCTTTTGCTCTCGTCTTTGCTTTCCTGTTTCCTTCCCCTCCTGTCTTAGACTGGGATCACTTTGATAGACAAAAGCAATTAAGTAGTTCCAGATTTTTATTTTTTTGAATCCCACTGGCAAATCCATAGATGTAACAGTGAAAGCAATCAAATGAAGCGTTTTTTTTTGTTTTTTTGGGCTACGTGCCCTCGAGGCTCAGGTAGAGCGTTTTAATCAATGCTTAGCATTATCGCTGCAAAACAAAATAAGTCAAGCAAATTAAGCACTCTAAGAGGAGAAAACTGGAATGAAAAGTGATTCAACTGCAATAACACTTTGGAGGACAGTTGGGCGTATGATTGCAGATTTAAATAGCTGCTTTATCTTTTGAAGGACTTGCATTTCTGTCACGCTTCGGGGGGGAAGAACGCATAATGCTCCTCACCGCCAAGAGAAGCGCTTTATTATTGCAGAGCGCTGTGAAAATTGCCACCCAGATGTTCAAAAAGCATCAATGTGCTCGAGGTAATTTAATTACAGAAGAGATGCAACGTTATGTTTTCATTTTTTATTACCAAGAATACAAAAAAATATCTACATTCACATACCACTTACTGCAGCATGACTGACCACATAGATTTCAAGTAAACTTTACCCAATCAAATTATCAAAATGTACCTTCACTTCCATCCCAGTCTGTAAAATCCTTTTTGTTTTGTAATATTTTGGTGTTTGTGTTTTTGCTGATTTATTCATTTTTTGCTCATCAAAAACGTCTTTTTTAATTAATTTTTTTACATTTGGCACTTAATGCAGATTATCAGCGTCTCTGAAGTCCTCAGGATCGGAGGATTTAAGCCACACAGTGTCTCCAACAGGACGGATCGAGCCTCTGGTCGGCACGGCGACGGATCCGAAAATGAAAAGGCGACTCGGTCATGTGCTCGTCCAGATGTGCGCCTGCTGGGATACATCCACTTCCCATAAAAACAAAAATGGCTTCCCTTGTTTCCCGCTTGTTGTTTTTTGTGGAGGAAAACAGTTACGATACAAATATGATACAAAAACAATAATAATACGATAAACATATCAACCTGGAGGAAAAAAACAACCCACATGGGATTACAGCAAACGCCGTCTCCTGTATGCACGTCATGTGACATTCAAGAGAAACTCACACAGAACAGAAAAAACAAGAGCGTTTACGTCATGTATGTTACAACATATATGTGATCTCTTAAAGACTTTCCTCACGCAGCGGCAGTTTAAGTACAGTGTTGGTTTTAAAGTACCCAAATAAGTTAGCAAAAACAAAAAATATATATAAATACAGCACATGGAACGGAGAAATAAATAAGGACCTGCCACAGATGAGACAACGAAAAAAACAAAGACTTTTCTCTGTCTTTTCTCCCGTGGATCAGTTCAAAAGGTCTCTCTGTTTTTTTTTATCTCTGGCATAAATCGCTCCACACTTTGAACTCCGCCTGTGGCCGGAGTCAAGGCAGCGGAGTTTACATGTGCTTTGAAGCCGTTCCTTTAAGGGGCCTCTAAAGGCTGCCAATCCGGCCTCTAAAGGCTGCCAATCCGGCCTCTAAAGGCTGCCAATCCGGCCTCCGGTCTCAAGGCGGGTGGAGGTTTTAAACCAGCTCACACTGCTGCTGCTGCTGCGGGCATCTCAGAATCAAGCGCTAACGGTCACGGGTTTGTTCGTGAGCACATCCCAGCTTCGTTGTGCACACAAACTTTGTTGTTCGTGTCACTTCTCTGATGTTTTTTTTTTTGTTACGTCTCTCTGTTTTTGTTTGGTGTGAATAAAAGAAGGCTAGAAGGTTCTGCATTTCTACCACATGGGGGCAGAGTTTGTCTCCAGCACGCCGTACATCTCCGCCAGTTTTTTAAAGCGCGGCCCCCAGTCGTTGAGGTAGTCGTACTCGTGGTCCGTGTTGGACGCCCCCGACTGCAGCGAGCTGAGCGACTCGGCCACCGAGCCTTCCCCCTCGTAGGCGTAGGTCTGCAGGGAGTCGTACGGCGGGGCGCACGGGTCCATGTCGGCGTCCAGGAGCTTCGCCAGCACGTAGCCGTGGACGTTGCTGTCGCTGCCGCCGCCGCCCACGACGCACGCCTGGGGGACGTAGCGCGACAGGCTCTCGATCTCCGGCAGCATGTCCTGCCTCATCTTGCCCAGGTGGTGGTGCGCCTCGCGCGGGTTCCACATGGCGGCGATGTCGAAGGCCTCGGTGTCCTCCTCGCCGCCGCCCTCGTCGTCGTAGCGCACGATGTTCTCGTGGACGTTCTCCTCCTCGTCGCAGAGGTAGGGCTTCTTGCGGTGGGTGCGCAGGGAGAGCATGAGCAGAATCATCACTGGGTGGAGGAAGAGATGAGAAAGAGTCAGGGTTTTATGGATGTCCATCATGTATTTGATCCACCACGACATACAATTTCAAATTAAAAGCTCAAATTAAAAAAGCTTGATGAATTTCTTAGCTAGTCGTTTTTTGACTTTTGGTCAGACACAACCAGTAACAAGATTTCACTTTGGATTCTGAGAATATTTTATAATTTTTTTATATAAACGTGAGACACTTCAGTCATCTTTTTTCATGCACTGGTCACTTTAGAGATTTAGAGAAACATGTCTTCTTTTAGACTAGTAGAAAGAAAACATCCAAAATATCCATTAGATAATACCTCATTTGCATATTAAAAATAACATATCACATAAACTTGTAATAAGTTTTAAGGTTTCATGGTGATATCAATTAGTTTATTCTTTTGATCTATTCACCTGTAGTGTCTTCAAAATGTACGTAATCTTATAAAACATATCTTTAAAGGCCGTTTTCTCTAAATGAATTTGTTCTCAGACAAAACTTTACAGTTTCATTCCTATCTATATTCTGAAGGATTTCACAAAGCCTGATTTATACAACATGTTATTACCAAAAATATTGAAAAAAGGTTTTTTATTGCTGTTGACAGTATCTTCTGATTTATGGAGTGATACAAAGAGATATCCAACATTCCCTCTGTGAAAACCTTTGACTCTAACATGTCAACAAAATGAACCTGACTTTATCCAATGTTTAGATTTATTTTTTGGGATGCCTCTACTAAAGCAGTTAAATAAATAAATAAAAAGTTTAATGTTTAATGACAATAAATACAAAATTGCTGCTAATTTGAACACAGTAAGTTTTTTTCCCATCATTGCACACAATTGCCTTCTCTCATTTTCAACAAATGCCTTTTAGCATTAGATGCCAAGCATGAAGGCAAATAATCCAGAAAAACCTCATGCTGTTGCCATAAACTAGAATTTCCAGCTAGGAAATATTTTCCTGGTCAGATTGCATTTAAAAACTGTTTTTAAAAACACTTTGTAGAAAAGGTTCTTATGCCACAGGTGCATAAGAAGCAGCCAGCTAAAGCATCTCCCCAGTGTGCAGGATTAAATATGAGTTTCTTTTTTTTGCATCCTGGCAAACGTCTAGCGTTCATTAGCACCGGCTGAACCTCCAGCATCACACCGTCTCCTCCCCAGGAGGCCGACATGGAGCCGCCTTATCTCCCCCTGCAGACCGGTGCATGTGAGCAGGACGGCTCCACCGGGAGGAAGCAACGCATTTACTCCACAACATCTTTGCTCTGATTGTATCCATTATTATTAAAATGTAATGATATTTGTTAGAGCTTAATAATATATCAAATGTGCCATTAAGTGATGATACTTTATTTATATTGTTAATATAAATGACTTGTTCTTGGATTTAATAAATGAACAAGGTAAGTACCTACTGGTTAGCATGTTGATACATCACATTCCAAAGTATTTAATTTCTTTATTTAATTTTTTATAAAAAAAATAAAAACATATATACACATATATATTATCATATTAATTTATATATAAAGTATTTATTTTCTTAGATATATAATATAAATTATATTTATTTAATATAATATAATATAAATCCGAAAAAACTATGTTTGTAATTTTTTTTTTATATATATTTTTTTTGTGGTTCGTTTGAAGTTTCATGATGTTAATTGTAAAAAAAAATGTTTTCCCTGTGTTAGAAAAAATATAATTTAATAAAATAAAATCCCCAGAGCAGTACTAAGACTTTGATGGGTAAATCTGTGATGTTATCATTGTTCCACAGCAGCCCTCTGACTCCTCTCTGCACATCCTCACAGCAGCCGTCCATAACTCACCCAGCAGGACGAAGATGCAGGCGAGGATGGCGATCAGCGCCCCTCGGCTGAGGCTGGCAGGCAGAGTGTAGGCCTCGGCGTTGCACGACATGACGTTGCCCTCGTGGTCGCAGCTGCAGACGCGGATGGTCAGCGTGCTGGTGCTGGTCTGGACCGGCTGCTCGCCGTCGGAGATGAAGATGGGCAGGTAGAAGACCGTCTGGTCCTGCTGAGACCAGCCTCCTCGCCGAGTCAGGATCCACGCCGTGTTGTCTGGAAAAGAGGGACGGAGAGGTCAGGTGAGGGTGGAGGTCCTGGAGGGGTTCAGGGAACGGACTGTACGGGGTCATGGAGGTCTGGGTGATGGAGATGAAGACTCATACAGCCGTGAAGACGAAGTGCTTTAACACCAGTTAGTCATTGTTTATTAGTTTAGACATTAATAATATCGACATACTTAAGACCAGTGCTGATAAGAGTCTCTGTCTGAAAAAAATACTGAAATCTGTATATTATTTTAATTCAAGTCCTAAATCAAGACTGGCAAGTCACAAGTCAAATCCCAGTTCAAGATTTACAAGAACAAGGTCAAGTCTCAAGTCAAGACTGACAGTCCCGAGTAAAATCCAAGTAATACTAACAAGTCCCGGGTCAAGCCCCTAGAAAAGATTGACAAGTCTTGACTCAAGTCCGAAGCCAAGACTGACAAATACTGATTCAAGTACCAAGTCAAGACTAAAAAATCTCAGATTAAGTCTCAAGTCAAGACTGACAAGTTCCAAGTAAAATCCCAGGTCAAGACTAACAAGTCCCGAGTCAAGTCCCAAGTCAAGTCAGGTCAAGAGTCCCAAGTCAAGATTGACATGTACTGAGTCAAGACTGACATGTCCCTAGTCAAGTCCCTAATTGAGACAGACAAGTCCAGAGTCAAGAATAACTAGTCCAAGGTCATGACCCAAGTCAAAATTGACAAGTACTGAGTCAAGTCCCAATTCAAGTTTAAAAAGTCCCTGGTCAAGTCCCTAATCGAGACATCATCTGTCATTTTCCGAGTTACAAGTCAAGACAGGTAAGTCCAGAGTCAAATACTAAGTCTTAAACTTTGAGATTTCGAGTCCTAAACAAGTCAGGACTCTTCACCAGATGTAACGCAATTTAAACATGATAATATATAAATTAAAGAAAAATCATGAATGCTTTTGATAATAATAAAAGCACTATTTAAATGTAATGAATTAATTGATCAAGTATTTTGTAGTCAAAAGACTCAGGTCCAAGTTAGGTTGAGAGTCATTTTTCAATGTAGTCAAGTCCTGAGTCATCAAATATGTGACAGATGTTTGTGAGAGCGAGTCGTCTGGACTGTTACCTTGGTTGTCTCTCAGGGTGAAGTTGGGGTTGTTGACGGCCTCTGGAGCCAAACGGTAGTTGAAGTGTTGTCCACCCAACGGCTCATCTGGATCCACCGCCGTCACCGTCTGGATCAGCTGCATCACACAAAACAAGAGTTAGATAACGTGAGCATTGATATGTTTACTATATATTTACATCCCCCTTAAGCTATATGAAAATATTAGCAAAATATACGTAGTAAAAGTGCTTTTATAGCGGATTACTACAATTTTCTTAAATTGGTTGGTAATTTGAAACCCTTTATATACTGTTGGGAGCATAAGTCATAACAATGCATTATATTTCTAAAGATGATCATTTGTTTTGTATGCAGTGGTGGAAAGTTACTAAGTACATTTACTTAAGTACAATTTTGAGGTACTTCCACTTTACTATTTTATGTTGCATTATAATTCTACTCCACCACATTTCAGAGACAAATGTTCTACTTTTTACTCCATTTATTTGATTTGATAATTCAGTTTCTAGTTACTTTTGCAGACTTTGTATATGAATACAATTATTTTATTATTATTAATTAAACTACCCAGCAGTACACAAAGTAATTCAAATGAGCTCCATCTTTACCAGCTGCAACATTAAAGTGATGAACTCATTAATGCATCAATAACTTTAATCCAATTTTGCACAATGACTACTTTGACTTTTGGGACTTAAAGTATCCTTTAATGCTAATACTTTCAAAGAAGTAAAACTTTTCTACCTGCGGTTCTTTTACTTAAAGAAATTTGAGTACTTTTTCCATTGATGTTTGTATTTAAAATCTAGAAGCAAATAAATGTGTTTTTTCCTCTGGAGTTTGGTGGAGTTGAAGCATAAAGCAGCATAACATGTGCCTCAAACTATGTATTTTGAGCGAACACACTCATTTTCTTTCCACCTCTTATCAGCTACATCGCTCTTCCCGCAGTGATGCTTCCTGTTGTCATATCGGCCGTTTCTCACCTGTCCTGCTTTGGCGTTCTCACACACGTAAGCCTCCAGGTAGTGCGTCAGCGAGGGCGGATTATCGTTCACGTCAAGGACCCTCACAGCCACCGACACGCTGGAGATCTTTGTGGGGTTATCTGCAGGAACGCACACAAACAAACACATTCAGAAGATGCACAAATTGGTCAGAAAGCTGCAGGATGCATTGATGCACTCAGATAAACGAGTCTTTGAGGATCATGCTGGGCTCAGTTTGTGCCCCCTTTAATCTTCCCCTCATTTGCAGCGAGCCTGCGGCGCATTAGGCCTTCTCACGCTCAGATTACAATTCTATTATTCTCCATTACCAATGTGCAATTTGCATATCTTAACCAGCTGTGTAATAGGCAATAGGAGCGCAATTAGTGGGCAGTAACTACTTTCTCAGGTTTCATCACATGATCGATCAATCAATAGGGTGACTTTGGCTCTAGAGGTCGAAATGCAAGTGTGTTTTTACTGTATGTGTGTGTGTGTGTGTGTGTGTGTGTGTGTGTGTGTGTGTGTGTGTGTGTGTGTGTGTGTGTGTGTTTGAGGGTCAGCGATAAGCACTTAAAAGGTCCGGCTCTAGTCAAAGTGTTGTAACTTTGCTGTAGAATCTATTAGAGTTAAAAGTACAGGACGAAGCAGATTAATTAAAATGTGAATATTGATTTGAGTTGCTTTCACACATGAGAGTTTTTCTTCTAAACGAGCTTCCAGTGAGAATTTAGGAAGGATGAGAGAACAGTTTTAAATGGGATTTTTTTACCTTATGAAATTAATAATTTGTACTCATAATACTATACAATATTATGACTTTGCACCATGATGTAATGCCTATTTCCTCATAAATAAATGACATTAAACACATAATTATGGCTTAATTCTCATAAAATCATACATAAAATCACAATTTTACATCATATATATTTCAACCAGATTGTTTTCACATAATTCTTGGATTGTAATCTTATAATAATGAGATTTTTCTCTCGTTAAAACGAGTTTACAAGATAAAGTCTCAATCTTTTTTATCTTAAAAAATTTTTTACAATGAGCTTGTTTAATATCGTAAAATAATGACTATTCTTGTAAAATGATGACTATATCCTGATATATAATTACATTTCTCTCAATAAATTCTGATTTTATTCTCATAAAAATATGAATTTCCAATAAATGTCTTAATATAATACGTAATACAATAAGTTTCAGACTAAATACTGTAACTTTTCATGAAAAATGTGCCTCACAGAATAACAAAACAATAAATGAGAACAGAGTAACTTTTATGTTAATTAATTATGTTGCTCTTCCTCTCTCTCTCCTCCCCCTCCTACCTGTGCCCTCTCCGTCTCCGTCACATCTTTAATTAGCCACCATGCGAAAAGTTATTTAATTAGTCATTAATTCAATTAGCATGTGTCAACCAAACAAAGAGACAAAGAGACAAACAAACACAGGGAGGAGGCTGAAGGTGACTTTCGGTGCCACCAGCTGTGTGCAGACCTGCAGAGCATCTCCTGCTCCATGTAACACAACTCTGCAGGATCTGTTTCCCAAAATCACTGGTTCTGTGTTTGAGGTAAAATGTGCACCCATCTGTGTATCCTGGGCTTTGTTTCACCATGAATGTCCTTATGATGTCACTTTATTTGTCCTTTAAGCTGAACTAAAGTTTAGTGGAAATTCTTGGACTTATTTCTTGGATTTATTTGGTCCAAACTGTATTAAAAAAAGTAATTTAAAGTTAGTTAAATAATCAGAAAAGCTAGCTTTAAATTTAAACTCAACAGCAGAAAAGTTCTTCCAAAATGTGAAACGCTGAAGTCATCTTTTATCACATTTAGCTGGTACAAAACCAGCGCCAGCAGCTTGTTGAACAAGTTGAAAAATACCTCTCATTACATTATTCATAGGATTTTCAAGGTGATGAAGAGCTCCAGTTCCCACAAATTAAAAATACATAAATGGAAAATGATGTGCAATAGCTGCAATAGTATTTTACCTTTCTGTATATTCGTAGACAAAAAACAAGTAGAATTCAAATTACAGTTCTCCTTTAAAACCTATTTCTCTTAAAACTTGTGATACAACCTTCCAGCTTCGAAACTTATTTTTTTTTAAATCAATTATTTTAAATTCTACAGCTGCATGCCAGCTTATTCCTTGTAACACTTATTTTTTTGAAATTTCTTAAAACACTGATGTCTATATATCTGTCTCAGATTTATTGAAACAGTTTGAAATATTTTCATTGCACTCAATTTTAAAGCATAAATAAGGTGGAGATTTTGCATTAGAAAGCCTGTGTGTGTGTGTGTGTGTGTGTGTGTGTGTGTGTGTGTGTGTGTGTCTTTGACTTACTCATCTCCATGGCGAGGACGGTGATGTTGTGCCAGCCGACCTCCTCTCGGTCCAGAGAACGCACCGTCATCAGTGACCCGGAAGTGAGTTCGATGTAGAAGTACTTCTCGGGGTCGCTGGACCTCTCGATGGAATACCTGGCAAAAAAACAACATGACAAGCTCCATGTGAAGTATCTGTGCACATTTGTGTGTTTTTTTGGGAGCTTGTAATTCTATCTGAAGGATATGAAACACACACACACACACACACACACACATACATTACACACATACACAATCCAGCATATGCACCATGTGTGTGTGTGTGTGTGTGAGATAAGGCTGGCAGCGTCTGAAGGCACAGATAAGACTTCATCAGAGAATCTGGTTCCGCTGCCAAACACAGACCTGCAGACTGCTCATCTTCTGCCATCGTCGGCCCGTTTCCAAAACACTCTACTGAGAGCGGCATTACACACACACACACACACACACACACACACACACACACACACACACACACACACACACACACACACACACACACACACACACACACACACACACACTGGGAGAAGAGGAGCATTCAGAGCACATCCTAAAAAAAAATCATTGTCTGAAAAGTGAAGTCATTGCTTCATGTGTTAAAGCTGCATTCTCTCTACTGTCCACCAGGGGGCGACTCCTCTGGTTGTATAGAAGTCTATGAGAAAATGACTCTACTTCTCTCTTGATTTATTCCCTCAGTAAACATTGTAAACATGAGTTTATGGTCTCAATCTCTAGTTTCAAGTCTTCTTCAATACAGCATGATGTTCATTTAGTAAATGATGCTCCATTTAGAGTCAAACAGACCATAAAGCAGGGGATGCTTTAGGGGCGGGACTACCTGGTGATTGACAGGTCGCTTTAATGGCGTTGTCCGGTCTTGGAGTTGACCATGTTTTCGCATTACAACTTTAACCCTTTCACTGTGTGGTTTCAGTTCATGAAAGTTAATTTTTACATTTTGTTTTCCTAAAAATGTCTTATTATTCATAGTTTGATCGTACTTAGCTTCACCATTTCGTGTCACTTTTGGTTGCAAAAGAAAAACTAAATAAATGATTGGTCAAAAACAAACACCTTGACCTGGAGAAAAATCCAAGTGGACTGGTTATACTGGGACCAAATAGACTTAGTGGACTGGTTGTAGTTCGACCAGAGAGGCTGACTGGACTTTTGCATTGGAAATTAAAGAGCAGAGAAGCTGAACCTGGAGCAGAGAGAGGACTTCAGGTGTATAGAAGTCAAACAGACAGGCGAGTACAACAACACACTCATTGTGTGTGTGTGTGCGTTACACAATGTATAAAAAGTGCTTGTGTGTTTGTGGCTGCAGCTGCTGTGGAGCTTATATTGTTTCTTCATCTCTGTGTTGTTGCTTTGTGACCTTTTTTCTGCTGTTGATTCTATAAGAAGTGGAGGCTGTTTGAATTCATGTTGCTTCATTTTGCTTGTTGCACCCGCTGTGGTGCCCAGCTGTTATGTGTTTGTCAGTCATATTTGTGTTCAGCTGTTTGAGTTTGGTCTGTTTTCTGGTTACTTCTAGCGAGGAAGGCTGTTGTTTATTTAGGAAGGATAATCAGCTGTATGCACAGGCTGCAAAGCCTGTCAATAGAAATGGATTTAATTGTTGGTTTGGACATCAGAGCTCTGTGGTGAAATGTGTATGTACAGTATGTTGATGTTTCATATGTAAATTAATAGTTCTATCATATATTTCATTCTCCTTCCCTTTTAAAAATGTGACATTTACTCAGAGTACATTTTAACTGACCTGCATTTACTCATATCTATACATTTACACAGTTCATTTTACTTAAATGTGAGTAAAATTACGTTAAAGTTACAATACTTCAAACTTGAGTTCAATACTCTTTCCATCCCTGGCTCAGTCTTTGTTGCTAAAGAAGTTTACATTTTTGTTTATCTTGCAAAGGCTGAAAAAGCTTTTAAACACTCACCATACAATCTATATTTTTTGGAGTTTGGCATCTCTGTAAGCGAACTTCTGACAAAACTTAAATCAGAAGTCTGCAACAAACTCTGCTGCATTTAAATGACGAAACAAACCATTATCGTAGATAAAAGCCTGATAACTTAAGCTTCCCTGTGTGTGTTCATGTCTGCTGTCTGCTGTTTGCAGTGTGTGTGTGTGTGTGTGTGTGTGTGTGTGTGTGTGTGTCTGGGAGTGTGGTAGTGTGTGTGTGTGTGTGTGTGTGTGTCTGGGAGTGTGTGCCGACAGGGATCAGTCATGACTGGCACATCCACGGCTGGCAAAGATCTCCCTGAAGGATCTCTATTAATATCACTCCTCCACAGCCACGTGGAGGAGGAGCTGCTGTGTGTGTGTGTGTGTGTGTGTGTGTGTGTGCGTGTGCGTGTGTTGATTGGTCAAATAGCAGGTGATGATGTGTGTGTGTGTGGGCTCAGACATATCTGCCAGTCATGCTGCAGTCTGTAAAGGAACGGGGAAAGATGTAAAATGGAAATGAGGCAGACTGAGCGAGTGAAGGTCAGCTGCTGCTGCTGCTTGTTATCTGTCATCTGGTGCTGATGCTGTATCTCAGCTCCTCACTGTTATCCTGAAATCATTCCTCAGCTTTCTGCTACCTGTTCTGTTACTCTCCTCAAAAACTGGCTTTTTAAAAAAAAGAATGTTTAAATCTCTCTTCACTGATTCATAGCCAGAATTCAGTGCCAGCTCTGGGGATTTAGCTGCGTCAGTGGTTCTGATTCCCACTCTCTCTTCAGGAATCAGAGAGTTTATGGATACTATAGTTGTCATCAGAGATTTTTATTATATATTTTTATTTTTACAGATGGCATAACACTTCTGATCTCATCCCCAATCCGTCGCAATGTGGACATCCTGTGTACTGGGAGGCTGCATCACATCTTCTTAACTTTAATATTATAATTACATCCATTTGGTATGCAAGCACATTTAAAACTTTTAAACCATTTTTGCACTTTTGTTGGTTCATTTGCGTACTGCTGCTCTGATATGCAAATTTAAGTAAAATATCTACTTTAAGTTTGCAAAAAAAGGCATTTCTTTCCTCATGAAAATTTGCAAAGCAGTATTTCAAATCAAGCATTGTTTGCATTCAGGTTTACTATCTGATTTCCTGACTTCGTTAATGCATTGCTGAACATCTTTGTGCGTTATCGCCACCTGTTGATCAGTGAGAAAGTATGGAACCATAAGCAGCTCCACAGGGAATCTGTTAGTGTCCAATTATCAAGTCATTTGTGATAAACAATCGTGTCCGTACCAGGTGAAAATCCCATAATGCAATGGTTTGCTTTTTTTTGCTGTGCAAAAGTGTCTGGAATCTTGATTTCCTGCTCACTATTGACTGTTTGTTGTGTGCAGAACCGAATAGACATAATGCAGAGTCTGAATGGGCTGTCCAGAATGTGGAGCTCTCTAACACAGGTGTTGATAAATGCCTCATTCATGTCTGCAGGTGTAGCCTCCTATTAGGAGTTGTGATGCTGCCCCCTGCTGGTGGTCAGGTTGCATTACATGTACAGAGCCTGAAAAACCCTCTGCCAACTCAATGTACATTATTCTAGATTAATAAACTCAGCTGTCTGTTATGTTTTAATGACTATTAATGAGATTATATGTTATCACAACCTGTTCCAGCATGCATTTAGAGAAATACAGGAAAGAAGTTTGGTGCTTAAGATGCTCCAATCCACCTGACTTTTATGTGTTTTGTTGTTGTGATTTTATCTGTGCTGTGCTGTGGAGAATATCCTAATATTATTACTATGACATATAATGGCAGCAGCTGAAGTGGTTGCCTTTTCATGAGCTCCGCATTTATTTTGTTTGTCACCTTTGTTTAACTTTCCGGGAACTTAAAGGTGCATTAGTTCGCGAGTGCAACATTGTCAGGCGATCGACTCTTATATCTGAGATTTCAGAGCCTCTCAGCCGTAACTTGAACCCACCATCAGTAAAAGGCCTTAGAAAATAACACAACATACATTTACAGTTTCTGTAGATAAAGTAGGTTTCCGTTATCAATTTTTATGCCGTGCCAAAATAACAAAAAATGTTGTATAGTGAAGTAAAAAAATATGAGCTTTTTGGAGCTTAACATGCAAAAAAACCTAGACTTTCAGTGGTTGAATGCAAATAATACTGATTACAACTGTATCATTTAAATGATTTATGCTTTGCTGAATAATGCATTAAGACCATTTCGTCACCTGACATGATTTGTGCTGTTGAGGTTCATTTCTTTTGATTATAAACTGCAGACACACCTGACCTGCTAATATGTTAATAGTTTACTTTCACTCTATTGGCTCTGTGGAAAGCGGCAGAATAAAAGGTTGAGGACAAGGAGTGAAGCTGTGAAAACACCATGAAGCCCGGACGGTGTTGTTGTCTTTCTCACCTCACGGTGTTGTTGGCAGCGTCCGGGTCCCTCGCTGACACCGTCTTCAGCACCGTCCCGATCTCGGCGTCCTCCGACAGCTCCACGTAGTACGCCGGCATGTCAAACAGAGGCGGCTCGTCCACGTCCTCCACGCTCACGTGCACGATGGTGACGTCCTTGAAGGGCCCGCGGTGGCGGTAGGCCGGGTCCAGGTGTTTGTTGGCGCCCTCCACCTTCAGAGTGTAACTGGGCTTGCTCTCAAAGTTCAGTGGCTGAAAGAGGAAGATGGATAAAGGCATTATACAGATGAAACCTGTCATGGTGACTTAAGTTTGGCAGATTTTCTGTTATACTTTCTTCAAAAAACACTCAAATTTGTGCCAGTTTGATGTTAAAGAAAAACTATCCTGCAGTTCTACAAAAAAAGCCCTAAAAAGATCACCAGAGAGGAGGTAACATGCCAGGACAAACTGATGATAGGTGAATGGATCAAGACTAGGTTTCTACTAAAAAGAGACACATTACAGGTTTGATTTTAGTGCCGAATTAAACAAAAGACACTAAGAGTCCACTATGGGTTGGAGACGGCACTTTAAAAGTCATGTAATGTTGGTCTCTCTCAATGTAAAACTGAATTGCCCAATTTTTTAAGACTTTCTCTCAAAGTCCAAGGTGCCTTTCAGCTTTAAAAACCGAGGCGGTTCCTACTTCTCTGGTGAATGGTATCATAAATCACAAGTTCTATTACTTAAACATGCGTTAAAGTGAGATGAATGCATGAACAAATAAAAAACAGAATCTTTAAAAATCTGTGGTAAAATAAGACTTGTTTTTGAAGGAATGATAAAGATAGCTAAAAATATCTATTAAATGTGACTTGTAATACAGCTAGAAATGGATTTATTTATTAGTTCCTCTGTGTACCCTTTTCACTGTGATGATGCCGAAGAGGTTGGTGGGGTCGGTGCTGATGTCGAAGGTGTCCCTTCCGTCTCCGTCGATGATGCTGTACTCCATCTCAGCGTTGGCCCCGACGTCCCTGTCCTTCGCCCAGATGCGTCCCACCACCGATCCCACCGGAGCCGCCTCTGGGATGCTCATCTGATACAACCCTGAGGGAAATAAAACAAACAGGGTGAGCATCCCCTTTTCTATCCTCTAGAGGGAGCCAAACCTCCTTCCATCACCTTTTCACTGCTGCTCTCGGCTCTCGAAAAATCACTTCTCAGACAGCCTTAAAATAAATGGCTCCAGAAACGCCTCACAATTGGGTTATATACCGTCTTGTGGGCCGGCTTCAATTTCATCTACCGTTTAACCTCAAAGAAGAGGTGACAGCTGCCCAATTTGTGGCGCTCCCCGCAGTCCAAAAGTGAAATGCCTGCACGTTGCGCTCGACAGAGGGGAATCCCTGAAGCTCTTCACAACCGATCAAAGTTTCATCGAAGTGATGGCACTAATTGGTGGGGGACCAGCGATGGGAAGTGGGCGGCGGGTGTTTTTCTTTGTCTCGGAGTGAAGCCACCCGTCGGCCAGGAAGAGATGGCCACGGACAGCCAGACAACCCCTGACCCTCAGGAGGACGGTAATGAGAGGAGCAGAATTGGGGATAATCAAAGCGACAGCATGGGGCGACTGGTGGCTGAGTGGTGGTGGGGGGGAGGTGGCCAGGGGGTAAATGGACGGGGACTGGTGGCTAGAAGTGGACAGAGAGAGAAAGGAGGAGGACAGATGTGGAGGTTAAGGGGCTGATTCTCATCCACACAAAGCGGGAAATCCGTGGCATTTGTGTCAAGCGTTGGAACATGTGGCTTCAACTGCAGTCCCACGTTTTATCGAATCCGTGCCTCACTGCTAACACACATGCAGACATTTGCAGCTGACAGATCAAACGAGTCCAGCATCAGTAATATTGAGTTGTTCTTTTATAATGAAGGTCAATTTCAGGGTTATTTGAGAGCTGTGGCTTGAGGTTTTTGTGTCCTGTTCAAGCCTCAGGAAGGGTACAAGATTCAAAATTGCGAGGTACAATAAACAATTCATGGTTCAATATTCTCATCATCATTTTGAGGTAATACGTTTTATATTTTTGGAATGAAAACAAACTGACAAAAGGGCACATTTTCTTTTTTGATGAAAAATAAAAGAATCCCTTGCATTAAGATAAAGCAGCAACAAACATCTGAACTTTTTACAAATACTTCATGTAGCTTTTGAGACGATTAACTAATATTTGATTATTCCTTTAAAGGATCTCTGTTCAACATCCATTCAGGAAGTAGCGCTCCCCTCTTTTTGTTGTGCACACCCTCAAATTCCCCTTTAGGTTTACACAGTTTGCACTGTTAGCCGCTAGCCGCCTGCTAATCTGTTGCTATGTTGAAAGCTGCAACAGATATGCTCTGATTTTCAATTTCAGCACCTTCAGGTCATTTTTCAATCGAAAATGCCTAAAATTCAGCTTTTTCAGTTTCTCAAACGTGAAGATTTGATGCTTTCCTTCTTTTTTCTATCATCGTTTGTTTCTCGAACAAATCAAGTCAGTAAAAGATGTCACCTTAGATTCTGGCAACCTTTGATTGACATTTCTTTATACTATTTTCTGTCATTTTATAGACAGAACCAAATAATCCCCTGATTAATTGCTAATGAAATAATCCGTTTGTGCAGCCGTCATGCAAACACTATTTTTGTAGCTTTCTTGGGTCATAACTTCATTTAATTGATATTGAGGTTGTTTTTACAGCTCCATTATGCATTAAGTCACATTTTTGTTTTGTGATAGATTATGCCACTATATAGCCGTGGCTGCACACTTTCTAAAACTTTAAAATGAAGCTTCTTTTATCAGCTGTAATAGCATGAGGAGGGATTAGAGAGAAGGTGATGTGGGTTCAAGTAGAGCGGGAGCAAAGTGAATCAGTGTAAAAAAAAGAAAAGAAGAAGAGAATAAGACAGTAGTGCAGTGAAGAGGAACTGTTGTCCCGTCTCTTACTCTGGTCAAACATGGGCGGGTTGTCGTTGACGTCGTCCAGCGTGATGTTGACGGTGGTGGTACCGGCGAGCCCCCCCAGCTGGCCGCCCATGTCCTTGGCCTGAATGACCACGGTGTAGTTTTCTCTGGTCTCCCTGTCCATGTCTGCCAGGGACACCCGGACCAAGCCTGAGGAAAGAGAGAGAGCAAACAAACACACATGAGGTGAAGTAAAGGTCAGCATTGGGGAGCTGGTGACACAGATTAGGGTCATGTGTCCAAGCGATGGCGTCCTGGAATGTCAGCGCTCCTCAACGGACCGGACGAGAGGCTGCATGAGTGATTTCTATAATTTGCTCTATTCCACTTTTCAAGTCATGATTTTAATCACAGGGTAGTTTCGTTTAAAGATGTACCAGACAATATGGTTTAAACACGACTTCATCATCCGGCTGCAAAAGAAAAAAACATTTTATGCAACCCATTTATGTATAATTTAAATGATTAATTGCACAATTGTATAGTCCTGTCATATTGAACTGCATTAACTAATGTTTTGCATCTTTTGCTCCTTTTAGTGTTATATTTCCTTGAATATTGTGTATTTGATCACACTTTTAGCCACTTTTGTTCAACGATACGTACATTTTGCCCGACATACAACCACATTGGGAGCTAATATGGCGATTATCATGTTCGAGGACACTTTTTGGGATTAAATATATGAGATTTCCTGGCTCAAATAGTAGCATTTCAGCACATAAAACCATTATTATATACATGTAAATATAGTTTACAATTGAATGTGTGCATATGTACATGACAAAGATCTATGCCTGCATTCAAAATGAGTAAAACTAAACTTTGACTATTGACATGAAATTTTCACCAGGTGTCGGTAACAACCCAAGTAATCCCTACATACAAAGACAACCAAACAAATAAGTTCAGAAATGAAGTTATGTGTACCAGCTTCTAAACATAAGTTTGTTTTCATGGCCGTACAGTTGAGGATTTGTTAAATTCAAACGCATGTAGGAAATAAACTGTAGACTCTGTACACTAACCAGGCTGTTGCAGTGAATGTAACCGAAGTTCGCTCTGCCTTTTGTCCGGATCCCACCTACACCGTTATCAACATTGTACTTTTACCCAACACACATCCATACATAGACAGATTTTTGCCAGATGCAGCAGATTCCCACCAAGGTCGCGTGCTGTTTTTCTGCAGAAGAGCTGAGAAAAAGGAAGCGATTGTGTGGGTTTTGAGCAATATGTGGTGAAGTTCTACATTGTGTGTTCGCACCAATAAAAGCCTGGGTGCTGTCTGTGCTTACAGCGGAGTCAGGGCGACTGATTGATAGCTGTAGAGCCACTTGTGTTTCAGTGATGGATGAACCTCCAGCAGCAGCAGTCTGAGAGCATTGGCAACCGTTTACTGAGCTGACAAACAACCAAATTAGGCAGCTGTGGTTAAAAAAAACAATAAGAAATGAAAAAAAAGATAGTGGCTCCCAGCGTTTGTAAATCTTAATGGATTTATGGAAATTTGAGTTATGGACGCTGTTTCCATGTGCTGCAGTTTGCGGTTAAAGATTACAGCTATTTACATTTTATATTCTTTATTTTAATTGCTTACATCTTTTTTTTGATATATTACATTATGTACTCAAAAGTATGAGGACAACAAAACATTACATCTACAAGTTAAAAAATGTAATTTAAAACATACATGAATGTGGTGCTCTTAACAGCCTCCACTCTTCTGGATTCAGACTGTGTCTCTGACATTTCTTTTTGGCATCTTTTCTTTTTGGCATCTTTTCTTTTTGGCATCTTTTTTAATAACTAAAATATGATTTAATATTATTCAATAACCCTTATTGTTTTGGGGGAATGTGCTTATTCACTTTCCTCCTGTTTGTGCATTAAGTATAACTAGAGACATGAGCCTGATCATCATCTCTCACTTAGCTTAGCATAAAGACTGGAAACAGGATTAAACCGTTTTCTTCCAGAAGTAAAAACAAAGAAACCTAATGCACCGTGTTCATCTGTGAGCATTAGACCTGTTGGCATTGGTTGATATTTTTTCACTTTGGACAGAGCCAAGCTAGCTGTTTTATCCTGCTTCCAGTCTTTATGCTAAGCTAAGCTAATGGCCTCCTTGTTCCAACTCAGCATAGAGAGATGATCTTTTTGCCTAACTCCCAACAAAAAAAATCGACTGAGCTTATGTTGATGTGATGAAAATCATTATAGCATTGATTGCGAAATGATTGGCAGCAATGTAAAGTATATTTTGTGACATGCTAAATCCTTGTCACTGTCCTTTTTATTGCCAACGAGATATATTTTCCATCACTTCACTTGGAGAGCCTGCCTGTCTCATTCTGTCCCCATTTTCATCAAAGAAGTTTGGCAAAGTCGTTCTTTTTTTGATGTTGAGTGCCAGGAGTTTAAGTTATTGCAAGTTTCAGACAAGTGTTCGCTAGTCTCGTAGCAACGGGAGCCATGCTGAGCTTCCCACATTCAGAACCGGTAGTGTACACAAGGGGCTTAAAAGTGTGGACTGCTAAAATCAGACTGCCGTGCAATTAGAGTGTTAGAAACAAGGTTAGGGGAATAAGCAGTAGCTGTCAGCAGAGTTTTAAAACCATCAGTGGTGGTGGTAAGTCATGTGGAACTCATGAAGTGGTTAGCGTGGCAGGTGAAGTTTGAAATCTATTTACATTGAATGCATCGAAACGCGTGTGTGCCGCGGTTACAGATCGAGAAGTCGTACCGGTTTTGGCGTCCACTGAGAAGTAAGGCTGGCCCTCCACGATGCTGTAGACCACGCGGGCGCTGTTGCCGTACGTTGGGTCGTCGGCGTCGGTGGCAGTCAGCTGGATCACAGATGTTCCTGGGTGGAGATGAAGAGGAGAATTTAAAAAAAGATGCCATTATCAACATGTGAATCAAAAGAAATAACTGTGGGCTCCATGAATTTATCTTTGCACATTAACTTCAAAGTAACCACAAAATGCTGGTTTATGAATAGTGAATGAAGCAGATGTGGACGAGCCCATTAGAACAAACGATGACTCTGCAGGGCTGTTATGTGCTTTGGTGTTGTTCACCACCGGCTGCAGACACTCCCTTTAAAAAGAAAACAAAACACACCACAGACATGCAGAGGCGGTTTAGTTTCTGCCTCCATGCATCTGTCTGACTTCATCTCCCCCCTTCCTGCTCACCGATATTGGACATTTCGGGTACAGACGCCTGGTAGGGCCCGTCCAGAAACTTGGGCTCGTTGTCGTTGATGTCCTGGATCTTCACGATGAACTGCGACTCGGGCTCCAGAGGCCGGTCCGTAAGGCGGTTTCTGGCCTGGGCGCGGAGGACGTACTGGGCTTTCACCTCGCGGTCCAGACGCTGGATGGCGTGGATGTCGCCCGTGCCGTCGTCGATGGTGAAGGTGGTGCCCGCGCCCTCGCCCGTCAGGATGTACTTAATGGAGCCGTCGCCTTTATCCATATCTGAGTGGAGCTGTGGAGAAAAAACGTTTTATTCCAGAATCTAGATTCTCAAGGAAAAGCTCCACTTTTTATGTGTTATTTTAAGAGACATCTCAAGGGTTTTGCAAGTAACAAAGGACGACAAAAACTGTTCAAACTCCTAGTAAAAGGAATATAAGGGGATCAGTCTCAACAGTAATCAAAAATTGAAACAACGGGAATATAACTCATATGGTTCAGTCCAGAAGTATTAGGACAGTGACAGATTTTTGAGGACATATAATTAGGTCACATTCCCTAATTTTAGAACAATGCAGCAGCCCAGTGATCCAAAACAATAGAGACAAGACAACCAGTGGAAAGTTCTTGTGTGTCTAAGTCAATCACATGACCTGAATCCAACTGAATATGTGTTAGTGACGTTGGTTGTGATATTTGAAGCGTCTTCACAGTGAGAATTCTGTTTTATCATGGACATAGTTAATATTCATGACAACTTTATTTTTGTATTTATTAGAAGACATTGTAAACATGAGTTTATGGGCTCAATCTCTAGTTTCAAGTCTTCTTCAATACAGCATGATTAACTTAAAATACGTACTTGTTTTAAGCCGAACCATGAAGGCAGTTTAGTTGTATGTGAACGTAGTTTTGAAGAAGAATTATTTAAATTCACTCTGCTGGGGTTCAGAGCCAACACAACAAAAAAATGTGTCACAGAGCTAAAACTTTCCATTTACAGACATTTCTGTACCTTCAACCTACAACCCAGATTTGCTATTTAAAATTAAAATAATTTTCAATTAATGTTGTTTTTGTTGTTGTTGTAATGTGCTCAGTTACACAAAAGTACTTGAATATTCTTTCTATATATTCATTGCAGTGCAAATTGAACCAGTTCGTACATTAGTGTGTGTGTGGTTTCATGTGAACATTAATACTGTAGCTGTAAGGAGCCATGTAATCATGTTTGTTGCCACGGGCCCTGCAGTGCAATCAGAAATCTTTTGTGGAAACCCTAAAGTGCAAACGCCAGCCTGTTGATGTGCAATCACTCCTCACTTTGTACTTAAAGTGTCTTTGCATATGATGAGTACTTACTGCCATCATGCTGGCAGAGCGGAATTAAATGCCCCGTTGACGTCTGTCTGGTATATAATCAACCGGCGAACACACGGCCCCTGACATCGCCCCCCCGCTGACTCTGAAATGACTCTTTCTCTAGCCGTCATCTGGGGGCCACTAAGTGAAATGACCAAGCGTGAAGGTTGTGGAGAAGCTAAAAGTTGTTTAACTTGTTGTCGTTGTTGTTATTGCACCGATGGTTCAGCAGCAATCTTCTAAATACCCATAATTCCCCCTCCCCGAAAGCATCCAGACTCTGCAGCTCTTCCCTATCTCTTTTCGGACAACGTGCCCACCTGCACTCTCTCCGAGCTCGAGGCCGGAGAATATATATTTTTTAATCAACAACCCCATTGTGGGCTTCATCCCTCGTGTCTGGTGGTGATATATCTTGCGCCGGTGCCTTCCCTTCTCCTGCACTGATCCTTTCCTTTTACACAAACCCTATGAAAAGAGTTTGACACTCGGGCTATCAATTACCTGCTCCGTCTCAGCCAGAAAGCCCAAAACCTCCGACACCCCCCCGATGGCTCTGAATACTAAGCTCCTCGACAGGAGGAGTGGTGAGGTAGGCTGAGCCGAGGAGAATAAAAACCTATGGAGCATGTTTCCCCCCCTCGCTTTGTGATATCTGACAATGCCTCTCCGCCTTGAGTGGCTCACTGGGAAGCATGCCCAGCTTATTTCATTCAGATTGGAAAAATTAGGGTGGGCGGCTTTAAAAAAAGAATTGGAGAAGAAGAAGAAGAAGAAGAAGAAACTCTAAATGGGAAAGAAAGAGATGGAATGCTACAGCAACTGTTAGCAGACCACGTGAAACTCTCTCAGGACTTGTTACTCTTCTATCTGGTCTGAGCACATGACTTTTAGGAATCTGGCTTTTTCCTCCCCTCCCAGTATTCCCAAGCGGTGAAGGGGAAGTTATTCAAGAAGACTAGTTAGGCAAGTTTGAATCATTTCCAAAGGGGGAATGTAGGAGGATGTGCACTGTTTTAAAAGTCAACGAGGAATTCTGAGGGTCTGGGATCTGTCTTTTAAGAAGCATATTATACGGAATTTGTGAAAAATGATATTTTAATGCCTACGCATACTACCGCAGGGAGATCTTGCATCCTCACAGAATGCTCTATAGGAATCCCGATTACGTTATTAAAATGGATTTTTAACTGAATTTACATGCAATACAATACAGTGGGCCCATTAGTACTGGTCTAAATGGGATCACTGGTCATTCAATGGGGAAAAGACTGTAAAAACGTGGGTGCAACAAAATATTAATAAAGTGGTGAGAATTGATGTTTGGCATATTGTATTAGACAAAAAAAATTCAATAAAAGTTGAGATTATTTTAGTAATATATGAACTCTTAAAAAAACAATAACTGTTGGTTCTAAAGAGCTTTTTCTTAAGGTATAGTATATACAAATATTCCCCCACGGAGATCAGTAAAGTATTTTGATTCTGAAGATCATATGGATAAAAAATAGTGTCATCAGTAAAGAACCGTACTCTATTGTTTCACCAATGCGGAGTTGTGCCACTGACAATATTTCATCTGTATTTTACTGGAAAAATAACCATTATTCAGACCATTAATGGGAATGCAAAAAGTATATTAAATGGATGGATATTTACTCTCTACTCATAACACAAAAAAAAAGCTTCACCAAAAACAACTTTTCTTTCAGAGACATAACGGCAATTTTCACCGCAGTTTTTGCAGAATTGTTGTCTCCCCGCTGATGATGACTGGCCTCACAACTATTGATCAAATGTTCAATTCACTTCAGCAACGAGCGATCAAAGTGCTCCTCTGTGAGTATGCATCGTCTGCTCTGTTCAGAGCATGTCAGTCGCGTTGAAGACGCACTGGAACCATGGGGGGGGGGGGGGGACGACGGAGCGAAGCCTCGGTTCAAGTCAATTAACTCAATCACTGCTGTCTGGCTCTGGTTCAAAGTGGACGGAGGAGAGGCTGTTTCATTGAGGCAGTGCATTGGGATTTTTTTTTTTGTGTGTGTTTGTGTGTGTGTGCGTGCTGTGGTTGAAGTTTCCCCTCTGCCCACCAATGGTCTTCTCTTTTGCAGCTCTGCTCTGTACAAGCAGCAGATGACCTCGAGGGCGCAGAACTCCCCTGCAGATCTGTTAGTCGTTGAAGTCTCTTTAAAAAAAACACCTACATACACCAAGTGGAAAGGTCATGCAGAAAAGCTGCCCCCCCATCCCCCATCCTTTGCATTCCCCCAGGTTAAACCTTTTATGTGCACGTTGGTACAGTACAGCATGTAGGCAACACTGACCTTTCCGATATAAAGCGGCTCCAGTCCGGTGTACTCCTCCAGGACAAAGAACTGGTTCCACACCCAGCCTCTCTTCACCCTCTGGAGCAGCGCCGAGCCACCCGCGGTTCCATCCTCTGCAGCCTTTCCCACAAGGCCGTGGGGCAGAAGGATCAAGATGCAGAGGACCACGGGGAGCACGGTGCTGGCAACTGCTGGAAGATGTAATCGGACTCCCATTGTTCAGCACAGAGTGATATTTGAGAATCCTCTTTCTTCACGAGTGCAGTTGTTTCCTGGTTCTTTTTATTACTGTCGGCGTCCTGGAAGAGAAAAAGAACAAGACAGATTAGTCTCACATTTACGTCCTTTTGTCGTACGGCGAGCCGCGGTCTGTGTTGCGCCGTGGGATACCTGCGGTTGACACATATTCAGTCTTTTCTCCCGCCTCCAGATTAGCCCTCCACTACTGAGTTTTTGTTGAGTTAATGAGACTCATCGCAGCAGAATGACGAGGCCACGTGGAGGAGGAAAGGAAGGTCATATAGTGATGAAGACGAAGAACAAAAATATATAACGTATTTCTTTAAACGTGGATGTCAAGGGTGTGTGTAACTGTAACGTCCCCAGTGAGGCAATTAGCTTAGAATGGTGGGAAGTTGTGGTTTTAACGTGGAATCATGTGCTGTTACTATTTCAGCCAGAAGTCTTGTGCCACACAAAACACGATACGTCCTAATTAGTTTGGTTGTTTGCAACTTATACAACTGTAATACACACATGAAAAAAATTTAACTAGCCATTAGTTTTGAAATGGTGTCAAACCAAAGGAATTTCACACCGACCTAAAAAGTGTTGGCCTTTTGACATCAATTATTTCGTTTTTTTTTATAAAATGTACTGAAAGGGAAGGAAAAAAACTAAATATATGTATATTTTCTGTATGTCCAAACATTTGGAGATCGTCTCTGTTGCTGTTTCCACAATGAATGTACAAAGAAAAGTCAGTGGCGCTTGATGCAAAAGTATAAAACATTATAAAATTCAGATAAAATGAATCAAATCTTCTGGCGAAAAAAACAACTGTGGATTCAGCATTTAACAACTTTTAGGACCCAATGATTTAAATAAAGGCTATTCTAGTGTTCGTATTGGTTCGTACTACTTTAGCTCAAATAAAAATATCTGTTGATTTACAGATCTCTTTCCCAATTTAAATCTATGGGAAAAGTCTTTACGGGCCCAATGGCATCATGTGATGGACCTTGAAGTTGTAATTCCACTGTTTGGCCACTATGTCAAAACTTTTCTCTCCTTATGCTAAACTACGCTAATCGCTCACAACCTTTGCCTCCATCCTTAACACACATAACAACCTTAATCTCCACAAGAATGCATATATTTACCAAAATACTGATCATTTCTGATGGTAGTCAGCAAAACGTGCATCAACACACAATTCTTTTTGCTGAAATTTCGTTAAACCCCTGGAACATATGAACATATCTAATGTCACTTCCTGGAGCCCTCTGGAGCCAAACAGAACTGATCGCGTGCTTTGAAAACCACCAGCTTCAGCCTCTTTCTTTTCCCCCTGCGGTTTGGGAAGATCAGGCATTTCACAAAAAAAACCAACAAGAAAAAGAAGTGACACCACCATCTTTACCTCCCTTCCTCCTCCTCCTCCTGTCACAAGGAGAGGCGAGCTCCTTCACACCTCCTGTAAAAGGCCCGGGGGTGCGATGTTCTCAGATTGTAGTGTTTCTGTTAACACCCCTTTGCTCTGCTTTACTCACACCGTGTTCTACAAGTTCCCTTCAGCGCTGCACACTGCTCATTACAAGTGTACTGTGGGCTTTTTTTTCTTTTCTCGCTCTATATCTCAGGTTTTTTCTTTGGATTTCATGTCTCTTAATAATACACTGTTATATCTACTGTCTCCATTGCTCTTTTTAAAATGAACATTATCAAGATCAGGCTGTCAATTCCATACATTTCTTGCAGGAGAAGCATTTATTTAAGGTTTGACTTAATCAATACCTTTTTAACATGCACCACACTGCCCCCGTTTTCCATCTGCATCTTGTTTTTTATGTGTTAGGAGGACGGACACATCTGCCCGCTTCTCCTGCATTAACGAGCTTGTGGGTAAAATAGGCGGATTTACGGTGAAAAGGCAGAAAGAGGGAGGGGGTGAGAACGGAAAAGAAAAGCAGGCTGTTAGCAGAGGGAGGTGGGCTGGAAAAACAGCGGAAGAAAAAGAGAGACTGTTTGACTGAGGGGCTGACTCCATTATGTTTTGTCAGAGAGAGAGTGCATTGTGCCGCTGCAGACTCTCTCTGAATCGCCAAACTCAGTTAATCATTGTTGAAGAGGCACAAAAGGCAGGGAAGGGTGGGGGGGCGTGGCCGCATTGTCAGCGAGGGAGGCCGGGCCAAGAGTGTGTGTGTGTGTGTGTGTGTGTGTGTGTGTGTGTGTGTGTGTGTGTGTGTGTGTGTGTGTGTGTGTGTGTGCTGCCTGGCAAGAAGGCTGACACTTGACCCTCTTTTCTGTCCATTCATCGGCCCGGTCGCCTTTTATGAAGTGAAATTAGCTCCCTGTTCTTCACTCACAAACCCCCTCAGCCTCGCTTCTCAGCTCGACCCCCCCCCACCCAAAGGTCACCACTAGCACCCGAGCATTTTGCACCATTTTGTCGCCCCTAATGAGATGACATGCGACGGTATTGTGCTGGCTAAACATTTCACACATCCCTCTCTGTCCTGGCATTTCACTTGTTTAAAAAAAAGCAGCTGGTGTTTGCCACACAAGCTGTGAACGGACGGGACGGGAGGATGAAGTGGGTTGAGGAGCATGAGGTGGTGGGTTGGAGGAGCAATCATGTGACAAAGCTTAAGCTGAAGACTTGAGTTATTTTCCCACCGCAGTCTTTGTATCCAAAAGAAAAAATCTCAATTTAGCGTTTTTAGTAAAAGAGGAAGTTATCTAAAATTGAAAGGAACATCTGATTTTGATGTTTGTTTTTGAAAAGCAGGAAAACCCATCAGAGGAAATGTGTTTTTGTGGAGGAAGAGATTGAGTGATGGTGGAAAGTGGCAGTGATTGACAGGAGGAGCAGCTGGATGAAACATGACGAGCCATATTGTTGTATCATTTCACTCCAAGTCCACCTGCTGCTCCGTTAACTGCCATCCGACCACAACAGACTGCATCAAACTGCTCCGGTCAGCCAGAGGTGAAACTAATGCCACAGTATACAGACTGACCGACAAGCACTGGCTGCATCTGTTCAGATTAATGCATTGGTAAATGACCAAATCAACAAAATTGTAATCCTATTTAATGTATAAAGGCTACAGACTGTAATGTGTTAAAACAGCGTTGTAGTCAAGACCACATAAACCAAGACCAGGGGGACGAGACCAAGACTTTAAGGGGTTGAAACCAAGTCAAGACCAGAATCCCATTTTGCATGACACACTTATGATAAAATGTGGAACATGCAAACTAGAGTCAATCCTCAAACTGATCCACAAAGATCCACATTCCCACAAAAACACCCCAGAGAAAACAAGATTCTTCTTCACTCACTTGCCATATAAACTAAGAAATAGGTATGTCTGATAGAATAATCAGATAAATCAGATAATGCACAGGCAGTTTAGTGACATTGTGCAGTTGTGGTCTTGATCTGTCTTGGAATAAAACCCTGAGTCCTCTTTGTCTGAGACCAGAGACCTTCAAAATGTTGTCTTGAGACCAAGACGGATCTCAAGTACTTCAAAACTTAAAAGTTTGGATTGGATGCTTTGTCAAACTCTTCAGATTCAAATCATGCAATAATATTTCTAATTTCATACTTTGTAATTTGGTCGCTTGTGTTCAGAGAAAATTAAACACTGATGCATTTGAGAAGCTCGACTAATTGTGTTAATTTAAACAAGCGTTTTGTAGGAAAAGCTTCATTCCTCAAAGTATTGGTTTTGTACCAGTAGTTAAACAAGGCATATGTGCACAAAAATAAGTTATACAAACTGAAGCTGAAGTGAAATGGTGAATAACTCATTTATCTTTTTATGTCATTTTTAATCAAAAATTAAGCACATTTGCTATAGTTTTAGCTTGTCAAATGTTAGGATTTGCTGCTTTTCATATGTTTATGTGACAGTAAACTTTATATATTTGGGTTTTGGACGCAAAAAAGATGCAAATAACATGTTAATAGACCATATAATGAATTGATAAGTGAAAGTCTGGAAAGCAATCATTAGTTCCAGCCCTAATGTTATCAAAAACTTCACCCAGACCTTTTTGGTCCCATTCCCAGAGTGAGGTTACCAGGGGCCAGCTCAGAGTGTGGTGCATTAAGTGTGGGTTGGCCCTGTTTAAGTGCTATGTGGAGCATTATTAACTGTCGATTTCACAGTGGCCATGTCTGTGCTCTAAAAAGAGGCCTCCCAGACTGCAGAAAAAAGCTCCTTTTACAAACTGGGTGGATCCATGAAAAAGGGCCCCTCCCACCCTGACGGGTCAAAACGTCACGGCCAATTTGTTAACCACGATTGATTCTGCACGGTGGATGCCACCGCGAAGGCCTCCGCATATCTCTGACCCAGACCAGAGGCTGCATGGACGCCGAAGCACCCGGCATGACAAAGTGTCTTTCAATAAGCCGAGCACAATGAGGCGAGATGCAAAAAAGCGGTTTCTCACACACAGCCGCTGAATCTAATTTCACTTCCTCTTTGCAGAGCGTGACGCCGCATTCCTCCACCAAGAGTCATATTTTAAATATCTGTATGTTTATTTACACGTAATTAAATTCTGCACAACTTTTAATAAGCAGGTCGCCCCCCCAACCCCCCCAACCCGCGGTCTGGCCTTTGGGGAGTTTTGGGACCAGGTCTTCTGTTCGTTTTTTTTTTTTTTTTTTAAAGCAAAGGGTCTATGGCGTCGGCGTCGGCGCCTGCAGCATGCAGGGACCCCGTTTCCTCAGATAGCAGCCTTCAAAGCATCTCAGGGAGTGTGTGTGTGTGTGTGTGTGTGTGTGTGTGTGTGTGTGTGTGTATTCTGGCCAAACTCTCTCAAGATCACACAGTTGTTTGTGTGGTGGTATGAATATGAGTTCTCTGTGGATGCACAGCATGCGTATATATATATATATATGTGTGTGTGTGTGTGTTGGTGCTACCCTCTATTCGTCCTCATTCCTTCAGGACAGAGACGCTGGCATGGGGCAGGCTTTGAACCTGCTTCTGTCGTGCTCTCTAATTGTGGGGGAGCTCCCCCCCGGGCCTCGGCATGTGTGCAGCTGTGTACGCCACCGCCGCCGCCGCTGTGCCGTGACGAGCGCCTCCCTCCCTGCGGCTCCTTTTTACTGTAAGGTGTTTTTAATTACTGGCTTTTTCTTTTTTTCTGCGTGCTGGGGGAGCTTCAGAAGTTTGCTCAACCCTCTGATACTGTTTCTGTACCCCGCCTCTATTTTCCTTTTTCTGTGTTATTGTATCATTCAAACTTATTTTTAGATGCCCTTACTCCTCCTCCTCCCACCTTTTGATTCCTAAATCATTTCTCTTTTCATCCTGTACTCTCTCTCTTTCCTCTCCCGATGCACATTTTAGTTCATTCATTGCTCGATGGAGGCCATAAAAGGAGCCCCTGTCATTTATGGCGAAATTAAATCACGCAAACTGGCATTCATCCCAGCCACTGGTGCATGGGAGTGATGTCACCGTGCATGAGCGTCATCTGGAAAAGTTTGCAATCAGTGTCACTCCGCCGCGATTAAAAACCAGCGGTGTCTCGGGGGATGGATCCTTTCAAATTAAGATATTTTTGGTGGGTTTTCTTTTGTCTAGAAGGAGAATTAGATGCTCAGCAGCTGGAGGAGTCCTCTCCTCCCTTTAGACCCATTTCCCTGTGCTGGAATGCCATTAGTGATATCTCACGTCATCACAGAAAACCTGAAAGGTGTTGTGGATGCTCACAATGCTCATCTTTCGGACGGATTCCTCTCCGACTCTCGCTGACACCGATAATGGGCAGAAAAATCTTGCTGTCCCGGCGACGGCTCACATGCCGATGCAGTGTCTTATTTGTCGGCTGGAGCTTACAAGACAGGCGATAGCTTAATGGGTTTTATAGAAGAGGAAAAATATGTTCTCAGAAACTAGAACCTTGGCTGTGGAAATGAGGTCTGAATGCCAAGCAGAGGTCCATAAAAAGCAGATAGGCATTCCTCTCCTTCAGCGAGACTTGTTTGAAGTAGCGACAGTGAAGACGTGCTGAGAATTGGAGCCACGCTTTTCAGTCTTGAGCTCTTGTTCACAAAAGTTTTGTTTTTTTCTAATGTGCCATCAGACCCCCTCCCAGCTGAGGAAAACACTCTCCAAATATTCACCGTGACCTACTTTTTGACAGCCACTCAAACTCACACACACACACACACACTATATATTTGTTCCTGTAAACATTGTTTATCAATTAAGGCACATACACAAAAAATAAAAAAGTACTATCGATTTAAGTGCTCCCACCTCGTGTCTTATTCATCTCAGCACTCTCCATCTCCACTCTGAGTTACAGCTGACAAATCCCCAGTCACCCTTAAATCACCCTCACTATTAAAAGTATTAATGCTGTTTCTCATTGGCACCTTTTCAAAACATGACCGGTGAAAGTCAAGCAAAAAATTCCACACCTTACCTTTTTTTTTTTATCCTTTTAAACTTTACTCCTCTTTCTCCGGTCCTCCTCCTGTGTGGAAAAACGCTGTTTTTTTCTTCTTCTCTTATCTCTTTGTACTTCTTTTCCCTGCACGCTCCCTAAATTTCCCCTTTGTAAAAGTTGTGAGAGCTGCTGCCTGCAGTGCATCAGTTTCCCTAAAGTCACCTTGAGTCCGTGCTCTCTCTAACCGTCCTCTTTGTAAAGTTTCCCCCTCGTTCCATCTATATAAAAGTGTATTTATAAAGGCTGTATCTTCTCCTCCACCGCTGTCTGCCTCTCTCAGCCGTCTGCACACTCTTGTCCCTGGTGTTGCCTATCTGGGGACCCAATCAGACTAAAGGACCAATTGTCCCTCTCTTTACAATCAGTGGGACGGCCTCCCCCTGGCTCCAGTGTAATCCAGCCATCCACAGCCCTTCAAGCATTGGAGAAGGAGCAAAAAAGGACAGAGAAGAGGTGGAGGAAGAGAGAGTCGTAGGGGGGTAGATTGACAGCAGGATGGGGGTGAAATTACAGCGAGGGCAGGGGGGTTGGAGTGAAATCAGGCAAGCAAAGAGATGGAGGAATGAGAGGGAAGCATGTGGTGGTGGATGGTAAGCAATGGGGGGAAATGCTTCTGCATGCATCACAAAAGCATTTCATCTCGGGGTATTTGGGGGAAAAAGAAGTGACCGGCGTGGTGGGGAAAAGAGCGTGTGACGGCTGAGATTGCAGCGGCTGCAGGGTCCTTGGATCACTGACCAGTGATGTAGAAAAACGTATATAGGAAGAGGGTGAAGGGTGGAGGTGGTGGCCAACCTGCCCCCTGATGCATTTTAATGAGTCATCGTTGTACATCGCCGGATATGAAGAGGGATTTATGGGCATAAAAGATGAAGCTTTTAAACGGCATTATATCCCAAAGCAATTAGTTTTTCCAAATTGGCAAAAAAAAGATCCTGAAAAATTAGGCGCACGCCAATACACACACTTAGAAAAAGCGCAGCGGAAGATTAGTCATGGTCACGGAGATCTGATCCCTGTTTAGCGCCGAGCGAAAGGAATGGCTGTGTTTCATTGAGGCAATCATGGAATTAATGCGGCAAAAAAGAGTTGCATATTTCTCCTCATGAGGAGAAGGACTGGGAAAGTGAAATCATATTTGCGATGTACTCAACCGTGTTTAAACAGAAATGAGAATATATATTACAGGAAACAGGAAGTGTTCTAGGCTGCTGCTCCGGTTCTTATTGTTGTGTTTTTTCATTTACATAGTCTGAGCTGTTTTCATGTTGTATTTATAGACAAAATAAAGTCATGGAGCTCCACAAACTTTTTGAGTTTCCCCACTATTCATAGCCGATTGGGATGACTTTTCTTTTTTTTTGTTCCCTCCACTCGACAGCCCTCTGACTCTCCTTAATCATCCTGACAGAGTAATTTAGTTTGTTGTCCAGCTCTAAAAATACAGATGAAGGCTGTTGTCAACCGACGAGCTGGATGGTCAAAAGGTTGTACTTCTCCATCGGTTCAATATGTTTTTCTTCCTTTCTCCCACTTTGTCCCTTTTCAATATGTCTTCTTTCTCATTTGGAAGGTCATTCGTCTCCACCACTAGCCCCGCCTCCTCCCTTTCCCCTCCGTCTTTGTCTCTTTGAAGACCTGACTGGTTAGCGCCCCAGCCAATCTGTCAGAGGATGCTTGACTGGACTCCCTAAAAAATCAAAAAGGCAAGGGGCTCCCTCTTTGTCGGGCGGGCCGCAGAGAGGGTGTCATTCAGGCCCATTGAACAACACCTTCCATCACTGTGGCAGAGCTGAGGATAATAATTGGCAGAACAAATTGAACCTATAGGGCTTATGGAGGGGCCTTTTTAAAGTCTGCCACGGTCGTAGACGTCTGCAAAAACGAGTCCCCCTGGGTCCCCTTCACAAAGGGGCCCAGATCCGCCGTAGAAATAGATTGGATACAGTTACGTTCTGCATGTTGCTGGACTTTGGTTTTGGTGATAATTCGCAGGATGTTGTAGGGACACGGTGCTTTCACGCATCGGATCAAGTACGCCTACTCTAAAGGTTGAGGGGTGTAGGTTTGTAAAGCCCGCGACTTGTTCTGTCACCTCAGAGTACCTTCTAACCGACACGCGGTTCAGGTCTTTAGGAAAAGCAGATTTCATGCTTGTTAAGAGACACATTTCCTCTCTGGACAAGTATCCTCTTAATTACCATTTTACTACCACTTCATTAAACAGTCTTGCATTATCGTCGTATTAGCTATTTTTTCTTTCCCTTAAGCAGTCATTTGTGTCTTAAGTACCAGTCTGCTCTGACACATCAGAAGTGGCATTTATCAAGTATATAGAGGTAATTATATAAATATGTATTACATAAACAAAATTTGTTGGTTAAATAAGGAAATATTGCACAACCTGGTATAGTATAGTAAAGTAAAAGACAATGTAGAATCACTTTTTCCACAATGCAAACTAAAGGTCAACATGCAACAACTGTCATGAGCCAACACAATGCCTGCGTCACTGCATTAGTGCTGCAACTTCAATAACTTTCTATCATCCTTTTATTGATTATTAGTTGTTGTTGATTAACCGTTAGGTTTGGTTACTAGAAAAGATTTGAGTAAACTTGAGTGAGACATTTGCAAGACAATGTTTCTTGCGAAAGCCTGAGTGTTGAGATTCTCCGATACTGACGTCTTCACGTTGTTGAATCAAAAATGGAGGGAAAATGGTTGTAGTCATCTGTGGGCGCCCAGAGCTCTACAGTAGTAACTCATATTTGTACAGACACTGGACAAAACTCTGTGTTTGAATGTGTATGAACCACAGACTTTTTATAAACAATAAAGTTAAGCCTAATTAATGCCTAGATGCTGTTATCTTGAGCAACTATAATGTTAGCATAGCCTAGCCCTGTTCAATCCGAACTCCATTCAGAATACAAACATTTGAAAAGTTGCTTGATGTCATCTTGAATACAGACCTGACAAAGCATGAATTCATACTTTCCATGACTCGGCATCAAATAGTTAGTTACTTCGACATCCTTTTGATCCGTTTATTGCGATTTAATCACATCAAAATCTATCATTTGGTTTTCCAATGGATCTGTGACTTCCACAACATGTGGAGATGCCAAGGTTGATGAAATAGTTAGTAATAGTTAGTATCTACAGCCTCTCTGGGCCGTCTTAAATTACCCTGCCGTCAAACTTGTGCCAGTACTGCAAGCAAGTTTCCTTTGTGTTTTCTGGCTAGCTAGTAAAGCTAAGCTAAAGTATTGTTGTAACTATTAGACTTACTCCAACCCCAAGTCAGCGATTTTCACGTAGCTACAATTTTTTTTAAGAGAAACGAGACATTCGACTAAATATTTTAGATATTTTTATTTGCATGTCTCAGAACAGTGAGTATGTTGAGCATGGCTAAAGTTATAGAGGTCTCCAGGTGGCTATATTAATTCGAATTCATTGATGGATTTTCCTCTTCTCCTCGTCACCCACAATATCCTTAACTTTAACTTATGTTACTGTGACTAATACTTCATTTCCGATTGATCAATCTGCCTTAAAATCTGATGAGAACACCAGCTTCAGCACCCCTTAGAAACTTTGGATTGTTTTTTTGTGTCACCAGCAAAGTGGACAGCCCGTCACCAGAGTTATGGGCGACATTTCACAGGTCTTTTTAAAGCAGCGGATCCTCAACTGAATAAACACTCCAGACTTCTCTCTCCCAAGATTGAAAGTTAAATAAGCTCTTAAAAGTGCCGTGCTCCAATAGGCAATTAAAAATAATGACAAAGGCTAGGTGCAGCGGACTTAATGAAAAACACAACCCAGGAAGGTAAGAAACGCTAGTTCGCCGCCCGCCATTCTTCGCCCTTTGCTCGTCATGCGACAGCCTTCAGACGGAATAACCTAAACAAAATTCAGTGTGCCACTTTGCCACCACAACCACCACTAGGGGAAAGCATGAAAGAGGGTTACGTTTCTGAAGAACAAGATGAGAGAGCAAGTGCTGGCGAAAAGAGAGAGAGAGCAAAGCCTCCATGTCATCTAAGATGAGAGGAGCAGCTCTCTTCCCTTCTGCCCCGAGATTAAAAATGGCATGGAGCAGAACAAGCCTGAGTACAAAGAGCTCTTCTGTGTCTTTGGGGTGCGCAGTCAAGCCTTTTCATGTCTGATTTTTGGCTACAGGTTGAAACCAAAAAGGGGGATGAAATTAGAAGGGGGAAGTTATTTATTGTCTCTTTGTGCACGTGAACGCAGGATTTGTATACACAAGCCAAGTTCACAACTGAAGCGGTAACCTTTACAGTAATTGGTGGAAAAGAGGGAAAAATAAGACGTTTGGCCTTAATTGCGAGGCCTCAGAGTTGGCACAGAGTTGAAAGAGTGAGCCGTGACATTAAGCTGCCCGCTCGGCATCATCATCTGGCTTACACTGCTTTTTTTTTTGCTCCTGTGTCTTTTTCAACATCCCATTTTCCTCGTGACCTTTTCGCCACTTTCCCTCCCCCCACCGCTTGTCTCTGAGCCACGGCGCCTCGGCAGGGTATTGACTTTCACTTCGGCGTGTTAAAGTTTGCCGTCGATGCAGAGGCCTCCGCTGTGACAAGAGGCGGCATTCTGTTTGGGATAAAAGGCTCCCCGGGCCGTTTGATGCGGTATTCCGGCGGGGGATCGGCAGCGACTCGGCCTTGATGAGCTGACAGGAGCCGAGGAGACGCGGGGCCACAAACCTCAGGCGCAGCGTGCCTCGCTCTGATATTTACCCCATCACCCCCACCTCTTCGTTCTGTCACTCCCCATAACCCCCTGCTCTCTCCACTTTCGTCCCCGTGACCCCTGTCTGCGTTCGCTGAATGTAAAAAACGATGAAAGTAACTTTTGGAGTAGCAATTAAGCGTACGTCGTGAGCTACAAACACAAATGCACACAGAACATGAAACGCCTGAATTATGAATGCAGTCTGTCTGCGATCCGATAAATTATTAACATGTAGCCAACAAAGAAAATTAATGTAGAAAAAAAAATAAAAGGAATGAAAACCTGTTTTTACAAATAACATCCCATTCCAGAGCATTTTAACATTTTAACTTAATTAAACAAAACTTAAAGGGTTCAAAAGGCCTCCAGTAGCGAGTCTCATATCAGCAGGTTTTAGAGCCTCAGTCTCTAACCCCACTACCTGGAGTCAATGGCATAACAAGCAGAGGGAGCGCTCCATTACACGCTTGGTATGCAGGAGGGGAGGGGGGGTTATGTGTGTGTGTGTGCACAGGCAGCCACGTCGAACCAGAAACAAACACACAGGATAAATGTCTCCTTTGTTGCTTTCTGTGTGTTTGTAGTTCCTCACTGATCCAATGATCAGAGGAAAGAAATAGTTCAACGGGAGTTTAAACAACACCGTCCGCCCCTCGCCTTCCACCTTCCAAACAAACCTGACTTATCACAGTGGAAAAAATACCAAAGAAAAACACAGTTCCTGTCCTTACGTGCGTGAAAAAGTTTCCGTTTTCTGTTCCAACTACATAAACACGATAAATGTAAACAGAGGAAAGAGGACAGGAGTTATAGCAGGAGGAGAGGAGGCTGTTTGTATTCCATTAAAGTAATCTGTAAAACTTTGTGCTTCACTGTAGATGAAGCCGTCGCCCAATCTTGGCCAATTACTCGTTAACTGCTGGTGCATGAAAAAAAATCAATTAGGATAGTTATGAAGTCCTCCCTCCATCTGGAGGCTTGCTCCCAAGGTCTGCAGCAGCATGCTCGGTTGAGTTGTGCAGGGGAAAATGATTTTATTTTTTTCTTCCTCTGTCACCTGGCAACTAAAAGCTTCAAAGGACCCAATCATCTCAGAAGGTCTTGGATCCACAGAACCTTTGCTTTGCCTCTGGTTTCAGTCAAACAAACAGTGTATCTGGGGGTCAAAATATCTTGGACTGTAGACCGCGAACCCTTTTACAGGATAGCACGACCTCCCCATCTGTGCACTTACGGCGATTATGTTGAAGACTCCCATGTTGGGGACTTCACAAAAAGCTGTTTTGTTTCATCTTTGTGGCTTTTTGTGAGCTGTGGTCAGTCTCTGTGCCACCTCGTGTGCATTAAAAGTCCAGAACAAACACAAGATGATGTTGGAGGGATGCCAAGTCAGAGGAGGCTAAAGGTAGGAAGGTTACAATAACATTGTCATAGTGTGTTATGATTAAAACAAGCCGAACTAAGCTAAAACTGATCGGTTAATACCAGAGACTGTATATAAGAAGTGGATGTTGACAGTTTTTGCAACCATAAGTGACGTGAGAGGTACAAGCTAACGCTGAAGAAGACATTTTGAGGCGACTAAAATCTCAACTTTCATCAAGTGAAAGCACACTGTAAAAGGGTTAAAGTTGTAAGACGAAAGCAAGGACAACTCCCAGACCAGACAATGCCTTATAGAAACCTGTCAATCACTGTGCCCCTAAAGCATCCCCTGCTTTATGGTCTGTTTGACTCTAAATGGAGCATCATTTACTAAATGAACATCATGCTGTATTGAAGAAGACTTGAAACTAGAGATTGAGACCATAAACTCATGTTTACAATGTTTACTGAGGGAATAAATCAAGAGAGAAGTAGAGTCATTTTCTCATAGACTTCTATAGAACAACTGGTCATTAGGGAGAAGCAGCTTTAAAGCACTTCCGCTTTGGCTTTACGCCCCCTGATGGACATTAGAGAGAATGCAGCTTTAAGACATGAAGCTTTGACTTCAGGGTCTCGGTTCTTAAAAACGTACTTGTGTTACTGCAGAAATCTTATATTAGATATTTAAATCACTGTTTTAGAATTACTCTTATGCAGACATTTTTCTTATATCAGTTTGGATCAATGCAGAAAAAATCTACATGTAAAAAGCTAGAATATTTTTTTGTGGCTATTGACATTGTTTTCTGATTTATGGAGTGATACAAAAGGATTTACAAAACATTTCACTCTAATATGTCAAAAAAACTATGATTTTGAAATTCGCTTTATTTATGTTATGGAAATGTAGGCGCATTCACATTTATTTAATATGATAATGCAACTTTTGCGCATTTAAATATGCAATTTCAGAAGACTTATAATAGAAAATATAATTGTCTTAATGTAAGTAATCACCCGCGAAAGTCTCATGGTGATATCTGTAATTAAACCTTTCCCCCTATTCACCTATGTGAAAATTTGGAATAATGAAACTTTAAATCAAACAGCCAGCGTTTGGTTTCAATCCAGCTTTATCAAAATATCACAAGTGCATCGAACTATCCTGATCTTGTATCTTATCTAAACATAAACTGATGGTATTGTTACACTGCTGGTGGAGAGAGAACAGGATATATGAGAGGAGAGCAGGATGAAACTAAGCTGCTTGTTGCAGAGTACAATCTGGCACCTGTTTTTCTAGCTGATTTAATAATGTCCCCATTAACGCTACGCTCGGGTTGCAACCCAGGGGTTGGTGACAGACTGATCAGAAATCATCTCTCTCTGACTGCTCTAATGACTCCACTGCTGTGCTCAGCCCCGACGGTGAAGGTGCATTCTGGGCATGCCGGAATCCGGAGGCGTCTGAGAAAACGTCACCATCAGTTATTCCTAAAAGAGAGTCATTTGTGCGCTCGACAGACAGCCACGGAGAGCAACGTCGGATTTTAATACCTCATTTAAAGGAGCTGACAAAAACTATCCCAAGAATGTGGAAACACTTGGTATTGACGAAAGTAGATGAAAGCGGGCCAGAGCTCCAAAAGTCAGAATTAATTGCCGTAACTGCTGCCGCCGCTGCTGTGAATGAGTTTTTGAAGATGTGACACTTCTGGGGCTGATTTGGGCCTTAACTGCAGGAAAATTAAATCAGAAATTCATTCCATGCACAAAACGGGATAATGTGGCACCTCCACATTCACTGAATCTACGTCTGCAGATGTGGTGGAGACGCTGTAGCCGGGAAGTCAGAGTGACATGACGTATTAGGAGCAGAATATCACTCTGTGTCAGATTATTTCAGTTCATGGCTGAGGAGAAAAGTGACCCCAAGTGATTTATAGTGCATGCAGCAAAGAAACCCTATTCCTACCTCAGTATCTGTACGTTTTTTTACAGAAATAGAAATAAAGCAACTATGGTGCACTGCTGAAAGAGACGTCCCTTGAAGTTTTACACTTTTACTCTGCAATGGAGCTATAATATTTACCAGCCGTGACAGCGACTCTGGTATTGCTGAGTCTGTGTGTGAGTCATCATTGCAAAATATAGTTATGGAGAAACCAACCGTATAGCGGGAAGTACCACAGAAGAGGTTTTGATAGCGTTGCAGTTGTTTGAGATGCAGTCTTGAAATTTTAAAGGTGAGTAATGGAGCTAAAAATGAAAGCAGAGTTCAAAGATAGGTGTCGTCAGAGCAATGGTGCCAGAAGTAGGGGGGTAGGAAGTCGGGGAACTTTAGGCTTCTGGCCCAATTTAGCATTGCGGTTGGTTTTATCCCATCAAGCTTTGGTCAGTACACTATGACGTCACTGTTAACGGGCGAGTCCAGTTTAATATAACTTGTATCTTATTAACCTAGCTTTTTTTTAAATGTCAATCTGTTAAGACAACATTTTGACACAAGAGAAACAGGTGAGATATTGGATCCAATTCTTAAAATACTCCTAACAAAGTCAGATGGAGTTAGAAATATGAGTTCAGTTTATACAGATGATCTAAACCCCTTCATTTAGAGGTTAAGTGAGTACATTGAAATGAAGTAATAGTCCCTCATTTCAGAGGAAAACTGTTTGTTGCGTACGGTAGATGTTGTCCATTATGGTGTCATTTCTCCATTCGCCTTTTTATTTGTTTTGCCCAATAAGTCTGACTAACCTGGATGTTAGTTTAATAGCTGTTTGATCGCCTTACTGTCATGTTTCATTCCCCAGATCTCAGCAGTTAACTTGTTCATTTTAACCCTACAAAAGTAAAATCTAAAACGTAATAAACAGAAACTATCCTTTAAGTTTTGGTCACAGGTGCAACTGACTTGAGATGGTAAAAATACTGCTTTCCGGCCACGTATTGATATCCTTTCATATTTGTTGGTGTTCATATTTTCATGTCCAGTTGGTTTAAAAGTACACAACATCTGTATGATATTGATTGACAGTGCATTAAATAAAATCTGTCTGCCTGGGCATTTATCATATATTATTTAATGAGAGGTACGTGAAGGACGTTGGATTTGGATGAGAGCAGTAAGATTCTGTAGCAGTCAAGTAGTTGAACATTATTGGCACTAATGTCAGTAGACATTGACTGGAAAAATCCCAAATTTACATATTTCCCATGTGGACACATTTGAAGGTTGACCAGCATTGACCAGTATTTATTTTTTTACCTTGAAACACTGCAAGTTTTTAGTTCTGCCTATGGAGGTTCAACTTAATCATTGAGATTATTTCCACCTCCAGAGCAGCTCCGGCTCAGAGAAATGTTTGTAGCAAAAAAAACCTCAAATCTGCTCACAGGTTCAATTCCCTGTATAACCAGCATACGTCCATCAACGGACATGTGCACTGTCAACGTCCTTGAGCGAGGCTTCAAATCCCAACCTGCTCAGTCATGCAATATGAATCACTGCGAGCTTTTGAAGGGATTTCATTATCTCCATCGCTGATATTTTGAGGCTTGAAACAAAAGAACAACACTGAAGCTGTGGCGTTGTTTTCTCTCTCGACGGACCACAGGAGTTTATTTTTCAAGCCGAGTGGATGTGAGGACAGCTGAACCTGAGCTAGCAGCCTTTCTGCACGGAGCACGGCAGACTAAGCTCTGTGCCATAACGCAGGGCGACACGCCGGCGGAGACGAGAGGAGGAACAACTGACAGAGCTTTTGTTACATCTTTAATTACAGGCCTTGTGTTTGTCTTGTTCAGACCGGGAGGCCTTGGGGAGAGGCGGCTCTCTCGGTTTGATCCGTTTTCTCTGCAATGAACGAACCCGACCTCCCGTCTTCCCCAGAACGTTATCCTCCCAACAAAACCGCACGGATGGATGGAGAGGAGGTGTTGAATATTACAGTGAGTGCAGACTATGATAAGAATATGTGTGTGCACACCTGCTTCGGTGCATTCTGCAGGACGCAAACCAGCCATCCTGCACACGCTGCGACTGGAGGATGTCTTGGGAAGAAAAAAAAAGTGAGCCCTGCACGGAGAGTTCGTGAGGCGTGAAGTGTACCTGGGAAGCAGCGCTCCTTCTCACTGCCCGCTGCTTTAACATACCCCTCCCCCTCCTACAACTCTCTGCAGTGTGCACAGATATGCCTGGCAGGTTCAGGTATGGGCTCCTCGCTGCCGCCGCCAGTGAGATCAACGGCTGTGTCAAAGGAGATGATCCACGGCTAATGTGCAGCTGTCTGACCCTATTACCTTTAGTGGCAGGGCCAGGCTGCTGCATCCCAGGAGAGCTCCTCCTGTTCCTCTGAAGAAATTCAGTCAAGCTTTAAAGCGCTCTGCAGCTCTGCGGACGCACGCCGCACACGTGCGTCTGTACGTATAAGAGTGAAGGTTTGGACTTGATCTGCAAGTCGAGGTATGTTAAGATGATGTGACGGTATCTTCTCGGCCTGTCAGCCTCCGTAAGAAGAACATGCTCTTGTAGTTGTCAAAGGGGCCTATTGCTACGTATGTTAGCCTCATTATCTTGCAGGTGAATGGTGGAGGAGGTGCAGATATACTACAAGTAGATCATTGAGAATAAGCATCTCTAAAGGGTTGGTTCATTTATCAAAACGAGCTTAGTTAACTTAGGTGGAATTTCGGCATGCAGATCATTCAAGTTAGTTATTTCTGTTACTATCCCAATACAATGGGGTGGAATTTTGCTTGTTGTGCTCACAAAATAAGAATCCTCTGTAACAGACCAGAAACTGTTCTTGGATTCAGGGATGAACCTCAACTGAATTCAGCCCAGGATTTTGAGATGCAGAGGCCTTTTTCATGTGAGTGCCCCAGAGGGCGCAGGCCCAAAAGTCTTTTGGCACAAACACTAATCCAGTTTTTGTTGTTGTTTTAAAGAGAATCTGAGGATGCTGAAGACCTTGAAGACACTCTGGGATGTTCTGATAACACTTGTACCAGCATGTCACCGCTACTCTGAATCAAAACGAGACCAGTCAGAAAGAGCCGAGGTGAGCTCGAAAACTTGTCTAACAAAAACGAGGATCAGTCCACATTTTGGAAGGGGCAGTCATGTCAATATTGAAAGTATTAGATTGACCCAGTCTGACATTCGACTCTCTGCTCCGTGTTGCCTGCGGTTGCGAGGGCCAGGCTGGTCCATGACACGGCCCTGCACCGTACTGACAGCAGAAATTGAAAAATAAAAATCTATGACCACCGGCTAGTTCGGTCTGAAGTCCTCCTCAACTTCCTGATGGCCAGTGCGCTTCTGCCTGCTAAACTGCTATGATGACCCGAGGGCAAAGTATATGATTTTTCTATGCTGGAAAAAGACCTGCTCCTAGGTTTACTGTGTGATTTGGGAATAAGGAACATAAAAATAGCAACTGAATTGGATTTAGTCAGAAGTCAGTAAACTCAAGATCAGAGAACAGGACCCACTTTTAAACTGTTTTATCATATCCGTTAATAATGAACTTTAAACATGCATTTATAATTGCTGCAATTTTGGCCACTTGGGGGCGCCATAACAAGCTCCAAACTCAACAATGACATTTTCTTGTGTGATTCATTTTGATATGAGCAACTGCCTTTAGTATATCAGCTGAAATATCAGAGGTGAGTATCAAATACATTGGCAAACAAAATCTTCTGTATCTGCGTGAAAACCAGGCGGCAACTCTGAGGAGTAAAGCCAAAGGAAGTGCTTTAAAGCTGCATTCTCTCTAGTGTCCATCAGGGGGCGACTCCTCTGCTTGTATAGAAGTCTATGAGAAAATGACTCTACTTCTCTCTTGATTTATTCCCTCAGTAAACATTGTAAACATGAGTTTATGGTCTCAATCTCTAGTTTCAAGTCTTCTTCAATACAGCATGATGTTCATTTAGTAAATGATGCTCCATTTAGAGTCAAACAGACCATAAAGCAGGGGATGCTTGTGACGACCCCTCCTTTCCAGTAGGGCTCTGTGTCCTGTTTGCTGGTTCTTTGTCTTTCAGGTTGTCGATTGCTGCTGATGAGCCACACCTGAGCATCCTAGAGTCCCAGTGATAAAGACTCAGCACCTGAACAGGGAGGGGCTCTCTCCTCCTGTGGCTTTTCCTTGGCTGACCCAGCTGCTGTTTTGGTGGCTTTGTTTAGTTATTGTGATTTGTTAATAGTATTTGTTAAATAAATGTACCTATTTATTAGATATACACCCGTCTTGTCTCCTTCATGTTGCAGCCTGAGAGCCGGGTTGTAACATGCTTGAGGGCCAAATCTCCAAACTCGAGTCTTCAACCCAATGGGTGACGTCACAATGACTACGTCCACTTTTTATATACAGTCCAGGGTGAAAACCACTTTTTTTCTGTTGCCGATTGCTATGTCTGTTAGCACAAACGTGATTAAAACCAAACATCTGAACAAAGATGCAGAAATAGGTAAATGCAGAGCAAGTCTTTTATGCACACATGTTCTTGGTTGCATGTTTTCCCCCCCGTTGTGACAGTGATACATGTCTTTCTGTCCCTCTCTTTGTGTCGGGTCATTGTCTCCTCTCTGCTAGATCTCGTTACGTTGCCTTCTCGAAAATTGGCTCCACACAAAAGAGCATTGTCAGAAAGTGCCACCCCTCGGCCGCTCTCAAACTCTTCTCCTCTCTGATGGAAGAGGTGTCTGTGTCCAGATCTTGTTACAGGAGTTATGATCTATTCATAACAGCCTGCACTCCGATGTGCTTCTCGGGTAGATTTTCTGCTGCTGCTGCTGCTGCTGGTGGTGGTGGTGGTGGTGGTGGTGACAGATAAGTGGGTGGCTGCCTTTGAGCAGAAGTAACCCCATATCGAGCCATGAAGTGGAGTAGAGTTTGATATTAGGATGCTTCTTAGGAAATGCTAGAAGCTTGTAGTCGACTCCTCTTGGGAGGATTTTGTCCCTTTTTTACAGAAAGTGTAGGTCATACACTTCAACTTTATTTTCTGCGTCATTACAACTTACATATGCTCTGCCTCACGACCCTTTCAGACATCTTCAGTTATCTTCAGCTCACGTTTCATGTGTTGTAACTGTAACCTGAAGCACATTTTAAGTCCACTGTCTTTTACATGTGTGTGTGTGTGTGTGTGTGTGTGTGTGTGTGTGTGTGTGTGTGTGTGTGTGTGTGTGTGTGTGTGTGTGTGTGTGTGAATATACCTGACTGTACACTTGAGCTGCAGGCTTAAACAAAAGGCTTCTGAGAGCTTCTTTCTCCGTGGACGTGAAGTCACTGTACATGCTTCTTGCAAACATGTACTTTTTTCTTATTTGGGTTGGACGATTGTTTCCGATTATCACTATAGAAATCCTAATGACTGATATTCAAAGCAAAGCTCTGAATCATTAGTTTGGACTAGAAATGTGTCTAAAGATAGCATTTTATAGTCATCTTGTTATAAGTATGGATTGGAAGTCTTCTATTTTGCATCTGTTTATTCTTTGATTGTTTTGTTATCTGTAAGAAACTGGTATCGCATTAGCTTGAAAATGATGTGGAAACAATAACCGTCACTAAGTTTATACAAGTCTTGAAACTATATTGTTGCTTAATAGTACTACTGGCCTAGTAATCAGTTTAGAAATTTCCAAATTGAACAAACTTGCTCATTATTCTGCTCATTCTGGAACAAGAAAAAAGATTTTAGAGAGAATTAATTGTTATGTTGTGAAAAAAAAAAAACTGCCAACAAGAGCTATTACCGAGAGGAATTGGTGAACGTGTTGATGAAGAAACTGTCATAGAAACCTATTTTACACACCAGCTAATTGTTGGACAAGTGGGCGGATAATGAGATGATAAATGCCCCCTGGGAACAGACCTTCTACAGAGGAGCAAGGCACCTAGAAATTATAGTTGTGAAGCCTTTTTATGTCTCTTTGTCTTACTTTGTGTCTCTTTGTGGTTACTTTGTGTCTCTTTGTAGTTATTTTGGGTTACTTTGTGTTTCTTTGTGGTTACTTTGTGTTTCTTTGTGGTTACTTTGTGTCTTTGTAGTTGGTTTGTGTCTCTTTGTAGATACTTTGTGTCTCTTTGTAGTTGGTTTGTGTCTCTTTGTAGTTGGTTTGTGTCTCTTTGTAGATACTTTGTGTCTCTTTGTAGATACTTTATGTCTATTTGTAGTTGGTTTGTGTCTCTTTGTAGATACTTTGTAGTTGGTTTGTGTCTCTTTGTAGATACTTTGTGTCTCTTTGTAGTTGGTTTGTGTCTCTTTGTAGATACTTTGTGTCTCTTTGTAGTTGGTTTGTGTCTCTTTGTAGATACTTTGTGTCTCTTTGTAGATACTTTATGTCTATTTGTAGTTGGTTTGTGTCTCTTTGTAGATATTTGTAGTTGGTTTGTGTCTCTTTGTAGATACTTTGTGTCTCTTTGTAGTTGGTTTGTGTCTTGTTGTAGATGTTTAATGTCTCTTTGTGGTCATTTTGTGATCATTTCGTGTATCTCTGTATTTGTCATTCGTCTTTGTGTTGTTTGAATTTCTCTTTGTGGCAGTTTTATGTCTCTTTTGTATTTATATACATTTTATAGATGAAGGCCAGTGGGCCGCTGACACAACAATGTTGGAGAACCAGTGTTGTGGTTGTGGAGTGCTGCAGAATCAAGTACAGCCGGAAGTTCTCAGGGATAAGCTGGTGGTAAACAACCACTGAGGTGCCCTTGAGCAAAACTCATTATCCCTGTTGCTGCTGAGTATTCAGCAGGAGGGGACTGTATAAACGGGTCAAAATGTAACGGTGAAAAAGGCTATAGACTGAAAACAGAACAACAATGCTGCGGAAATGTTCTTGAAAATGGTACAGGTCCAAAATAACTTGAGGACTTGTGTGAGTTTGATGAAACGGAAAATGCTAGTTTTAATGAGTATGAATAGAATTTCTATGAATACATGAGTACAGTATACAAATGCATCATTTTTATAATATTATTGCCTTAAAATATGTTTGTGGAAAAATACAAACAAAATGAGAATAAAAACCTTAAACTATCAGAGAGCTAACTAATGCAACAGAGTAGCCTTGTTAAAAGTGGATCCACCTCGTCCAGCACACATTGGAAGATGTATTGGACAAATGAAAACAAAGCCATGACAATAACGGCAGATTTAGAATTTCAGTTTAAGGTGATTGGATATTTTCTAATTCGTTGGCTTTAGTATAATCTAATGTGGGCTCTGAGAGTAATAAGCAATTACCGTGTGTTTATCCCCACAACTCAGAGAGAACTAATCTGCTCTCAACAGCCAGGGCCAAAAATAATTAAATTAATTACAAGCATTAAGGCTATACAACTGCCAGAGAAAGGTAGAAATGTAATTATCCACACTGAGACAGAAACCTCCCCGTGTTTCCCTTTGCTCTCTGTCTCATTGTGTGAGTCCGTCTAACTATTATGCTTCCTTTTCTTTCTTGCTCTTTAGTTCTTTCTTGATGGGCAACATCACCCACTGGTGCACAAAAAAAAAAAAAAAAAGTACAAGAACTGTATTCCAGCTTTGGAAAACATCCATCTCATAATTTTAATGGCTTCTAAAACAAATTCTAGGTTGTTTGTTGTTGTGTGTTTCTGACCGCTTCAAGACATTTATTATAGTTTGGATAATTCTCATAACAGGGAAAACTGCTTTAGAAACTAATAAAATGCTGATTGTATTCATTAGGATATCACCCAACTGGCAAGACATTTTGACCTGGCTTTAGAAAAACAAGATCATGAGACTCAATTCAAACTAAATGACTTGTTTATAATGAGATTTTAATGTGCTGTCCTGCAAGCGGGCCATGCTACATTGCACTGTGATGCGGATAGCTATCATCAGGTGGAGGGTAAAGCCATTAGCAATCAGTTCATATAATATCTTCGTTTCACCAAAAACTTTTCTGTTCACAGCAGATCTATGTTAAGTGAGTTTAAACTGTTTGAGTTTGCTTACATTAAGTTATTAATTTATATATTATTATCTGTATAAGATGCAATTATACATTTTGTTTGCTAATAAGTTCTTATATCAAAGCAAATGCCAGACTTCTACTATTGAACCATTGACTTAAATAAGTTGTTCTCTCCTGACTAGAGTTTTATTCAGGGAGGTAAATACTAAATACATATAGCTATTTTAGCTTAAAGCTGCTTTCAGTGTTCCAGTAGTGGCCTCCTTGACATATTATCACCTTGTAATCTGGTTCTGGCTAGTGTGCAAGCAATAAAAAGTTTCTTATTTTAAAATTCTGCAAACATGGAGCAACATTATCATCCTTTTTGGATTTGAGTTTGTGTCCACCTGATGAATAGATGTCACGTTTTGCTTTTCTTTCTAGCTTTGGTTCGGTATAATTTAACTTAGTCGCTCTTTATACTACTTACTACTACAAGTGACCCCTTTAACAAGTTGATCAACATAAAAAGGACTAAAAACGGGGACTTTAAATCAGCAATAGCTCATTATTGTGGAATACAGTCGTTCTTAAGATTATATAAAAAGTCAGATTAATTTTTGCAAAGTTGTGTTATGGTCTCATAGCATTTTTAAGTCTTCATACTAATTGTTAGTTTTGATAATGGAACGCCTTGTGTTTGACATCAGTTAATACATTCTGTGATGCTACTCAGGCTACTAATAAGCAAATCCTTTTACAAGTCCATTGTTAATATAAAAGATATCAATTAGTGCAGTTTTAAAGTTCTACTCTTTTTTTGTGGCCAGTAGAATTTTTTTATTTTTTATAAATTGTAGTAACTGTAAGCTAAACTTACACCTTGGCAAAAGGTTGTAAACATCCAGCAGACTTCATATCATCCACCTACAAACCAATGGGCGTATAGTGGTTGTATACGGTGGTTGTATACAGTGGTTGTATGCGGTGGTTGTATACAGTGGTTGTATGCGGTGGTTGTATACAGTGGTTGTATACAGTGGTTGTATACAGTGGTTGTATGCGGTGGTTGTATACAGTGGTTGTATGCGGTGGTTGTATACAGTGGTTGTATACAGTGGTTGTATGCGGTTGTATACAGTGGTTGTATACGGTGGTTGTATACAGTGGTTGTATACGGTGGTTGTATACAGTGGTTGTATACGGTGGTTATACAGTGGTTGTATACGGTGGTTGTTGTACGGTGGTTGTATACAGTGGTTGTATACGGTGGTTGTATGCGGTGGTTGTATACAGTGGTTGTATAAGTGGTTGTAACGGTGGTTGTACGGTGGTTGTAACGGTGGTTATGCACGGTGGTTGTATACGGTGGTTGTATCCATGCGGTGGTTGTATACAGTGGTTGTATCGGTGGTTGTGGTTGTATACTATACGGTGGTTGGTGGTTGTATCGGTGGTTGTATCCACGGTGGTTGTATACAGTGGTTGTATACGGTGGTTGTATACGGTGGTTGTATGCGGTGGTTGTATACAGTGGTTGTATACAGTGGTTGTATACGGTGGTTGTAATGCGGTGGTTGTTGTATGTATGCGGTGGTTGTATACGGTGGTTGCGGTGGTTGTATACGGTGGTTGTATACAGTGGTTGTATACAGTGGTTGTATACAGTGGTTGTATACGGTGGTTGTATACAGTGGTTGTATGCGGTGGTTGGTGGTTGTATACGGTGGTTGTACGGTGGTTGTATACGGTGGTTGTGGTTGTATACACGGTGGTTGTATACGGTGGTTGTATGCGGTGGTTGTATACGGTGGTTGTATACGGTGGTTGTATACGGTGGTTGTATACGGTGGTTGGTAAACCCGCCCAAAAATATCCTAAAAGAGGCTAAAAGTTGTGCAGAGTTACATAGTAGTTAGTGATCATTTTTGCTGGGTTAATCAGCTGCAAGCAACACTTTGACATCACATGTAGTCATTTGATTCATTGTTAATATAAAGTATTTGATTAAAAAATGATTTGTGGAGCTTTAAAAAATAGATCAAGGGATACTGAAGCTGCTGGAAGCGACATTAAAGAAACAAAAGCCCTTTTAGAAAACTATATCGACCCAAGTCTAATAAGTAGTGTCAAACTAATGAAAACCGTGAGTCTCGAGAAGTCACTTTTACTTCTTGTAGAGTTTTTTTTTTTTGTCTTTGTGTTAACAAGAGGTTGTTGTTGTTTTTCCTTCACGACATCACTAGTCGCTGCGGTCAGGTTTACACCGGAGGACAAACCGTTTCCTGTTACTCACATACGCTCCCTGGAGCGTATAAGGGCTCGGTTGTCATGGGAGACAGGATGTGGCGGCCTTGTATTACAGCGGGCAGCAATTGTGCTGAAACATGACTCTGCCTTCAACGGCTATTGTTCTCATTCCTCACACCTTGCTCTTGTGGGAGAAGGAGAAGCCTCGGGGGGGGGATATATAGCCGCCGCCTGTACGGCCTTAAAATGAACATCCACTCTTACTTTACCTGCTCGCTTATTCATTCTCGGTGCTCGCACACAAACACACTCACAAATCACACGCTCCTCTGATCTCTCCACATCTACCTTCAGGCTGTTGTGATCTTCACAGACAACTGATTTTCACACCTGCCTGACAAGGAATCTGATGCTAACTCATTTGCAGAGGCTATATCCTCCCTCCTCCTCCCTTCCTCCACCTCACACTGTCTTTATTTTTCAAGTAGATTTGGAGCGGGTGGAGTAATCTCAGCCTACTTGACCTTGACGGACTAAGTCTGGACTGGTTTTGGGTTTTAACGGGTCTCTTAGACGGCGCTAACGGTCGCTCTCTCACTTCTTTACTCAACAGATGTATATACACCTGCTCATTTGACAGTCTTTTACCTCTCAGCCATTTCTCATTTCCCAGTTCTCACAGTCAATGACTTCCACATGCAGTGTGTGAGTAACGTGTGTGTGTGTGTGTGTGTGTGTGTGTGTGTGTGTGTGTGTGTGTGTGTGTGTGTGTGTGTGTGTGTGTGTGTGTGTGTGTGTGTGTTTAATGGGGCTGCATTGTGAGCCACCTTGTAAAGCTGCACAGAATCAGATGCAGGCTTATCGAGTACTGGATAAATAAAAAAAAAAAGGGCCGGCTTCTTTTGAAAGGAAAGGTGAATGCAGTTTCCCATTAACTCGCTTGTGTGAATGCATCCTCACACGAGAAAAGCTCACTGCTGTTTTTTTATTTTTTTATTTAGCTTTTTCTTTCAGAGGACAGGGAGAAAAAGGGGGAGGGGAGTGAGTGGGTGATTTAATTAATTATGTTTTATCACCTTTTAGCTGATTGAAGTCTACCTTACTCCCTGCAGACAGCTTGTGTTTGTGTCTCTTCGCCGGCGCCAAATGGATCGGGCCCGTCACTCGATGCAGGCGCTGCCATCTCTGCTTGTCAGAGACTTGGACTTTCAGATCTGCGCGCCGAGGCTGTTGTTGTCAGTTGGTGTCTCTGCTGTTGTTGGGTTTTTTTTGTCTTCCATTCTTTGTTTCTTTCTCAGTAATTCATCTCCATCAAAAAATGAGTCCCGGGCCTCGGTGTTCATTACTCGCACAATGATTTCATAGTCTCTGAAGCCAGGTATGTCTGTCAAGAAAGGTGTGTTGTTTACACAACCAGGCAGCTGCCAGAGAACCAAAAAACAACACAACTTTTGAATGGAGCTGCAACTTATGATTATTTTTTATGTTGACTCATCTGTCAGTCATTTATTCTATTAATCGCTTAATCGTTAGCCAACACGAAAAAAGAATTAATAAAAAAAAACCTTGACTTGCTGAATGCAAAAGATGGATAGAAAGGAACACACATACATTACTGGATAAATGCAAGCAAAAATGTAAATACCAGATTCAAACTTTTTAAAAGCCTTTTGAAAGCTCCTAAAAGCTAGTGAATGGACCTTGAGTAATGTGTGTTCTTTTTCATGTCAAACTACATACTAGTAAATTCATTTTTCACAATTTTACACCAGCTAAGTCAAATCATAAGACATGCATAAGAACCGATATGTTAATAAATATACAAATAAACAATCTAAATATATTCATATAAACATTGAAGTACCGTTGCATCCTCAGTGTTTTGTTCCACATTCATCAACATGACAAACACCCGTCAGCCTCAACCACTGCATGTGTTCTCCGCGGCGCTGTGATAAACACATGTCGAGACTACCGCGCGTCAATACGATCGATCGGTTGATGGATCACGACGGGGGATGAATTACACACCGCTCACAAAAGCCCACAATTAGCCTAACGAGCAGAGGATTGATCTATGGACAGCGAACCAGGGGGGGGTGTAAGTAAAGAGAACCTGATACGGGACTGTACAGACTGGAAGACGAAGAAGAAGTACATACAAGAAGAGTTACATATATGTATTGGGTGCAGTGGAGGGTGATGGGGATGGAGGAGCAGGAAGCCACCCTCGTAGCTGACATCTCCTTAACTCGGGATGACACGTCCCAAACAACAGACTTCCTCCGTGCGCTAGTCAGTTGCTCTGCATGCTAATGTTTGACATATAGGTTCCTGGAAGATATTGTTTACAAAAAGCCGCTGGGATCTGGTGTGTCTGCATGCAGCAGAATTGTAAACTCTAAATATATTCTCCTTTTTGCATACAGCTCACAGGTTTTGCCTATTTCATACGTCTCACTGCACTTAGGCAAATAATAGCTTTTGGGTAATTACCTTTACGCTGTATGTGCATTGCTTTGTCCTTATTTTGTACTTAATACTAAGCAGGCTAGGAGTGTGTAGTTTGGAAAAGTGATAGATGTCAGTGTGCAGACTATATAGGCCTGATCTTAGCTGAAGATCCTTTGTCACCTCGTCATTCAGACAGGATTGCAGTTGAAGACGCATGTTCTGTGGTCATGGAAACGCTCTGATTAGAAAATGAGCATGCAGAACAAAATGTACACTACTAGTATGTATAGGGGCTTTGGGACTCACTTCATGACCGTGTGTTTCTCTATAACATTTAAAGATGCTCTTTAGAAAATATAGAACATTGCAAGCTTCTGTCAAACATTCATTCATTTATTTTATTTCTTTGTCATGCCAAACATTTGGTCCATCCAACATGGGATAACAAGACACCAGTATTTTTCATACATTTTTCGGGTCTTGCGTCTATAAAGCATGTTAAAAAACAAACCAAAAAAACTATCAAATATCTACAGATTATCTCGTTTTAAGAGCTTTTTTTTCCTCTTGCCCCAGGGTTTCTATAAATTACAGACTGGTTTATATGTTTCACATGTAATCAGCCAGCTCAATCTTTGTGCATCACCTATAATTGCAAAATCAATATCTATTTTCATCCGGCTAAACAAAGCAACACATCCTTTCTCCTAAGTGGGCGTAATTATGGTGTTTTCCCCATATTTACGCTCAGGTGTTGTGGATGTGATGTTGGATGGATGAAAGCAGATTTGGTTAACATTTGAAAAAAGTATTTATATTTTCTTTTGCTAACATTAAATTAAAATTATTTAAAAAATTGTTGCTGAGATCAACAAGGTCCCGAAAACTTTGAATTTTCTTCTGATTTGTCCGTCTGAAAAATTCCATTTCAATGTCAGAATTCTTGGAACATATAAGGCTTGTAAAAAAATGGGTCCAGTATTTACTTTGGTGACCATTATCAAGGGAATCTTAAGTGAACTTTTGGGTCGTTGCAAAAATTATTTTTTGTGAATTAGTCGCGTTTCTCTAAAAAAGGACCTCATCTACAGTACAGTTTGGTTAGAAGTTGGTGCTTAGATGGCTGTAAACCGCCAGTAAACAGAGTAGAAGCAGTAAAACTTGAGTCACACGTCTGGTAAAGAGTTCATGTTGAATCCTGTCTTTTAAAGAAAGAAGCTGACTGAGAAAAACACATTTTAAGTGCCTTTTAAATGGAAGTAACCACAGAGCTATATCCTCACCGTTTGTTCTCAACTTTCCCCACAGAACTTTCCACACATGAGCTGTTAACGGCTGTATAAAAGTCATCCTCCCCCTAAGGTTGTTCTTCACTCAGATGATTCGGCGCTGCCCACCTAGCTGCATCTGCGTGGCACTCATAATCACTGTAAAGCGAAACCCTCCCGGGTGTTATTATGACAATGACATTTTGCCAATAGAAGGGCAGGCAATCACAATAGATGTTTCCATTGCAGTAAAAATGATTTACAGCGGCTCTCATAGAAATGGTGATCCAAGAGAGAGGGCATGTTAGCGACGGAGGATAATGGCACCCCTCGCGCACGGATCCGTTTCCACCCACCATCCACCCACCGCCGGCGTGTGGTGCGCAGCCTTGACTGGCTCACAAACCCAGACTCCCTCCTTGGATGAGTGAGCCTCCTGGCCTTCACAAGGTCTATTTCTCCCTCTGATAAACGCTGCTATAAATAAAAAAGAAAAGGAACAAAGCCAATCACTTCTCTGTTTAAAGTAGCCCTATTATGCTTTTCCATTTTTTCCCTCTCCTTTAGTGTGTTATATATATTTTTGTACATGTAAAAGGTCCGTAGAGTGTAAAACCTGAAGTCCACGCCTAAAAGGAGTTACCCTCCCCCTCCTGAGCTGCCTGAAACTGCTCCATTGAATTCTTTCCTTCACTTCTGTAACTTTATGTGGTCATAATGTAACTATGAGTACATAATGTAACTTTATGAGGTCATAATGTAACTTTATGAGGTCACAATGTTACGGAAGTGACGTAAAACTCCTTCTGGATAGTTTGGCCCTCAAACAACAAAAGAGAGGGATGGAGCTGAAGCTCCGGAGGAAGAGTTTTTTTTAATGTGAAACGTTGACCAATCACAACAGAGCGGGCTAGCTGACCAATCAGAGCAGACTTTGCTTTCTGGAGGGAGGAGCAAGCGCTACAACGGAGCGTTTCAGAGAGAGGGTGAGAAGAGGTGCTGCAGGACAGCCCGGATGAGAAAAACAAGGAGGATTATGAGCATTAACGCATGTAAACATGTAACTGTAACTTGAGATAAAAATATGCACCCGGAAAATAGCATGATAGGACCTGTTTAATGAACACGTGCCACGCTCCCACACACAGGATCGTTTGTTTGATCTAATCTCCCTGGTTTGGTCTGGAGGCCGGTGGTCTGCCGTTGGGTAGACCTGCCTGACTGATTGTTGGAGTCTGCTGCTGCTGCTGTGTTTGTAGGGAGAACGAGCCCGGGCTGTGGGTAGCATTTGCCATTTGGGGATTTTCAGCACCGTAGACCAGATGGCCGTCAACCTCGTGTTGATCTTGGAGCAAGATCTTGCCAAGACCGCTATCCCCCATTCCCCCCCATGGCAGAATAAGAAGAATCGAGATGTTAAACATGCGCCCTGCCCCGAGCTCCTGGCTCCACCACACCACAGAGGGATTATGTTTGTATCTGGCTGGGCAGCAGGAGCCGGTGTAGGCTGTAATAGAGCCCAAAGGGAACAAGGGCTGGCACAGTGACGGGTTTCAGCTAAATGACACAACCAGAGGCCCAAGGGTGCCATCTACTTTATTCTTCCTCCTATGTCTTCTGCCCTCTACTTCACGACTAGTTCGCTCACTTTGGAACTTTATTTAGTTCTTTAAATTCATATTGTTGTTCAAAAATAATTTGAGATTAATCTGCGTCTATCAAAAGCTGTGTGTCTGATGCTGTTTTTCTAGCTTGATTTACTTTTGGTACCAGGTCCTTCTCTCTATGCCGTGCTTCTACTGCAGGTAGTAACCCCCCCCCACAGTGTAGGCGGGATTATCAGATGTTTGCCGTGGCGACAGCATCATCTTTAACTGAACACTTGCTGAATCAGTGTTTGTAGTCTGTGTGGCATAGTTTGAAACGTAGATGGCGTAATGATTACCTAGTGTGTAGGGCGTAGTGTGCGTGCTGTGTAGTGCGTAATGTGCATAGTGTGTTGGGTGTAGTGTGCATAATGTGTAGGGCATAGTGTCCATAATGTGTAGGGCCTAGTGTGCGTTGTGTGTAGGGCCTAGTGTCCATAATGTGTAGGGCCTAGTGGCCTAGTGTTGCGTTGTGTGTAGGGCCTAGTGTCCATAATGTGTAGGGCCTAGTGTTCGTAGTGTGTAGGGCCTAGTGTGCGTTGTGTGTAGGGCCTAGTGTTCGTAGTGTTTGTAGTGTGTAGGGCGTGTGCATAGGGTGTAGCGCACAGTGTGCGTAGTGTGCAGGGCGTAGTGTATTTTGTAGTGTGTGTTGTATAGTGTGTGAATAGTGCTTACTACTAGCTGATAAGTACTAAGTAGTACATGTTTTTATCATATTTGAACAAATATTTTGTGGACTGCAAACAGAGGGGAGATCTTGTTTTTTTTTTTTTTTTTTACAGTTTTTTGATTGTTTAGATAACCAGATAAGAGTTTCGGAGGAGCTGTCAGAGTGATTATTCTAACTTGAACAAAGCCAGACTTGTCTTTTCCCACAGTTTTTTATGTTCCCTGTGTCTTAATGCTGAGTTAAGATAACTCCTTCCTGGATGTAACTTTATATGGTACTGTACAAGTTTGAGAGCGGTATCAATCTTCTCATCTAAGCCTTGGCAAGGAAGCAAATTAGGTACATTTCCCTTAAATGTTTGACTTTTCCTCCAAACATCAGTTGAGGAAAAGACTACTGGTCTAGAAGGAAATCTGGTATAAATAAATGACATAATCTTAGAAGGTCAGCAAGGCTAACAAGCTTATCTCCAAAACGTCTGGCTAAATCATCTCTAAATTCCACCAAAGCTCCGGCCTCTGCTGGGCTTTACTATCCCCCCCGAGGCTCTGCTTCGGAAAACTGACACCACATGCACAGCTTCACCAGGGCTGCCAATTATTTTCAATGGAAAGTAGCCGGAGACTTCACAAAAAGTCACCAAATTACTAAATTTATATACCTAAGATGCCTAAACATAATTATTCTTCTAGACAAGATTTTTCTGAAGCAAAAGTTACTTCATCAGCTATTAGTATTTATTTTAAGCTGCTATCACATCAACAATATTCATGTTTTTTAAATAGATGTGGAAATGAGTATAAATAGATAAATACCAGACCCTGGAATGAACCCACTTATGTACTAAAAAAACAAAATCTGATCTTTAACATTGTTGGACTTATAGAGTAGTCCAACAGCAGGAAGAGAGCTAGTTAACGTTAACTTAATAACGGAGCTAACGGCTAACGTAGGGAGGTTGCATTGAGTTACACTATGATGCATTCGAGCTCTATTCAATAACAATGAGTATTGGGCAAAGGTAAATTATAATCTTTATCATGATGAAATTTTGTAAAATTAAAGTTTTGGCTAAGAAACTTGAATAAATCCAGATGTTTGAAGGAGATGTTTTCACAACAGTATAACATAGATGGGAATAGAGGGAATTATGAACCTCTGTTTACCTTACATTTTTGCTTTTAACACTCTTTAACTCACTTCACGCAAGTTCAGGTATATCAGAATCGGTATCCAGAAGGAAAAAATGTTTAATCAGAATTAATGGAAGATTTTGCATTTTCTCAAACTTTGTGTAAAAAATGGATGAACAGCTACTATAGATATTAGCGATCAATTACAATACTTGAACTTAAAGTTTAATCATATACATTTTGACGTCACTTTCTCTAATGCAGAGGACTATGGTTAGCATAGTTAGCAGAGTTATTTAGTGGCACTGTATATCAACAAACACTCCAGACGCATCTTAACACAATGCAAGACAACTTTTGCGCCTTTCCTCCAATCACGTGCTAGCTCAGTTAGCGTCTTCTTGCCAACCATCTGTGTCGCTGATACCCATTGATAAAAACTTTGATTCTTTGGAAACTCCTTTGAAAGAACTTATTCTTTCCCCCATGTTCAGCTCTGTCTTTAAACCAACAATCTGTTACTAAACACCTGAACAATATGAAAGTGAAGTATTGTAGCAGTACATCTGTAGTGTCATCTGCCTCTCCGCTGCTGTCCAACCGTGATTACATCTTCACTCCTCATCTAGTCCTCTGTCCACCTCCCTCCTCCACTCAGCCATATAATAACTGCATTTCAAAAAGAACAGACGCCATCTCCCATCCAGCAGAAACTTCCTGAATTAGACATGAGTACGCTACCAATTCTCTCCGGTTTACGATCCTTCACCCTGACTCCAGAGCCTATCGTCCAGCCTGCGCCAAGCATCTATCATTACGTGTAATTCCACATGCCATCTGCTACTGGAGACAGCGCTGGCTCTAGGATGCACTCTAATGTTGACCTGCAACCTCTTCACGCCAGTTACATCCGATTTCCCAGAGAGGCCTGTTGTATTCTTTTTTTTTGATGCTTGCGTCTAATCTATCAGGTAATTCGAGGCTAACTCTGCAGAATCCTCCGTCTCCTGCCTCCTGTCAGGTCTCATGTGAGGAGGGGGGGCATATTGGGTCTCAATCCCTGTCTCAGCACCTCTGAAATGGAGTAAAGCTGAAGGGGAGAGCGAACGGATAAAAGAAAGCTCAGGACCAGAATGCCGTGATAAGTTCTCTGATCCTGATCTGTGGGGGGTTTGACAACCAGCAGATGTGACTCATCTCTGATTTAAGATGGACATCCATTGGGGATAGTTACTGTATCATAATGGTAAGAAATATTAAAATAGTCCAAAAGAAGACAAGATAAGATAAAACTAGATAAAACTAATTCAAAATGAATAACATCAAGTAAATATACAAGGATAAAAATACATTAAAATGAATGTTAATCCTAATAGTAATGATTATGATGATGGGAATAATAAAATAAATGCAGTTTTGGTGCGTTTTAAAAATGGAAAACAAAATCTATAGTAATTTGAATATATGTAAAAAATATATATTTAAATAAATATAGAAAAATAACAATATATATAAATATAAGTAAGAAGATATCAAATTCAGTTCAATTAATTGAAAAAATAAAAAAAGAGAATTGTATTTAAATATATAAATGACAATAATAAAAAATAAATGGAACTACTTACTACTTAAAAAATGCTTTCAAAGATAAAAAAGATAGGATAAATACATTTAAATGTAAAAAAAATCTAATACAATTATTTGAAATAAATAATTAGAAAATAACATTCCTAAAAAAATGTCAATAAGAATAAAAAAATCTAATTTATCATTTTTTTTATTAAATTATTTTTAATTCATAAATTAATACAAGAGAACCACCCTAGTCCTAGCTGTGTTCCATCCTCATGTTCCCACATCACTCTCACAGTGAGATCTGAGAACTGCAAACTTTTCACTCTGACTTTGAGCGTCTCAGATCTCCACCACATCACCACCACCACCACCACCACCACCACCACCACTGCTGCTGGTGTGAAGCTCAGGCTCTGAGTGAAATTAGCATAATTTAGAGCGAGTGTTCCCCAGCTTGCAACCTAACCCACAAACTTCACCCATACTTAGCCTCCCTCTGTACTCCAACTTGCCCCGACGTGCTCCCATCCGACACGTGCATGCACAAAAACACAAAGAACAGCGGCTTGTTTTTTGGTGAAGAGATGTAGAGGAGGCTTATCTAAACATCATTGATTTTTCACACTTTCTTTCTAGGGCCAGCATGGGTTGGTTTCCTCCTCCGATGCCAGAGTAGCTAGGAAACTTGTAAGAGTAGATGGAACTGATAACACACACACACACACACACACACACACACACACACACACACACACACACACACACACACACACACACACACACACACACACACACACACACACACAAAAAAGCTTCCCACACCTTTCAACACGTTTTGAAAAGACAAGACACGAGTTCTTTTCTCTCTGAAGCAGGACTCATCAGTGTGTTTGTACATGTGAAATGGAGAAGGGAAAGAAGTGGACATGGAGTATAGAGGGAATAAAATAATTGGCCACTCTGCCTGTGAGTCCAGCTCTAAGCCTTGCCTCGAATTGGACTCCTACTTCTGTTAGTGTCTGACCTATCTGCCCATTTAAGAAGCTCCATCTAGGTCCATGTACAGCGACTGAACCATGAAAGCCCTCTGAGGCAGCGCACGCTAGACAGACGGAATAAAGAGAGAGAGGTGCAAACGAATAGGATAACGGGAGGAGACGATAAAAACTCAAACTTATCTCAACAAACGGTTCAATCTCACAGCGGAGTCTTCAAACTTTTCTCAAAACGATAAAATATCCAGCCAGTCGGACGAGATATGATCACTGTTTTCTTGCTCGATGAGGATCAAACGATGCAATCTTGGTGCCACGGCGAGATAATAACACTTGTTTGAAGAAAAAGCAACTGGAGCGGCATTTTCAGAACACACTGACTGAATGTTTTACTACTTTTTAAAGTGATACCTGTGTGATATCACAAAATGATCCTCACATCAGGCAACAGGTAGCTTGCTGTCTGCAGAGATTTGAGGCTCCCCCACCAGCCCACGCATATCATCCAGTGAGGCAGGAGCAATGTGCTGCATTAGAAGCCAAAAAACATGAAAGAAAAACACTATCAAACAGTCTATTTCAATATTACAGGTTTCATTCTTAATATTTGATAAATAGGACGTTGTATTAGGGCCATTGTCGGTAACAAAAAATATTTAAGTGGCAAATTTACGAGGAAAAAAAAACATTGACGAGAAAAAGATTAGGAAATATAGTTTAGTGAAAAACCATGGTAATTAATGTTGTTAAAGAACCACATTGCTTCACTTTGTGTTGTTGGATCAACCTCATCACACCAGATGCCACCGCTGAAATTGCAGTAATGTGAGCCACAGAGACCCAAATAAATAACATTGTAGCTGATTTATCCGTCTATTCATTCTCATAAACTAATTCAGGTCCAGGTTGCAGGAGAAGCAGACTAAGCAGGGGATTCCAGACGTCCCTCTCTCAAGAAAAACATAAGCACATAATTCACCATAATCTGTGGTTTAGCACAAGCAGCTATGTTATCAGCCTTTTTTCTGTTGTTTCACTTCCTTTTGACAGTTGGGCACGGTACCTTGAAAGTGTTTTGTTTGGAGTAATGTTTGGTTTTTAGATTTAGCTGTGCTGAAATAAAAGACGTGCATTCATGTAGTTAAAGATGAAAGTTATCCATCTCTACTTTCCTCTAACTTCTATGATATAGTTATTTGTTTATTTAAGTACACAGAAATACCATGAAAGAATTGGTATGTATCTTTCAGGACCTTTCGTCCATACCATAATAACACTACTTTAGGGGCAACAAAACTCAGATGTCTGGAGTTTTTTCTCGTAAAATTAGGACTTTAATCTTGGAAAGTTTTTCTCTGAGTCTTATTCCTGTCACTCGGCTTCGTAATTATTATTCTTTTTTTTGTTACCTACAATGGCCCAAATAGGCCGTGAAAGAAAAATAAGTTTTGTTTTCCATAAATAAAACTGAACATAAGGGTTAATGCCCTTTAACCAAAATCCTTCATGTTGTTTACGACGTGAGGAGAGCAGTGTGGACGAGCGGCCCAGAGCACAAAGCCATCATCTAAAGTCAAAAGGACCCCCACTGTGACTCCTCAACTCCAACCCCCAAAAACTCTGCCCTCTGGAGGTCCGGCTGAAGCTCTCTCTCTCCCCCTCCCTCCTCCTCACCCGTCAGGATATTCATCATTCCTCCACTCCGATGATGTATTCAGCAGCATCTGAAGACGAGTGCTCGTAGCCAAATGCCAGGGATTGTGTCTGCGCCGCCTGCTGTGTTTGCTTCCTCCTCCCTTAACCCCCCCGTGACACGTCCCATCTTTAAAGTGCAGCTCTGACGGCACATTTGTTCAACATGACAATGAGGCTCCCCCGCCCCGAGGCCAGCTAAAAGCAGCCCGTACACCGATCACGCTGTGCAGGCGCGCCAGTGTTTGTACACTTTTGTTTGTGGGTTTGTGGCGGCGTATATATGAATTTATTATCATATAGCTTCGGGTTTGGCCCTCTGCGGAGCCGCTGTTTATCCTGCTCATTCAAGGGTTATTGCACAGGAACATGTGAAGGAGGAGAGTGCTACCTTATTAGACTTCCTCTAAGGTCTTGATGTATGGTACCTATGAATAGTTTTTACTCTCTCATGTGTGCTTTCTTTGACATGAGAGCCCTTTTTGCCTTAATATATTTCAAATGAATATACCATATTCATTCATATACCATATAGAGGCTTATTATGGAGTTGGAGAAAGATTCACAAACATGTCTCCTCCTAAATGCACCCAGGGCTCCGAATCCATTAGTGGTTATCACCTCAATCACACCGGGAAAAGGGGACGCAGTCTTCTGAGCAGAAAGGAGTGGAGGGGAGGGGGGGGGAAGGGTTCGCTGGGTTAAGAGAGGCAAGACATGCTCCACAGAGAAAATCACTCAGCCTTATTGTGCAGACTAAATCAGAAACCATTGCCGCCCCATCCATCTCTCTCTCTCCGGCTGGCACCAGAGGTGGAGATACTCCGGAGTGTGATTGTGGGGGGAACGAGCGTGCCGTCGTGAGCGCTTGTGTTGTTTTGTGTTGTGTGGAAGTGGTGAGAAAGAAAGGGGGGGTGGGGGGGGGTTGATGAAGAGTCTTAAAAGCCTAAAGCATAGCTTCCTGTCTCCTGAACTCCACAGCTCCCATGAATCACCATCACTGCTGTTTTTAGCCCAATTACTTTTCTTTCAGCGTTCCACAACTTCTTTCATTTCTACATGAGACTTCAGTAGGACAGCCAAGATACAGTTCATGCTGGTGGTCAGAGGAAAAAGAGATAATAACTAGGAATTTTTATATCAATTAGCATCTAGATGTTTCAACTTGACAATATTTGCTGGATGATAAAATGCATTAAAAGTTGTGACCAGTTGGATTACTTTTCATTCTCATCAATCACGTCTTTTACAATATTTTTTTTTGTTCTTCATCAAGGTATGTTTCTTGGAAAAAATGCTACTTGCAGGAAATATGAACATTTACCTCATTCTTGAAGGGATGTAGGGATGGACTAGTTACAGATGCTTTCTAGTTTTTGTTAATTTTCTAAATTAAAAGTAAAGTTTTCAGTCGTCACTCACTGGTCAAGTTAGTGGTTTTATTGCCTTAACCTTAACTTCCTGTAAAGAGGAAAGTTTATTTTGAAAAGACCACATTGACACGCCCTAACTGACCAAAACAAAACGTAAACATGGAGCGTTTTGTTTGACGCCTAGTGCTACTAACCAAGCTGCAGCATTCGGCCCATTGGTGTGAGAATGTGTTGTCTTGCTTTTTTTATGTTCATTTCTCGACCGCAGACATTCATGTTCCAATCAGGATGAACTGCAGTCCCTTAACGCCAACATGAGGTCAATTGTTTAAACTGTGGTTAACATGCAAAACCAATGACTTTCCCATCAGGCTCAGCTGTACTTTGCAAAACCATAAGAAATCACTGAAGCGGCGGTACAGGTTCCTTATAGTCCGAGTATTTCAAAGCGTCGAGCAGTAAAGACTGTGTGTGCAGTTCTTTTTCTGTTTTCCCATCATAGGCTCTTGTAATGTTTGAGAGAATAAAAAATCTTTAATGAAAACTTCATTTGTATGCCACTTTACCAAACTCTTTACACACAAAATACAGAATTAATAAATAAATCAACAGCAGTAAAGGAGAATAAAATGCCATTAGGACTAATAAAATATAAGGAAAAGGTCATATAATGAGAAAATAAAGATATGAAACGACATGACATGTTCTGATTAAAATTCCTCCTGAAGAACCTTGTTGAGGTTCTGGGTTACAAACCTTTTAGCTGTACCAACATTTAAAGTATGAATTGATCGTCAACACCTTCACAGACTGCAGAGAAACATACTGGTCACTACGAGGGTCAAACATCCTGCTTTTTCACTTTTCTCCAACCTTTCAGTCACCTTGCAGTTGGCAGTTAATTTCCCCTAATCTGCAGGCAGGTCAGGGCAGCAAAGTTACTGGATAGAGATGCAGCTGATTGCTCACTGGACCCTAATTTCCTTTTCAGTGGCGTTGCAGAGGAGTCAATTATAAACTTAGATAGCTAAACTTTTAAAAGTTACCACCACTTACTCTGATTGCATGAGCTTCCCATTGTTTTTTGGAAGAGTTTCCTGGGGTATTATAACTGCCTCGGTAATATCCATAGCCTTTAAACCCGCTCATAAAAGCCAGCCACATTAATCACGCTGTATCGGTGTTGGTGAGCTGTACGAGATGATTGGGACAATAAGTGGTGCGTGTCTTTGAGAGATGCGACACTCGGAACGTGTCAGCCGAGCTAAGTTCCCATCCATTAAATGTTACGACACCATATCGCCATTAGAAATCTGGATATTGCTCATATCCGAGCCTGGGAGGAGGAGGGGGGGGGGACTGCTCCGTGAAGTTCATTCCTATCAGTCAATCTCACGTCTCCAGTAATTGTCGGGCAGGTCATATATAGGGGAAAAAAAAGGGAAAGGAGGGAAAAATAGCTTCCTCAAAAACATGGCAGGTTTAATTTGTTAGCTTGGATGAAAATTGGCCGGTGAGGAAAACAAACGACGGTAACATGGGCCGATGGTACCAATTCGTCAGGGGAAGATTGAGGAGCCGGTCTGCAGATAGCTCACGTCTCCATAAATCATGTTGACAATTGACTTGAACTGCAGGAGGGGGGAGGTCTCCCATAAAGTGAGCCTGAACAGGCGCTGATATAGAGGACGTCTCTCCTACCACGGCCCAGAAACAGAGCGACAGCTTGATGCATCGCGGATGGCTGACTGAAACACCGTCTGCACGCTCATTTAGAGTGGTGATCTGTGGATTTAATTCAGCTTTGGCGCCATCTTTGGTGGTATGTTGCCATCACTGTTGAGTTCTTAAACAACTATCACTAATCTAACATTGTTGGGCGCACTATTGGATTTCCTGCCCTTTTTTCACGAAAATATGCAGCTCTAACTGCTTTTGCAGCTATCAAAAGTGTAATATAAAAATGAATCGCCTTCTGTAACCAACCTGACTCCTGCCAGAGAAACTTAAAACTCTTATAAACAAGCTTTAAGTTAAATCTCTCTAATACCGGTTACTGAGTTACAATATAAACTATGCATACAAATTAGCATTCTGCTTGATAATGACACCGATGCAGCAATGCAATAATCAATGCTTCGTTATGAAGGTCAGACTGGATAAACATTTGAGAATCTTGTTATTTGCATCGAGTCAAAATTCAACTTGCGTTCTGCAGCTCTCCAACATGTGTTTACTTATTTTTGATGACATTCAGCTCTTTTTCCTTGCACTGGATGAAGGTCACAAAAGGGCAATATACAATATACTATTACTGGAGGGAAATGTATGTGGTGAATTCTGCATAACCCTACATTGTTTTCTGTTTAAAACTATTTTGAATAACAAACACAGGACTGGCAGCCAGATGATTGATGTTTGAGATAGATCTCCCAAAATGTGTTGTTTTTTCTTTTGGGATTTATGTTACTGACGTGTTTTACCCTTTCATTGTTTCTGTGTACATTTTTTACTTAGTTTACATACTTATTTTAAGCCAAACCATGATGTTTTTCCTAAACCTAACTGAGTGATTTTGTTGCCTAAACCCAACTGCGACTGTTTTACTGTAAACTTGTGTCGTTAAATCTCCGTTTCACAACGCTAACCTTGGGTTGTTAAACGACGAGCATAAAGCCTAAAATTCGAAAATAAACAAAAATCATTACTAATCCGCCAAAAGAATGTATGTAAACAGTAAAATAGGAGTTTGTAATGAAGTACATGGGATTCATATTTTTTTATCGTGGTAACAAATCATGTATCTGGAAACATGGACTTTCAGTTATTTGTACCAATTACTACATTTCTGTTATTGTGATATCCTTAGCAGTTTCTGGTCTTTGGAAGCATCACAGCTTGGTTTGGTTACCTCCCTGTGCCAGTGAAGTCCGACTCATGCAGACTGCATGGAAGATAATGGGTGTAAGACAGCATCCATCCCTGCAGTCTACCTTCAAACAAGCTGTTGCAAGGCAAGCCAGCAAAATAATGACCCACCCTTCACATGTTATACACTGAGTACCAGCTACTTCCATCTGATAAGGATGTTTAGAGTACCACTCTGTTGATAACTCGCTTATTTCTACTTCAATACACATTTTAAATGGTGGCAGATTAAGTAAATAAGGATGAACTCAAGATGATGCCAGAGTTTTACTTTTACTTTTTTACTAATGATTGATTTTTTTTCCAATGGTAGAGCTTCTGTGTTTTATTACCATTTCTTTGGATGTATTTCTTGTTTCCAGTAGCTGTTTTGTCTTAAGTATGTGGAAAGTGCTCACTCCAGATGTACTACAATGTGGGACAATAAAGTGAGTCTTGCATATTTACCAGGTGGCCTGTTCTGACAGGTGAAGGAAAGTGTCTTGAACTTGCATTCTCTCTCCTGTCCACCAGGGGGCGACTCCTCTGGTTGTATAGAAGTCTATGAGAAAATGACTCTACTTCTCTCTTGATTTATTCCCTCAGTAAACATTGTAAACATGAGTTTATGGTCTCAATCTCTAGTTTCAAGTCTTCTTCAATACAGCATGAAGGTCATTTAGTAAACAATGGTTTCGGTTTGACCACGGTTTGACTAATGACATGCAAAGTATTTCAGGTCCACTTCACCAAACCCCTGAGCCCTGTTAATACCGGTTGAGCTTTGCCAGATGATATAAGCAAAACTAAATTTGTTCTTCTGGCCATTAGAAGTTTCCTCCTCTTCCTCTATCAGGTCTGATCTCAGCGCCTCTCATCTTTCTGAGCGCTCTTCTGTTGTAATGCAGAAGCAAACTAAACACATAAGACTGTAATAGGTATGATATTTCAGAATTACTTATGATACAGCACGTGTAATACGAGCCGTGACCTGTTGATAAGATCAGTAAATGTGATGTGCTGAATAAAAGTAGACCTTTTGATATGCATCATGACTCTATTACATGGACACTAATGCGATCGCAGTGCTTTCCAGTGCATCACTACCAACAGAATAGACTGCAGATCACTTCCTCTGCTGTTTCCTCTCTATGTGTGCGTTGCATCTGTGACACCCAGTCGAGTGTGTAAGCTTCTCCATCTCCCTCACTGCATCCTCCTCCTCCTCGTCGGCGGCGGCTCAGGGAGCTTGTGTTTATGTGCGTTTCACCAGATGTTGATTCAACCACTGAACAGATGACAGACTTAGCCAGCAGCTGAGGAGACAAATCCACAGTCCAACACTCAGCAGGCTTCCACTTGGCTTTTTCTCTGCCTGCTTTGTTTACATACGCCTGTCTGTCTCTTTTTTTTACTCGCACCATATCAATTCTGAGACTTTTTTTCTTTTCTTCTTTTGTTAAGCTTGGCATATTTGCGTGGATTGTCCATAACCAGAACCACACACACTCTCCCTCTTCCTCTCCTCTGAATTTCTTACAAGCCAAAACACAAACTTGCAAATTATGTTTTTAAAAACTATAGAAAACTAAAACTATGCAGTTGTGCCGTGCGATCGTAGGAGCAGGGAATTAACTGCACTGTAGCATTTTTCCTCGAGAGAAGTAATTTACTTCAGTTGCTCTAATAAACATTCAGCCATAAAAACAAATCCATCCGGCAAACGCCAAATGTGTGAAGCTGTGTGTGTTGAAATGATAGATTAGAGTTACCACTAAGCAAATGAAACATGAAGGTTTGAACTGCTTCTTTTTCAAATTATAATGAGTGTCTCCAATTCCCATTAAACAACAAACAAAAAGGAACATTATTATTATTATTATTATGATTTTTATTGCAGTTCTCGGTCGGTACGCCCACCAGAGAGTGAACAGGAAGGGATTCAGTGTTTTGATGAAGTGCGGTTCAGAGTCTTCAACCAAAAAACCATCAGTTCGCCACCTTCAGCTGTCTGCAGATTATATCCAATATTTGAAATAATATGTTGTCATCTACAGAGGAAACACCTCTCTGCTCAACATCCATCTCCTATTGTTTGGTCGTATATATTTTTCCATTCATGATGATGTGATCCATAAAATATCACACTGATAGCAGTATTTTTAGCCACCTGAAGCATCAAACAGAGGAAAATCCATAGTAAGGCAGACCAATTTCTCAAACAACAGCGGGTTCACTGGACCATGACGCCATGCAGCTACAGGACATGGGCGCACTACACGACTCCCATTTTTTGCTCACATGTAACCTACAGGTACGTATTTACAGCATCCTGCCACCTGTCCAAAACCTATTCTGGGAAATGACAAATTGAGGTTGACAGACACAAGCCAGGAAGTGAGTTTACCTTAAAAAAGTTATTGCATTCCCAACTCCAAAACCAATTACCATTCACATCACATGTTAAGTGTGTAAAACAAGTTAATTTCGTTCACTATGCTCATTCGCCTTGAAATAAATCAAGAGAGGGATCTGAGGCGCATTCATTATAAATGCATTCCTATTCTCGTACGTGCGCTGTGCAGCTTCTCCTCTCCTTGTTCTTAATTCGTGTCTGGCTTTTCAAATATTTAAAAGGTAGGATTTAAGTATTGAAGTGACTGCAAACATGGAACCCAGGGCCCACTTGACAAGACGAGCTAGGTTGTTGTACAAGACAGGCACTTACTCAAACATATGGCCGCCAGAGCTCGGCACTGAAGCTAGGAGGGGAAGCCAAACCATTGTGTGTCCCAGAGTGACAGTGCTCCATTATCTAGCAATGATATATTCATGAAATTCATTTTTTGGGGGGAGTTGTACTCTAGGATATGAAACATAAAGTAAGCACAGACCAACCATTAAATTGTCTTGATAGCTTTCTCATTTTAAGAAGATTGTTTTCACTTTTTAACAAGATTTTGTTAAAAATATCCAGGAATATCCAGGTTTCAATTGAATTAAAAGCTGCACTTAAAGGGATTTAAGGGATTGCTTTTAGGGATGAACCATTTATAGATTGGCAATCTGAAGCCGCAGTTTTCATGTCCCACCCATACACCCGCTTGAGCCAATCATGGCCTCGGCTTGTTAGCATTATCCACCTAGCTGCTATTCTTACACTAACCAATCTTATATTTCATTCCTACACCTAACCAATCCAACAAACAAAGGCCATGAGTACTAGCCAATCAGAGGCAGAGTAGGACGAGTCACGACATCGCCATCCTATCCAATTTGGCTTACTGGTCATACTCAATTGCCCAAGATGCATTGCGGCTCTTTAGACTGTCCAAAACATATAAAATAAATATAAATAATGAAATGTGAGCATCATTAGCTGTGAGACGCTAGCTCAGCCGTCGCCATGTTGAGAGCCATGTGGAAGCAATTTATACACTTCCATTTTCAAATTTAGCACCTTTTATTTTGTCAGATGGACAGTAACATGACTCCCAATTATTATTAATGTTGCTCCAAAGCTCATGAATGAGTAAATAGGTGACTGTTAGCTAGCTTTTTTGCGATATTAACCTTATAAGGTCATTTAATGTTGCGGTTACAAGTTGTTCTGCTGCCTCAAGTGTCTCAAATAATGCAGTTATGTTTCCTGGATTCCTAAAACCTTTAACCTAAGCTCCTAGACATCTATTGACCTGCAAATCAAAACCAAGCTTGCTGGGAAATGGTGTGAGCTTCTGCTTCACGTTTTCCATCGGTTAGATTTCATGGCTACCACATGAGACACTTAAATCTCCTCTGGAGACACCCGAGACTCTGAATACAGTAAGAAGAAGAACTGATCCTCCCATCTAACTGGGAATTCCTGTAGACAACGGATACTGAACTCTCGCTGTGGTTGCTTTACTCACTTCACTCCTCCTCTGCATCTCCCATTCTGTCTCATCTCTACTCCTCAGCTGAAAAAAGGAGGACACAGGTAATGATATTTCAAAGGGGAGTATAGCGATATCAGTAGGAGGGATGTGAGGGAGGACGGGTGTTGATGTGTGTTATCGTGTGGTGGTGGGGGGGGGAGTAAGGACTGCTGTTGAGGGGGAGATCAAAAGGCTCACCCCTGTTTGTGTGTAGAGGAGGGGGAGGGTGGGTGGGTGTCATCGATGCCTTATGTTAGGTTCAGACTTGAAGTCTTTCTCTGGGACTCAGTTCAGCATGTATCATTCAACTGCAAGAAAATATGATGTCCTTACAAGTAATTTCATCATAAATCCTATTTCATAGTGTGTTCTTCTTAAAATAGAATGTAAAAATATTGTGACTTCATGCAATTTAACATCACAAATTCAGCTTGGGTAAAAAAAAATAGAGTTCAATTTGTCTTGCATTAGTTTGATATTTGTCTGACATATAACAGATCTAATAGGATAAAAAGCACTCTAATGCATTGTAAATTTTCATTTCTTCGCCTAAGCAAATTAAATATGTTTAGTCAAATCAAAACACTGTGAATGAGACAATTTTATGTTTTGAGGGGATTATTCTTATACCAGATGAGACTGTGCTTTCATTGAATTTTTACCATCATATCTTTGAAAAAACACTTTAATCATCAGTCAACCTATATTTTAAACTTTCATCAAAACCTCATCATATTGTTATGGCAAACATTTTATCAGACAGTTGCTCATTTACACATAAAGTAGACGCGGAGCAATGCTTAACTTTCGTTGGGAGTCTTGTTTCACTCTCCTTTTTGCTCTGTTTTTGGTCTCCACCACCTTTTGATGGACTTGTTTGTATCTTTAGCTGCTAAATGCTCCACTATGTTCACAACCTTGTCACTAACTTTTGTCATTATTGTCTTTTGGTGTTGGACTGGTAGTGTACAGATGGTTTCTGGAGCTTTTTAGCTGAAAACAGCTCCTGAAATCAGAGATTGTGAGAGCTGTGAGCGTGAACCAAAACAGTGAGCTTAAAGACGCTAAAGTCTGATAATTGTGGTTCATACCTACAAGTGACCCCTTTCACATCACTCTACGTATTATCATTTGATACATTATTAATATAAAAAGTTTATTTTGTGTTTTACTTTAACAGATATATGTTGCTGCATGGTAGAGTTTGGCAGGAGTGGATAAGTTAAAATTGTTTCATTCCCAGTACTGTAAAGTAATATATATTTTATTCACCTCAAAACTAGCAGTTATCGTGTGTCCCAGCAAACAGCAGGAAAGAAACAGATGTGAGACTTTTCTTTTCTAACTTTGTCTACATGACTCACACTCGATCGATCGGATGCTTTGGGATATGGAGGAAAAGAAATGATGTTTGAGGATAAAGTTTATATAAAAGCCTCCCAGACAATCAGAGCAAACTGTATCTTACAGTGCAATATGTCTCCACAACTTTAAGTCACTTCTCCTCCAAGACGGGGGGAAAAAATAAAATAAACCTCACTAAACTTCAATCAGTTGACTGTCATGGCGTGACGCTCTCACTTCCCTCACAGCTGCAGATGATGCGGGCGATAAGTGAAGGATGGGGCCCCTGTGAGATGTGAAAGCTACGCAGGTATACCTGTGTGTTTGTGTGCATAAGCAGAGCCAGCACTCGGCACCTGATCCCATGCTTCTCTTTCATCCTAGCGTCTGTGGCAGGCTGCCACGGGCCCGTATCGCTCAACACACTACACCTGTTGGGGGGGGATTTGATACCTGAAGATAATGGATTGGAGTTCAAGGGAGGAGAATGGCGGACAGGTCATGTTTCATGAGCAATCTGCACTGATGCAAACACATCCACCCCCACACCCACATGTATTCACAGGAAGAACACAACACACACACACACACACACACACACACACACACACACACACACACACACACACACACACACACACACACACACACACACACACACACAAACACCTGCTCAAATACGATACTGTAGAAGCAGGTTTCACTGCCTGGACAGGAAACCAGATAAAAAACACAGATCTAGGAAAGTACATATTACATCTTATTTTGTTTGTTTTTGGTTTAATGGAGAATTCGGCCATGATCAAAGGAAGAACTTTCGCTCTTTTGTAAAGACAGCCACAAAGAGTACATTTTTAAATAACTCCTAATATTTTCACTCAAAGGTGCTGAGCCGATAAATATAAATATATCGGTGTAGACCAAGCCCATTTCCGCAAAAAACAAGGTACCACCATTTTTAGTACGTTGGGGACTCCATACAATCTTTACCATATTCGATGAGTAACATTGTTGGATTCAAGTTAAAGACTTTTGATATTCAATGTGGTTAAAACCTTTCAGAAGTGGCCGTTTTCAGAAGAGCTACCATAACCATTTTTAAGAGTTAGGCTGTGTCGTCACTGGCAAGATGGTGGCAGCGTCCATATTTCAGACAGTTTATGGTTTCTTCGGGTATACATCATTTTCAATTTGTTCTAGTTACCCTTGAGTCTATTTTGGAGAAGGTCTGACTGTCCTTGGATCCCTTTTAGATTGTGTCTCTGTTTTAACTTATGCACAATGGATTTGGATTCAGATTAAGTCTTAAATGTTGGAACCATGAAGACCTCTAGTGTGGCCTTGACATGGGAATGTGATCTGATTGATTTCTAATAATCCAGTGGTTTCTTCTGAACAACTTAATTAATTAAAACACACAACATACTAAAGAGACAGATTCTGTATGTTCTAAAAAACACATAAACACACACCAAAATCCTAAATAGCATTAATAAACATTACAGATTATGTTGCTGTCGAAGCTGAGCCAAAGAGCAGTGGACAGAGAAAAAGAGTAGCCGTATACTGTGTGCTGCAGAGAACAGAAACCTAATGGATCTCTTGGTCAGATTTATAGCAGCTCATCCTCTCCACTGCTATAGGAGAAAAAAAAAAGTTGACTGGAGCTCACCGACTCCAGAGACTATAATTCATCCCCCACTGCGCTCCATTTTATTCAGCCAGAGTACATCGGTGAGTATAGTGCTGCTTTTTTGGGGGCCGATAAAACATAATCACTGTCTGCCAGGACCAAGGTCACACTGTATTCCTTATGCAACGTGATGATTATTTTGGCCTTCGCTGAACGTCCATTAGCTGTTTATTTTTCCTCCTATGCCTGAGAGATGGATTGTTAAAAATTAAATAGCGGATGTTTGGTTTTGGGTATAATTAGGGACCATAGTTTGCGCTTATATTTTAGGTGTTTTTCCAGTTGCTCTAATCCAGAGTGTGATAACTGAGACGGTAGGCTGTTTGAACAGGTTGACAGTGAGCACATTTGCTGTTGCATAAATTAAGCTGGTGACTTTTCAGTTCGGTCACAGCCTCCTCAACTACTCAGTGTCCTCTTTCAGCAGAAGTTTGACATTATTCTGTTTACTTTCAGTCCTCCAATCACATCGTGGAGTGCAATGTTTATGGACTTTTGGCACATACAGAAGCCTATATCTTTGTTTCACAATCTCAAAGCTCGTGGTAGGTCTACCTATCAACTTATTTAGGGAACATAGGGCTTAGGGAACATAGGGGTAATGAAACATAAGTCTCAGGTAACATAGGGATGAGGAAACATAGGGCTGAGGTTACATCGGGTCTGAAGGAACATGAGGCGGATGGAACATAGCACTGAGGGAACAAAGGGATGAGGGGACATAGGGCAGAGGGAACATAGGGCTGAAGGACATTAGGGTTGAGGGAACATATTGCTGAGGTAACAAAGGGTTGAGGGAACATAGGGATGAGGGAACATAGGGTCTTAGGGAATATAAGGCTGAGGGAACATAGGGCTAAGGGAACATAGGGTCTTAGGGAACATAGGGTCTGAGGGATCATGGGGGCTGAGGGAACATTGGGCTGAGGGAACATAGGGATGAGGGAACATAGGGTCGGAGGAAACATGAGGCGGATGGAACATAGGTCTGAGGAAACAAAGGGATGAGGAAACAAAGGGATGAGGAAACAAAGGGATGAGGGAACATAAAGATGAGGGGACATAGGGCTGAGGGAACATAGGGGCTAAGGGAACATAGGGTGGGGAGGAAACATAGGGTCTGAGGGAACAAAGGGATGAGGGAACATAGGGCTGAAGGACATTAGGGTTGAGAGAACATATTGCTGAGGTAACAAAGGGTTGAGGGAACATAGGGATGAGGGAACATAGGGTCTTAGGGAATATAAGGCTGAGGGAACATAGGGCTAAGGGAACATAGGGCAGAGGGAACATGGGGTCTGAGGGAACATGGGGGCTGAGGGAACATGGGGCTGAGGGAACATTGGGCTGAGGGAACATAGGGATGAGGGAACATAGGGTCTTAGGGAATATAAGGCTGAGGGAACATAGGGCTAAGGGAACATAGGGTCTTAGGGAACATAGGGCAGAGGGAACATGGGGTCTGAGGGAACATGGGGGCTGAGGGAACATGGGGCTGAGGGAACATAGGGATGAGGGAACATAGGGCAGAGGGAACATAGGGCTGAAGGACATTGGGGTTGAGGGAACATATTGCTGAGGTAACAAAGGGTTGAGGGAACATAGGGGCTGAGGGAACAAAGAATTGAGGGGATATAAGTTGAAGGAACATAGGGTATGGGTTAACATAAGGCTGAGGGAACATAAGGCTGAGGGAACATAGACCTGCTCCTGTTTAACTGTAAGTTGTTTGGACTGGCTTTTACATAATGAACCTGTATGTTTGTGTCTCGTCATGAGCCTCAGCTGTAGCAACACTATTTGATTTTCTTTTTGAAGATGTGTCTGCACACTGCACTGTTGGATAGCTCTAAAAAATTATTACAGCAGACCAGATGGCATCAAAGCGTCTTTAACCTCTGTCATGTGGGTTTGATTTATTGGCGAGTTGTCATCTCGATCATAAAAATGAGCAATATGAGTGCAAACAAATAATGGCAATCAAATAAATGAATAAACACAGGCAGAGCTGTCTTTTCATATATCAAAATCCCCAAATGGTCCGTGAAAACTAATGAGCTCTACAGTGTGGTAGTTACCGTGCAACAGTAAAAGCCAGTTTAGTATATGTGCTTAGACTGCTCTGCTGTCCACAGTGAGGACTACTGAGAGAGACGGCTCATCTATCGGATCTGCCCCATTTAGAAATTGATTTTTACATGTAGCCTTGAACGTTTGAAATTTCCTTTTAAAAACCTTGTAAGAGCAGGAGGGGGAAAAGGACCAGGGCGAATCAATTCAAATTAATTTCAGAGATGAGGTGTTTCTTACTTTGAGCAGCTCACATTTTGACTGGATGCATTGCCTGAGAGTCAGTCCTGGTACCAAAAAAATGAAGTGAAAACATGATTGCTTTCTTCAACCCAAGAGGGGATGAAATAATTCACTGTCTGAGTTTTGAGGGAGTTGCAGGAGCAGCTTAATGAAACGAAAACCTGCATCTTCTGGTGCGTGATCAGGCTCCAGCTCGAAGGAATTTGTTGTGACTAACACACAAACAATTCCCCCGTGCACACCTTTAAATTACACACATTACTGAGCTTTATACACACTGACGGGGGGAAAAAAGGGGGGGGGGGGGGGGGGTGTTGCTTGTGTTTAGAAACTCTGAATGTCACGGGAATGAACTTATTACTTTGCTGTAGGTCTTCTTTAAGGTGGAGGAGTTGGATTAGATTGGTGTTGGTGCAGACAGTTTAAATTACATTTGTATTTTTAGCTTCCTCAGTCCATTTGTCCACCATGTGCCTCTTCTTTACCTTGTTGTGCTAAACAGATGCATCTGGAAAAGTGCTGCTTGTGTCCACTCTTTTTAAAGTGCAGACATCTTTTGCTCAAACTAATAACATTTCTTATCGTTGCTAGGGCTTAGCGATATGGCAAAAATCTTCTATCCTAATATAGTTCATTTCATATCTGGGTAATGATATATATCGCACTGTAGCATGGGTTCTGGTATCCAATAAATAAATAGTCCATATGAAATAATCACGCTTATTATTGTATAAGAAATTAAAATGACTGATTTGCCAATTTAACACACAGTTTCAAGTGAAATTGTAGAGAAAAAAGAAATATATATTTCCAGCGAAACACTGACTATGTTTACATGCATTCACACAAATACAGAGTAATCGGAATAAGAGTATAGTTTTAGATTTATCAACACTTTGGTGTTCCCATAAGCGGACTTCTTCGTAGCTATTTCTACAGAGTTATCAATTTAGACGACATGATTGTGTCTCACGATATCTCGATATACGAAGCCCTTATCCTTGCTACAGACATGATATAATCTTTCAGAACGAAGGTTGGACAATGTTTCTTTTACCATTTAGAAAAACCATGTTGGACATACAGCATTTTGGATTGTTTGGTAGAGATTGGATTGAAGGTTTCGTAAACGTACAGAGAGTTGATGATATGGAAGGAGCATTTCATGACCTTCAGACTTCAGACCATCAGCTTTTCTGAGAAAGCATGTGTTGAGATTTTTCTATTACACTATCCATTACTTCCCATTAGATGTGGACCAATAGTGGTTTTATAAAGGCTGAGGAAAAAGCAGTTAGCCAATTAATCGGCTGAAACCTTTCAACTGATTTGTCAGCTTGTTGTAAAATCTCGGGATGTCCTGGGACAGCAAAGGTTTTTTTAATGAAGTGGAGAAAAAAATATGAATCAATCTAAATAATAACCATCTAAATGTAATTAAAGTCTGTTTTGCATTGAGGCCTCTTTATGAATATAGAGCCTCCATTCAAACCAGTGATGTTCGTCCCCACGTGGCTGTTGACTGCTGAGCTTCCATCGATAATTCTTGTTTGTAAAATATTCTATTGGCACCAAATATTCCTAAATCCTACACTGTCCCTTTAAAGTTTTTATTAAAACTAAAATATTTGGCTTTAATTGGTTTAGTTGTACTGTTCAATCCACAAAATGATCACGAATTCCAGCAATTTCTGTTTAAATTGATTTTAAATCACCTTACAATCTCTGCTATGAAGCATCTACACCATTTCCCCTGTGGACAAACTGGTTAAGTGAGTGATGGGTGAGATTCTGCAGCGTGACCCTCAGCAAATACACCCAAAGTATGCATTGTAGTCTTTTGCTTGTGTTGAAATGGCTACAAGAGCCCCGAGGTCAGTCAATCAATCAGCAGTCAGAGAGATGGGTTACAGCACCAACAAAAGGATTCGTTCTGCTACAAAATAACATGAGGCCGCTTCCTGTGCAGAAAAAAAATACATCTAGTTTTGCCATTTGTCCATTTCCTGTCAACCATGTCTACACCCTGAGGGGGGTTTTCCGTCACTGTGATGACATCTACGATACCACTCCTCGGTGTCACGTAGCACTGGGAAAACTCTGCAGCATAACCATCAAATGAGACAAAAAAAGTGTTTCAAAAGAGCAAACATGCTAATTGGAGGTAATATGATACCATCATTGGGCTCAGGCATAACATGGCAGGTGTACAAGCCCTAACACACTGCCGCTGACGCCTGCCAGGCCTGGCTGATTGACAGGACGTCGTTTCCCAGACGACAACAATGCCGGCAGCGTCCTTGTTATTCTACATGCTCTCAAAGGCGCCTTCTGGTGTCCCATAAAGCACCACCAGGCCCTGCAGTCATTCAATTAAGACTTTACTGGGCTATTGATTTCACCATGAGCAAAGAGTCTCACGTCCCAGAAACAATAAGGAGCCTTTTAACCTAAAGGGATGATGACTTGGAGAGGCATGAAAAGACCAATATATCAAGTGAACACAAACAAAAAAAACCATTTGGACCCAGCTTTACCCTTCGTCATCCCCTGGTTCTTTTGTTTTCACCATGATCTCTTAAATAAGCATTCATTTATTCAAAGAAAACTGTGACAAGCCTTTCAAATTTAACTTTGTGTAGTGCTCGGCAGGTAGCTGAAAGTTGGTTTATCAGAGCTTTTATACTAAACACACCTGCCTGCTGCTTTAAAGGAAATTTAATGACCAAAACAATAAAGCTGCAGGCTTTAAAACCCCCCAAAATAGCCTGAAAGACACTTAAAAAACTCCATAGAGCTCATTATTCTCAGTGGGATTGTCACTACAAGCAACCGCTTTACACACAATTAGTCATGTGATCCACCTATTAGTATAAAATCCTTTATTATAGTCACTTTAATGTTATCACGTCCTTTTGTAGTTTTGAATAAGAAAGGCAAGAAAATACTGAGCACACATTTTTGTATTTTTCTTCTGCAATTCCAACATTTCAGTTTGACATTCAAACTGCAAAAGTCAAACCTGATTTCACGCCCTTTACTGGCCTAAAATTACCCCAATTTCCCATGACTCCCGCAATGTCACCAAGCCTCCACGTATTTAATCTCCCATGACCCTTAGCTGCATAAAAGCTGATGTGCCAAGGATGATAAACTTTGGGGGCCAGTCTCGCCAAAAGTGGCCCCATTGATAGATTTCATCCCCCCCCAAGAGCCCGAGCGTATGTGTTTGTTATTCACTGCAGAGCTTCACATAATACAACTGTTGATGCAACACAAGTCGAGCTGATTATGGGGCCAATTGAGACTACAGTATAATGAAAGTGAGCGGGGAGAGAGTGAGTATCAGCTGGAGAGGGAGTTTGGTGGAGAAAAAGATGGAGAGAGAGAGAGAGAGAGAGAGTAAGAGTGGCCAGGAAAGAGTACATGTAGACACTTAATGAATTCGGTCACAGCTCCGCACAATGAAATCTTTATCCGCTGGGGGGGGGGATGAGGCGGGGGGACTTGGCAGAGACTCGGCGTATCTCGGCGAGGGTGAAAAATAGAAATCCCACTGTCCCCCGTTGGCTCTCCCTCATGTCAGCTGCCTTGGTTACTGAGTTGGCTGCCAGCGAGCACCCCTCAGCCACTCAGTCCTCCATCCCGCCTCCTCCTCTTACTCCTCTTTCACTCTCTCTCTCTGTCTTTATCAGCCAAACTCTCCCTCACACTTCTTCCTCCTCCCTCCCAGCTCATCCAAACTCCGTTTCTCTCACACATATCTCTTGTTTTCACCTCTCCCCTCTCTTCATTCTCTACCTCCCCCCCTCTTTCAACACTCTATTCTACTTTACCTTGTTGTTGCACCATTTTTGCACCACATGTGGCTCAGTCAAATATAACAAGTGATAAATGCCGCGGCTCCATAAAGTCAATATATGATGCTCATGATTGCAGCACATATACAGATTGGAGACACAGTGCGATCAGTTTAAGAGGCAGCATACAAAGACTTACCTTGTAACAGGTTGCTCTGATCATTGTGTGCAACAAATCAATATTTTATCTTGATCCACATGTAAGTAGTCACATTCACCAGATGAGGCAATGCAGTTTTTATCACATGCATATAAAACCAATAAATCCTACCTTTAAAAGCTCTCAGTGGATCTTCTGTAACTTCTCCTCCCTTGCAGCCGGAGAGCCATTTACTGCAGTTTTCTCACTTTAATTTTATTTTTTTGTTGTTAAATCTTGTCTCCTTCTCGTGCCAGTTTCTATGTCTCAGTCCTTCCAGTGGAGGCTGATCACCGGGGTCTTTGCAGAGAAGTCCAGCTGAACCTCCCCCCCTCCCTCCTGGGTAAAAAAAAAGAAGATCAAGAGAGCAAGAGCTGGCACCTCCTGATCAGCTCCTTCCAGCGCTCAGGGTGAGAGAAGTGTAAGACAAAGTAATCTTCAGGTGAAAAGATAGGGCTTGATCTCCCAGCCTGCTCTCTCTCTCTCTCTCTCTCTCTCTCTCTCTCTCTCTCTCTCTCTCTCTCTCTCTCTCTCTCTCTCTCTCCGCCTCTCCCTTAGCTCGCTCTACCTGCTTGTGGACGAGCTCTCACGGCAGCTGCCTCTCCAGCTCTCCCTCTCGCGTCTGAGCGCTGTGCTGTTGCTCCATCCACTCCCCACGTTTCTCTCAGCACTCCCCCTCTCCCTCCCTCCTCGCCTCCATCCTCCCCTCCACGGCTCATGAATGTTTAGACACGGCAATTGTGGCTGAAAGGCACCAAATTAACCCGCAGAACTCCAAATACACTCTTTCGCTTCACTCACTTTCCCCCAGTTTTTTCTTTTGTTCTCGCCTTCGCCGTGACCCCTCACACTGTGTATGTGACCCTCCTGAATAGCACAATCAGTTCTTTTTACGGGGAGTGATAGTCTATTAACTTTGTGGTCCCTGCTCTCCACTGGTTTTTATCAACAGCCTGTCTGAAGTGGGGATAAAAGATTATGGGGGAACATCCATGATGAATGTGCGATCAGGGACGCCGGCGCACATGAGCACACATTATAGGAAAATTGGCTCATAAAATAATCATGAGCAAAACAAGAAATGTGTATGATTAATAAGTAAATATTTGCCAGCCTCCTCCCTTGATTAATTAATGATTAATTGTCCTTAAACAAGTCTAACTGGAGTTGATTGAAGATATTGAGCCATTAGAAAACCGATAAAAATCATCCAGCGACAGTCTCCATAATTGTGATTTGATTACTGTGTGATTGCTGCCAATTACATCTACCCTTCTATAGATACACAACCAGAGTCAACTTTATTGGCCAATTATGTTGACAGATACCAGGCAATTTAGCTGTCAATAGCTCTCAATACAGGAGCGTAATGACATGTAGGTAATGTCATATGCTCTGCTGCTGTTATTAACGTTGTTCTCTACATTGTTTAGGCAACACAACTACTTGGTAAGGTTTAGTAAGAGATCATGTTTTGGTCAAAATAAGTACGTTAGATTTGGTTTTTGGTTATTGTTAGGCTAATAAAAAAATCATTGCAAGGCTATAGCAGGAGGGTTCTGAGATTGCATTGCATCTGTAGGCAACGGACCAATATTTTGGTTTTCTGTTGGTAATCAGAGGAGAAAGCACTGGGTTGAATGCAGTTAAACAGTCCGTGTGGAGCGCAAAAGAGGCGGAATGCAATGTCAATCATCGGCTATCGTCTGACAATGATTTAGCTTTTAAACTGGCTACTTGTGATATATTCTCAACATGTCGTCTCTCACCTCAGGTCTTGCATCTTTAGTTTCTAACCGGACTGTAAAACAATGAGCAGCACAAGGAAAAGGAAGTATTGGCCCGGATATCTGCCGGCTACAATGGAAACTCAGAAATGTAGCTTCTTGCCCTCAGGTGCTTATCCATTGTCAGACAGATAGCCGATGGATTCAGACACAAACTACATATTTATTGAGTGTAGTGTATTATCGTTGCTGATTTTGCACGCTCAATTACTTACAAATTGTTGTGTTGTTCATACAGCATTTGGTGAGACTGGTCGTAACTAGCAGTGACCTATCACAACTTTGCAAGCCCCACTAGTCAGTGGTATTAGCTTAAGGCTAGTGCTTAAGAAAGCCAAAACAACCCTGACCTTTCTGCATGTGGAGATCTGCTGAGCTGGATGGAGATGATTCAGAATCTTTTAAATGTGTTATACACATCACACTATTTAGGCTTAAGGCTTATTCTGAATACTAAACTGTATTGGTATTGATCCTGTGAAAGTCACGCTGCGACTAACACAGCTTGCCGTATGTTGATTTGACGTCACACACCTGGAAGGTGCACAGTGTGATCCATCAGCAAAAGATAAGGGAGAGGTTTTAGAGGAATCTGAGTAGCTTTAATCAAATACAATCTTTGAAGGGCTTGTATTGTCCCTAAGCCTTTATCAGCCCGTCTGACTCATGTTGGCAATCGATAAAAACACCGGCTGCAAGTCTACAGTCAATCTAGGTCTGAATCAAGTCTGGTTCTTCTTGCTGTTTCTTCTCTAATGAAGCTGAAAGACATTAAAAAACACTACGAATCTTTGAGGGAAAAAAAAGTCAGCAATTACCGTCAAATCTTGGTGGGAATTATCTCCACAGCTATATGATTTCCTGCTATCCTCCTGAGGGCCAACGTGATTATGTTAACAAGGAGGCCATCTGCATCACGGCAAATTACTGCACACTGCAAAGGCATAAACAAATTAATCAGCATAAATGTAGTGACAGACACAAAATGGTAACTCATGGAGGAGGAAAAAAGTGTTTCCAGGTGTTTCAGCTAAGTAACATCAGGACCGTGTATATTTTTAGCATACGCATAAAAGCGCTTTGCCACTATAAAGATAAAAAATTTGTATTTGGGAGAAAAGAGAACAACTTAGACACAGAAGCTCGATTTGAAGAGTGCTACGGCTTCCATGATGGTCTTTAGAGAAAGTCGTTTTCAGGTCTGGATTGGCCCACACACACACACACACAGTGAGAGTGTGTGATTGATTTCTTCGGTTTATCCCCAGGAGATGAGAAAGTTTGCATGTCTCGCTCCCTAAACCTATAAATCACATTGATCAGGCGGGATAATAAGGCCATGCCTGCACATCCCCGGAGAGTGAGATGAAAAAACAATTAGAGGAGCATGGTAACAGACACAGCGACAGAGATGAAACCACAGTAAGACCTAGATAGATTGAAAAATAAAGATAGGCAATAAAAAAAAAAATGAAAGCGAAAAAGAAAAAACGAGGATGATGCTTATATGAACTGTCAAGGTGCAGAAAGTGTTAGGAAAAGAAATCATTAAATATAGGGCAGAGCAAGTTCTTCCGCACATATATCTTTCCCACACCATTGCTGACATTGTTTGGTAACCCTGACCGACTTATTTCACCTGTGGAGTCTATCGGACTCATCTCAACGCTCTATATCCTGGATAGGAAGTGGAGGGTTTCCACTTCCTGCTACCTACTACTTTCTTTTCTTTAAATGTATTTATCTAGGAAAGGCAGGTGACACTTCAGAGCTTCACACATTGGTTGACATGACGGGATTTACATTATGGGGCTAAACCAAAAAGAGACAAAATAATAAAAGTTAGATTTTGTGTTGTGTGTGTGTATGTTAGCGACCTGTGAATGCGTGTGGTGTAGAGGAACAATATGAAGAGAGGAGGAGAAAGAGAATGAGATAATAATGATGTCCCACGCTCCTTTGTATTTATTGGTATATTTTTTATTATTATGACCGAAATCATCAGTACCATCACCATCATTTATGTATTTCTGCTATTATACCACTTTAAAGCAGTTAGCACAATGCAATGAAAAGACATTTAAGTTCAAGGAAAAAGCTTTACTAATACCTAAAACCAACATGGATTGATTCTACAAACATGTATATAAGTCTTTGTGTCCAAAGCCTGATATCTTTTCTTCCTCTATGCCATGGAGCTCCATTATAAACACATCAATAAGCCACGCTATTGCACTGGGAGACATGCTCAGTCATTACCATTAACACACATTTCATGGTAATGACTCAATGCCACATATACCTTACCTTGCACGGCAGCTGGATTCTTGCAGTATCAGAAGATTACACAAAAATTCATCTTGTAATGCTTCAAGTAATGAGTTTGTGTCCAGACTGATCAGCATCCTATTAGGAGCTACTGGGCCGCAAACTCTGCTTAAGAAAAGTGAAGCCAATGTAGAAGTGTCTTAAAGCTGCATTCTCTCTACTGTCCATCAGGGGGCGACTCCTCTGGTTGTATAGAAGTCTATGAGAAAATGACTCTACTTCTCTCTTGATTTATTCCCTCAGTAAACATTGTAAACATGAGTTTATGGTCTCAATCTCTAGTTTCAAGTCTTCTTCAATACAGCATGATGTTCATTTAGTAAAGGAGGGGATGCTTTAGGGCGTGGCTACCTTGTGATTGACAGGTGAGTGTTATCCGTTCTGGGAGTTGTCCATGTTTTTTTTCTTACTTTAACCCTTTCACAGTTTGTTTTCAGTTCATGAAAGTTAATGCTTGGTTGAACTTAGCTACACCCTCTAGTGTCACTTACGCTGGCGTCAGCCAAGACCAAGATGGTGTTGGCCAAAAACCAATAAGGCGATGGCCACAAACTAAGATGGCGACACCCAAAACCAAGACGGCGACGGGCAAAAAACAAGATGGCGATGGAAAAAAAAACAAGATGGAGACTGTCTAAACCCAAGATGGTGACAGGCAAAAAACAAGATAGCGACAACCAGATACCAAACAGGGACAAACAAAAAAAACAAGACATTGACAGCCAAAAAAGATAATGACAAATCTCAAGGTCTAATAACTGTAGTCCATAAACCAATGGTTGACGTCGCAATGACTACGTGCGCTTCTTATATACAGTATGGGAAGGGCGCGGTTCAGTTCCTAAAGAGATTAGCGTTCATGCCGCAGTTGCATCTGTTATATCAGAACTGGAGAGTATTTCTTCATTGAAAGAAGAGCAAAGAACAGCACTTTCCGCTATTCTCCAGTCTGGCTTCAGCAAGCGTTTGATTGACAGATGGTTCGTCCAATCACCTGCCAAGTATTTTTTGAAAGTGCCTGTCCCTTTCCAAACTCTTTCCAATGACTGCCTCTCAGATGGTTCTTTGTAACAAACCATCTGGCACGGCAGGGTAACATACAACGTCCTGCTGCCCCAAATACTCACTAGAGCACCAAGTGTGGATTAATCCGCCACTGGAAATAGTCCCCAACAAATGTAGTTTTGTCCAGTTTGAATAACTTTTGATAAAAACTAGTGACCAGCTGTTTTAAGAAATTACGGAGCCTTTTTTTAAAAGGTTAAATTGTGTATTTGTGCCTGTTTTTAAGTCTACATTTATCTAAAACCATCTCATAAAATGAAGGAATCTATCCAGAGCTGCTTCCTGGATACATATACACTATTACAATTAAATTTGCAATTAAATTTGGAGCTTTAGGTGTTGAGAATGGGGACATCATAGTCCTGTGCTAAAGCCAGACTCCATTCTGAATGGAAATCGTAATAATAGGTGAGAATGTCATCGATATAAAGATTGTTATAAATCAGCTTCCAGAGATAACTGTTCATTTAACACAGTTGTTTGATTGACATGAAGAACATTCAGTTAGATCCTCTTAGCAACAGCTACTACAGCTTTTGTATTGGCTGATGATGACGTCTAGGATGGTCAAGGTTACCATGACGAAATAATCAGATTTTGAGGCTACTCTGATCTTATTGTCGGTGAACTCCATTGACAAGTTTTGTCTCTGGTGTGGCAAGAATCCCCAGACCTCAGCAATGAAACTGACAAGTTGAATTCATCATAACTGATTAAAAGCTAAAGCCAAAACACAGCGACTTCCTTTTAAGGCAATTGTTTGCTTTGAGTAAATGCAGATGTGGCAGAGGGTTATCAAATGACACACTTTCCCAGTTTCTTACCATTTCCTTTTTTTGTTTTGTCCGCTGCGCATGGACACAGTGGTTTCCTGTTGAGGGAATTTGCGACATGCCAGATGCCCTCCGCATGCTGTGTTTGATGGCCAAATCACTTGTGAGAATTGACAAGTGGGTAGAGTCTCTGTGAAGCATCAACGGCAGATAACGAGAGAAAATGCCGAAGTAAAAAAAAAAACAAGCCCATCCTCCCATTCTGGACCACTGGTCTATTTCATATGTGAGTGATTGGTAGTGAATGACAGAGACAGCTTCCTAATTATCAGCTGTATCTCTTCTTGCTTGTGACGGTTGCCTGTTTCGTGACTTGCTGGTGGTTTGGCTTTTGGGTTGCAGTCGTGCAAACTGCCATTGGCTTTGTGATGTCCTGTCTGTCTTATTCATGATTCAGCCCCTTGCTACTGTAGGAAGCAGTTATATAAAGAACCTGTCTGAACTGGACCTGTCAAACCGAGCACTGCGCTGGCTGAGAAGGCTTTGGCTTTCAGTCTGGAAGTGAACTCGGATTGACACATACACAATAAAAAGTTTAAAATCACATTTTAATTACAGTATCTACAAATTTATGACACACAATGGTTTATAATGATAGCAATTTTAGAACAAATAGTGCAAGGTCCAGTGCTACTATTGCAGTTTTACACAAATCCACAGGGAATTTGAAATTACAGAGATGAAAATTGGAGTCACGGCCATGCAGTCGAGAGGATAAATAAAAAACGGTTGTGTGGCCCAAGAAACAAATGAGCCACCAGGGTGCCATAGATGGCAAATTAGGTTTGGGAGCCTCACATTTCTCTATATTGAATCAGTGTTACACTGCAAACAACAACTGTCACATAAAGTTTGTCGCTGTTTGAAATACCAAACAAGACACCGTGGCGAGAGCCCACACAGCTGCTGTACAGTAAATTGTTGATATGGTCCGGCCGCCAAACAACAATGGCACAAATTATTTAAATTGCCAGACAAATGTCGCTGGAAAGGTGTTTCGAAATCTGTCAACAGCATGCAAGATTGATGTGTTGTTGTTTGTGTTTTTGGGCTTCTTGAACCTGCAGAGGAGAGAAAAAAAAAAAGGCCTCTGCCAATTTCTTTCATGACAGTTAGTTACCTTTCTCTCTCAGTTCTCGTTTCCAGCAGATTGTCTCTCGTCTTGGCTTGATGAATAATTTGGATGGAGTGCAGTTTTGCTGAGGACACTGCCGGAGAGAGAGAGAGAGAGAGAGAGAGAGAGAGAAAGAGTTGTGTTCAGGTCCCAGAGGTGACGGTTGGGACGACTCTTGAGGAGGATCAGAGAATATCTGAGCTGAAGTCTGATCATGACCTGATTCTACACTTAGTCAGCTGAACTTCAGTGTTCTGTCTCGCAAAGCTGATATGCATTAGTCCGTCCGTCAACAAGCAAGTAAACTGAAATGCCTTTTTATATTATTTTATTTTACTGCAGCCAAATTCTGTCAGTCTGCTCCAGTATCTCAGCATGACTGAGCGAGTGTGTGTTTTTGTGCCTCGGCGTGTTTGTCTGTGTATTTTTATGACGGACCCCTGGCAGAAGCTGCTGTCTCACCACGGGGACTGTCTCTCTCTGCGACGATGAGATGTGTTAAATTCAAGATGCCATGCAGACAGATTCATACATGCTGTGCACCTTAGGATGCAAATCAAATCCAATATCTATAATTTTTATTGGAATAAGTGGCGCATGGTGGATGAGATATGCTGGGTGTAAGAGCCAAACACGACAGATGGGGGGAGAAAGTCTTGAAGAGCTTTTCATTGTCTTTTTCAGTCTCATTCACACACTCAGACTGCAAAACACAGAACTACAAATCTGTTCCCTTCTTGTGCCTTTGGATTGCTTTGATATAAGGCTTCACAGACGGGCCATGTCCATCATGAAAGTGATGTTTGAGGTTTGCTGACATTTGGGGACTGAACAGTTTGAGCCACAGGAACAAATCACTGCTTGTCGTTATTGTCGGGGGGTCATGGAAATGCTTTCGTGTCCACTGCAGCTCACATTATGCCAATTTTCTGCCTGAAGTCAGCGTCTGTCTCATATTAACCTTTTCAACCCTTGATAACAAGCATGTGTTCCAATTATTGTTTAAGCTCTCTGTGTCTCAACAAGCACTGTAAAAACATTATAGTATACTCCTTCAGCGACCTGTTCTCACTTCCAAATCAAAAAATACCTGTATGAGACACACCGAGCTTTCAACCAACTCCAATATAAACCCATCCATCAGACTATTAGCCGGTCAGAGCAACTGATGGAGTGAAAAATGCAAGTCAGTTTCGGGTGTTGGGTGGTTGAATATGGTTTAGTCAAACCAGACAAACACAGGACTTTCACCCAGGAGATGGCTGCTCGTGTCCCGTGTGAAACCAAGTCCTTGTTGCTTCTTTTATTGCATCTCTTAAACAGGCCCTATTGTACTATTTTCAGGGTGCATATTTTTATCTCAAGTTACAGTTACAACATGTTTACATGCGTTAATGCTCATCCTGGCTGTCCTGCCTCTTCTCACCGTCTCTCTGAAACGCTCCGTTCTAGCATTTGCTCCTCCCTCCTCCAAAGTCTGCCCTGATTGGTCAACGTTTCACATTTAAAAAATCTCTTCCTCCGGAGCTCCAGCTCCGTCTCTCTCTTTTGTTGTGTGAGGGCCAAACTAGAAGGAGTTTTATGTCACTTCTGTAACATTGTGACCTCAAAGTTACAGAAGTGGAGGGAGAGAATTCAATGGAGCCGTTTCAGGCAGCTCAGCTCAGGAGCTTCTGGGGGGGGGGGGGGGCTTTTAGGCTCTACGGACCTTTTACATGAACAAAAATATATATAACACACTAAAGAAGAGGGATAAAGTGGAAAAGCATAATAGGGCTACTTTAAGAACTCCAAGCCTAACCAAGTGCTTTTGTTGCCTAAACCTCACTAAGTGGTTGTTGTGTAAGTAAGTCTAAAAACTAAATAAACCTACGGTGGAAGTTTAATTTTGAAAAGACACTTGCAAAAACTGGCACGACGTCCCTGACACGTCCAAGACTGACGCTAGAGAGGGGTCTCTAGAAGTGTAGGGCCACTGATTAACTGATTGAGGAGCTTGGATTCCTATAATAGATGGAAATCATTTTTTTTTTGTTGCAATTTTGTAACTGGGGCGGCTGTGGCGTAGTGGAGAGCAAGGTAGTTCTCCAAACAGAAGGTCGGTGGTTCAATACCCGGCTTCGGCAGTCGATGTGTCCTTGGGCAAGACACTTAACCCCAAGTTGCTCCTGAAGTTGTTGCCATCTGGTGTGGACTGGATGATGAATGTTAGTTAGAGTCTGATGGTGGCACCTTGCATGGTAGCCTGTCATCAGTGTGTGAATGGGTGAATGATATGTAATAAATACTGACTGTAAGTCGCTTTGGATAAAAGCGTCTGCTAAATGACTGTAATGTAATGTAATGTAACTCCATTCTCTGACTCTCTCTGTTTCAAAACACTCATATTTTTGACAAAATGTCCGAACTACGCGGCATCATTTTTCGTTGGTATTGCTATGAATGCTGGATGAGACCAGCCTGCCCAGCTTCACAGAAACAAAGTTGAAATCTGAAACTTTTTCAAAGTGGTGGACATAATGTAAAAAGACAATCGATACAATACCTGTTGTGTCTTGTTTCCTTGTTATGCAAAACTGGGAATATTGTTGTAAGATTCAATTGAAATTGGAATACAAAATGTAAAAAAACAACAACTTTGTTTTCATCAGGTTTTTTAAAAAGTGTAAATTTAGCTTCTGCTCACAGCAGACATTACAAAACACTAAAGCGTAACACCCACGCTGACCCCCCTCCCCCTCCCATTACTGCATTAATGTTGAATGCAGAGATCCTGTATATGCATCCATTTGCAGACTTGTCTGAGCACCTGTTGCACACAAATTACTATACTTACCGCTCATCTATCTCTGCATCATTATCACGTACACAAATGTTCCATTCATTTATCGCGCAGAGCAGATCAAGTGATTGAGATTCAGATTCTGATTGCCAATTAATGTCACCACCCCCCCACCAGTCATTTTCTGCCTCCTAGTGTTTTCCAAACTGGCGAGAGCAGATGTTGACCTTTGGTTGCTTTGCACAGGGGGGTTGGAAAATTAGGTGTTATTAGGCCACTCCAGCAGTTCACAGATTGTATGTGAATATTAGGTGTTAATATTTCATGACTGTAAATCACATCTGCTCACAGGCTGTTAAATGGATCCCCAAAGTTGATGGGGTTCATGCATATTTTGATGCTGGGAGGTAAATTTGTATCAAGGGTTTTTCTCTGAGTATCATTGTCATGCAAATTGTAATTGCCAATGCTGCATCGTTGTTCTGTGTTCTTTTCAAGGGTACTCAAATTGATTTAAAGATAATCAAATGACTGATCAACAAACTTGCAATTTCACTGGATTTATTGGAGTTTCTTTCCTTTTTTACGCCTGTTAATCTGTTGTGAAGGTTGTCAAACTGTACACTTTCGCCCAACATCGTAGTTTTTTTATACTTGCCTCAGCTCCACTCTTAAAACCCCGGGGAAAACCAGTAGTGGCTTTAGATCTAGGCGGCTACGTTGGTCTCTGATTGGTTAGGAGTGTCAGCCCCCACAGAAACCGTTAGAGGGGTGTCAATGTCAGAATGAAAATGTGAACTCGGTTGACAGATCTTTCTGATATCAGGCAAACTAGTTCCTACCCATGGATTTCTAAAAAATAATTCCACTGGCTGCTATAAGTGCTCTCTAAATTCCCCGTATTGACATAGATGGGTTCTTTGGAACAGGCCTACTGGGGCCAACCAGGTTAAGGGGCCTCCGTTTGATGTTACTACTTACATTTCTGGGAAGTCACAAAGAGACAAAAAACTACAAAAAGAGACACAAAACTACAAAGGAGATGCCAAATGACCAAAAGCAGACACAAAACAACCAAATAAAAACGCAAAACTACCAAAATAACCGTGGAAGTGCAGTTACTGAAGTATGCAAGTTACAAAAAGTTCTACATTGACTTCTCTATTTACACGGGGAACTAACAGTGGACTCCTGGTGAAAGATCTCTGGTTGTTGGACGCATCTGCTTTCCCTTTAGCCCACCCTCTGTGGGACCTCCTCATTCATGATTACTCCGATAACATTAGAAATTATTTTGTGGGATATCTCCGAACTATGGCGCACAAAACCGCCAAAAAGAGAAAACTACAAACTACAACAGCAGTGCAAAATGACTAAAAGCAAACACAAAACAACCAAAAACTGATGCAAAACGAATACAAAGAGATGCAAGACAGCCAAAAAGAGACATAAAAGAACCATGCTGCTAATCAAAAGGACTACAAAGACATGCAAACAACCTAAAAGATGCCTCTTTGAATCTGATGTTCTTATGTAGGAGGGGGCCTTCACATGTCTAAGCCCAGAGGTCTATGTTTCATAATCCATCCATGGCTATTGATCACTTCTTACATTATCTGCCTGTGTTATCTCCACTCTCCAGCTCACTTGATGTACTTTTCCAATATTCTTTTTCCAAATCTCAAAGCCTCTTCTTTTGCACGTTTTGGCTCTTTGGAGTGTTTTCTGATTTTCCACGCCAGCACCAGGCATCCGGCGTGACGCCGCCGTGCCATGATTTGAGGCGAACCTGGCCGACCTCGCCGCTGATTAGCTGACCGCGCCGTTTGGTCTGATTAGCCTCGGGATTGATTGTTGTGCTTCCAGAATGCTTTGAGTGATGACAGAAATTGTTCCCCATCATTGATTTAGCTTCCAACTCTCCTATGTGACATAATCATTGGTGATGAATATGAACTATAAAATGTATGGGAGGTGCTGTTAAACCCCGGGGGAGGACTGACGGTGTATAAGCCTTATGTGTGTGTTTGCTCACAGCTGGCCACTCTCAAAACGCCCCCGTCTCAGAGTCACTCCCTCTGTTACTGTCTCCACGGGGACAACAGCACTGTAGAGGAGCAAAACAAACGCCCCCCTCCTCCGCTCCAGTGGTGTAGCAGTTGCTCTCTGGATTTTTCTGACCCAATAGGCTTTGAGGGGAGAGCCGCTGGTGGAGTTGAGCTCCCTTGGGATTACCCCAGCTTGGGTTTTTGGCTCGGCTTGAGACAGAACCCTGGAGAGCTTTTGGGTTTAGTGTGCGTTTGTGTGTGTAGTGTGTATGTACTAGGGAGGGCCAGTGTGGTTCTGTACATCTGCCACTTCCTCCCAAGGGGACAGCCAGGAAGGTTAGCCTAGTTTTCACCTCCATCAGGACAGTTGAGGGGCCAGGATGTCCATATGTGTGCATTTTGTCTCACCCATCCATCCTAGGGAGTAGTTTTGGTTCTATCAAGGTACAAACAAATAGATACATTTGCTTGGATATTTTTCTTTCCTTAATGCATTAAAACTAAAAATAGGAATTCAATACTTCAAACTGAAAGCATAGATTATTTTAATGGATACTTGATACTTTTTGATAGACGATGTATCCATGTAACATGCTAATTACTGAACAGGTCTACGGGTCCTCAACCTCCAAAAATGTCACTCAAAGCGCCACGTATCAACCAGGAAATTACTCAAAATGACCACAAAGATACATAAAGCACTACAAAGAGACAGAAAATGACTAGGAAGAGACCAACAAAAACTACAAATAGATGCAAAATAACTACATAGAAACACAATGACTACAAAGACACACAAAGCAACCGCAAAGAGACAAAAAATGACTTCAAAGAGAAACAAAATGGCCCCAGAGACTAAAAACTATTAAACAGAGACACAAAATGCCCACAAAAGACACAAAATGAACACAAAAGACACAAAATGAACACAAAAAGACACAAAATGCCCACAAAAGACACAAAATGAACACAAAAAGACACAAAATGCCCACAAAAAGACACAAAATGACCAAAGAGAGAGACACAAAAAGCAAAAGGACCACGGCTTAAAAAAATAACATCAACTATTAAAAAGAGACACAAAGGGAAAATTATTAAAGAGAGACACCAAACATTGAGTCACCATCCATTGTTAACTTGAGTGTTGAATGTATTTAACTTGTGTTTTCTTTTAGGATGGAGCGCTTGATATCTCCAGGTGTCAAACTTCTACTTACTGCAAGCAGTGAGACACTGAAACAATATACAAGAGGGTTTCGGTTTATAGGCCACAGAATATATATATTAAATATAGGGATTAGAGATGTATGTGTATCAGGTGTGACTGCAGCCAATTTCCTGAAAAACAACAATATAGACTGTAATTACTCCCTGAGAGGAATATGTGTGTGTTCTTTCAGAGGCAGAGAGGGAAAAATAAAATGTTTTCTCTTCCAGTAATTATTAGTAAACTCCCTCTCACTTCTCCTTCCCATTGTAGAAGATTGACAGGGAAAAATAAAGTGCCTGTTATTGCAATGCCCTGCAACATTTCCAAGTAAAGCCTGAGTCTTTTAGCAATTAGAACAAATGTCAGCCAGGGAGGAAGAGAGCTAAAAAAAAACCTGCTAATTGAAAAAACATGAAAAGATTCCTCAATTATTTCTGGAAGGAAATGCACGATACAGGTTGTGGGGGGAAATAATTTTTTAATAATTTGCATCATTAGGCAGGAGGAGAGGCATGCTGTGATGCGTTCACTGTCAGAGTTCCAATGGAAATTTGTGCCACTCTCAGCAGGGAGCCACATGAAACACCACCAGCGTAACTACTTTTCCTCATCCATCCGCTCTGGTCCTATTGTGCTTCATATGACACACAATATACTGTAAAATCAACACAATATTAGCACAGTTTTGCCATTTAAATAGGTCTGCAACTTGGAATTGCTATCAGCCATCAGAGGAGAACGTTCTGGAGATGTGCTGCTGCAAATGCAAAGTGGTTTTTCTTTTGCCAGCCAGAAGTAAGAGCATCACTCCCAGCTGTTAAGAATGCATCCATAAAAAGCAATCTTCTTACATCTTCCAACGCCTCTACGAGTGAACGAGGCGGTCACCTGTGGAAGAAAAGAAAATGACTGCATGCGAACAATCAGCATGATGGAGACATCGGGTTCTGCCGTGCGAACACACACTAACACACAGCCGCTATGAAGTGTGTACCTTCACTGTGAAGGCATAACAAAAGTCCTGTGATGAGTCACAGTCGCTGTTGAATTACATGGAGCTTATCAGAAACCCATAGATTTTATAAACAAATGAAAAAAGAAAAGAAATGTGTGACTCCTGTCGCTTATGCTGAGCGTGTCTACAGACAGGTCTTTCTTTTTTTATGTGTGCCCAGCCTCGGTATGGCTGGGTACACCTAATGTACAAATTTATCTTACATTTTGGAGATACTGTGTCACAGGTGACCTTTCACGGAAAAGGAATAATCAGGTTGTTTTTTTACTTTTGGATTCGTCTGACATTTCCTCGTATCAGTCAGATAGCTTTTGACATAAAAGCCAAGGGAACATCTGCAGGGACCTTTTTCAACTGTTGTGTATAGAGAGAGAGAGAGAGAGAGAGAGAAAATAATAATAATGAGAAGGAACTGGAGGGCTTTTTAATGTGCAAATTCAAGGAGAGCTGTGACCTGTCTTTGGCAGACTTTTGCAATTCACTGCGGAGACGTCATAATAACAAGGTTTCTCTAAAACAAACAAAAGAAGGAACAGAGGAGTCGTACTTATTAAATCATACTTCAAGTCTCCCCAGAAAGATGAAAAATAACAAACATTCATTTGTTTTCCCTGTGTACAGAGCAAGATACAACACTTCCTTATTTGTTGTTTGTGAAACAAAAAAAAAAAGTCTTCCCACTGAAGGAAACAGGCGGCAATCTCAGGTTCTGCTGAGTGAAACTGATGAGGAAGTGTCTTAAAACTTGCATTCTCTCTACTGACGGTTGCAAAAAGAAGTCTGATTCTATAGAAGTCTATGAGAAAATGACTCTACTTCTCTCTTGATTTATTCCCTCAGTAAACATTGTAAACATGAGTTTATGGTCTCAATCTCTAGTTTCAAGTCTTCTTCAATACAGCATGATGTTCATTTAGTAAATGATGCTCCATTTAGAGTCAAACAGACCATAAAGCAGGGGATGCTTTAGGGCGGGGCTACACACTGATTGACAGGTAACTGACGCTACCAGAGCCATATAGGGCATCACTACATCACACCTCAGCATTTCAAATATGGTAACTTCAATTAATTGGCGAATAAATCGCAAAAACTCGAGGCTCCAAAATGGCAGTCCAAAAACCAGTGGGTGACATCACGATGACTATGTCCACTTCTGGGATCTATGGGATGATACAAGACAAGAAATTACATTTTGCAACAGAAATTAAAGGTGAAATCTAGGTGAGGTCAGGGTACCTTTGCCATACCTTCATTTCTGCCCAAACTTTCTCACCTTCTAAGGAACAAAATGTCATAAACTTCGCAATTACTATGTATTTATCAACACAAAACCAATGTGTATTGTAGCTCTGTCTTTAATTTATCTGATAAACCAGTTTGTGCTGTCTTTCGGATTATTATAATTTTCTTTTGTTATGGCTGTTGTCCTTGACGAAACTTGCCAAAATGTCCTTAGACTAAAGGTGTATAGAATAAAAAATGACCTCCCAAAGGTAGAAGTACGCGAGTGTACACACACTGACGTGGTGGGATTTACCCTGTTGTTCCCTTTGAAGTTAGGAAGCATCATGGAAACCTTGGGTCCAGGAGAAAAACAACCTTTGGCTTGAATAGAGGGAAATACATTTCAAAGAGACTTCTTGAGCAGATAACTTTTGTCTGAAAAACTCTTCTTCAGGGATTCAAAAGGATTTAGCTGATGAAACAACAATCTGTATAACATAACAAACATGTTTTCTATAGAGATAGTAGAGATATTAACTTTACGAGATTAAAAATTAAAGAAGAAATGACCCTGTAAAGGAAACATTATATATCTCAGTTTTACTTATATATCTTTTTTTTAACTCTTCTACTTTTACTTCAGCAACTTAATCTGCCCATAAAGATCAATAAACCTTCACTGTATTTCTAAAGCAGCTGTTCACTCTATTTATAAAAGAAGAAAAAAAGCCTAATTCAAGACAGTTAAAGATGCAATAAATCCAAATGCATAAATTGGAGGTTTTTTTCCATCAATGATTCAACCTCCTTAAAAAAACCTCAGACCCCACGCATTTTGAGAGTGTTTGTTGCCGAAAAACTTTGCCCCAAAACTTTAATTTCACTCTTTGTGGCCTTGTTTTTCACTGCAATAGATAAGTTCTGCACCTCCATGGAAACAGAACAAACATGGCTAGAAGCTGAGAGAACTCAAACACCTATCCTTGCAGTATAACACAGTAACCAAGCAATAAATCCTAAAAAAGAAAAAAAAACAAGTTTAATTTCACCTCAAGGTAAGACTTGTTGTGTTTTAGTTAGCTTAGATTGAGTCGTTCATATCTATAAAGGGAGCAAATCCCTTTCAAGAAGTCTGTCATGTTCCAGCGCAATGTCTCTACCGTATCCCAGAATGTACAAACCTAAAAGCCTATTACGGGTTAAGTGACCTGAAGGGCACATAGTTCTCTGAAAGGCTTGGAGAGGTAGGAGTGAGCAGAGGGGTGTTCAGTTGGTTGCTTTCTGCATGCCTCTAAATCCTACACACTGCTCCTTTTAGATATATTTAAAAATGAACAACCTTCAAACTTATGGTATAAACTATCATGTTTGGCCCGTTTTTATATAGCAAATCAAATGAAAACATAAAAAGCTCAGGAGTGGACATTACCCGTTTTGAAGCAGTTATACTGTCTAACAAAGTAATTCAGAGGAGATACATTATTCGCCTCGGGGGCTGAAGAGCTGCAACGTGACAATCCTGCCGATGAAATCTCTCCTCGGATGAAGCTAGATTCCAGGTTGGTGGGATGCATGCACGTCCTCCGCCGTGCGAGGGGAGGTTAATGTGACATGACGAGGATGGGAAGGGGGAGGTTCTGGGGGTATGCATGGCCTTTTGGCGATGATTGGCTCTGTCATCTTTCCAGGCTACCTTGTACCAAACATCCAGGAAGGAGCCGAGTAACGCTGATTGGCTTAGACTTTTCAGCCTGCTACCTTTCTCCCTCTACAAGCATCATAAGAAAACACACTGTGAGTGTCTTTATGAGGAGGCGAGATGAGAAATTGGAGCTGATGATGTTTATTGTACAGTAAGTGGATGAAAGAGCTGTGAATCCGCTGTGGTAAGTGGAAAAGAAGAAGGTGCTTTGCATCCACGAGGATGTGAAAATGCACGTTAAGTACAATCTTTCCATGCACTTGTAATGTGTAAGCTGGGCATTTTCATGTGTGCATGAGTACTTTTGGTCTAAATGAGCAATAAAAAATGCTGAATAATAAATATATAAATGTTCTCCTTAAATTGCCCTATTTCTAAGTACCCTCAGATGCAGTTCCTCTATTGGCCACCAGGTGCCTGCTCAATAATATTGACTGTATTAATGTTATTGGGAAAACTCCACTTTTCTCCAGGGGGGATCCCAGAGATATTTGTTTTCCATCAGTAATGGAAAGGGTATCAATCTTTCTTCTTCAAATGTGTGTCTTGATGCCAGTCCTGAAAAGTTATTGTTCTATTGAAGAGATATTAAAGCAGCATTCATTTATTTCTTTATCTCCTTGGGGGCAACAGTACAAGCTGGAGACAAAACTATTACACATTATTACCTTTTCATTTTTCTATGGAGGATGTGTTTACACGTCCAGCAGTCAAAGACCAGCATTAGTATTTATTTTGAGATATTTTGCTGGTCAACTAATGAATGTAGGTATTTTACCTCTGCTTTGGTCTCCACCAAGTCTGTTTGTGTTTGTTTGGTGCTGGGCAGATATTTTAAAATGTGTTTCTCTGAACTCTTTTATTTCCCAACATAAAACAGCTTCCTGCTGAAAAAAATAGCAACGTTTCTGGACATGAAAAAACAAAACAATACGCTGAAAGATGTTAAAACTCTGAGGGGGGATTGCAGAGTCAGATGATAAAACTCAATTACTTGCATGTGTGACACCTATTACATTACATAGAGTCATTCAACACATTGTTGAAACTGATTAAGAGAGTGGCTGCTAATGGAACTTTATATTTTATTTTTTATATCTATTATTTTATATATATTTTATGTGCCTGAAAAAATAGACAAACTATTGATGTCTCACATGTCCCAGATTTCTTTTGCTCAATGTAATTAAATCCAAATTTTATGGATTTACTGTAGTGCAATGTTGCCAATCCACAATATGTTTAATCCTCATATAAACAGATTTGCAATCAAACAACTGTCTCAAGTTTCAAGTTGTAGTAAAGATTGGAATCTGTCCTGTTGCTACCATTATTAGGATTGTAGCAGCAGACTAAGAGTGTGTTTTGGCGTTTAAACTGGGTTTTGGGCCGGAATGAGGAAGAACATTTGTCTTAGGCGAGGCCAACATTTTCTTCTCCCTTCAATACTCCAGAAGTGGATATTTCCTCTGCAGTCTATATTTAAAAGCATTAGCCAAAAATAATAAGTGCTCAACTGTAATTTAGTTCAGTTTGGGAATCCCTGGGCTCCCTGAAAACGCCTGCTGCTAAACAGTAGGCTGGTAAATTACAAATCACAACTAATAGGAATGGGAGTAAATAATGCCAACAGAGAGCAGCTAGCAGAGGCTGTACAACGCTCTGTCAATGTTTGTTATTATAATTCATACAGAGCGGGAGGAAATTGTCAAACTAGTGTGAAATAACTTCCAGTACCTCCAGGAGCTCAAAAACCAGCGCAGATGTTGTCCCTTTCTTTTTTCTTTTTTTTTTTTAAGACAGAGTTATTCTTTTTGTTTGATTGGAAATAAATTAGGAGAGGAGAGAAAAAGCCTAATTGCAGTTCCTTTCTCTTGGTGCTTTTAACTTAAGCTCAGGCGTCAGGGACCTTGAAGCTGTGATCAAAATGCCAGAGGCGGCATTGCTGGGAAGACAAAAGGACTGTGGGAAGAGAGAGGAGTGTGGCGGTGTTGTGGAGGATCTGGCAGACCTGTGTGTTCATTTATGAATGTAGAAAAAAACCACCTCTGCAAGCCTCAGAGTAAGACAACAAAAGAAAGCAAGATGCGGAATTAAATGTGACAAAACCATTGTGTGTTTTATTTTCTCTAACAGGCCGCTGGATTTTATTTTGATTTCCAGGGAGGGCACATGAAGTTTGAAAATGTTCTCTTGATAGTTTTTGGCCGCTATTGTTATTTAGCCTTCAGGCTAATAATGAAACCGGTAAAAATGTTTCCACTGAGGAAACATGGTGTGAGAATTTTCTCAGTGAAGGGAAGGAATGTGGCTATTAACACTTAAGAATAATTCCAGTTGTACATTCAAAATAAGGAAAGTTGCACTTCTTGTGTCCGTGTAGATCGGTCCAGGACCTGAAAATGTCCGTTACGGGTCGGCAAGGCTTCTTTAGTCTATGTTTTTTCTTTCTTACCATCAGAAATCCCATGAAAAGACCTAAACCCCAAAAGTGCTTCCTACCTTGACCTTTGCATCCCGATTAAAAAAAGATTCACAAATAAAAACTTTCATTTGAAAAAAGGCTTAGTACATTTGTGAAACAGCTGGGCACTGTAGGTTTTAGCAAAAGCTACTTAGGCAGGAGGAAATAAGACTTTTGTTGTGGACTATTTTCAGCGGTGGATTAATTCACATTTGGCGCTCCAGCGAGTATTTGTGGCAGCCGGACGGTGTGTGTGGGATTGAGTCTAATAAAGTCAAGGTGTGTGTTCATGGTGTTGAAGGAACACAAGTGTGGCTCATTGATGTGTTTTTAATCGTTTTTGGACAATAATATTTGGTGTATTTTTAAACTTTGGACTAAAGCAGGCTAGCTGTTTCCCCCTGATTTCAGTCTTTATGCTAAGCTAGGCTAACCAGGTTCATCTCCAGCTTTATACTTGTCATGCATAGACATGACACTGATCATCTCATTTAACTCTGAGTAAGAAACCAAAATGTTTCCCAAAATGTTGAGGTTTTCCTTCAAGGTCCAGTGTGTAGGATTTGGCACCCACTAGCGGTGAGGTTGCAGATTGCAACCAACTGAAACTTCTCTCGTGTGCCAAGCGTGAAAGATGTCTAAGCGATCGTTCCTATCTAGAGCCAGTGTTTGGTTTGTCCCTTCTGGGCTACTGTAGAAACATTGCAGACTCTGAAGAGGACCCGCTCCATAAATAGATATAAACGGCCAGTTTTAAGACGACGAAAACACAACAATTCTCATTTTAAGGTGGTTTTACAAAAAAGAAAACAAACCTATTCATATTATATTCCATTTCTGCTTATAGATCCCTCTAAATGCTACACAGTGGACCTTTATGACATAACTTGTCAACAGGCTTGGAGCAATAGCAAAAATCCTACATTACCAAATATATATATCTTTTGTTTTTAAAGTATTTTGAGGCCATTTTGTGCTTTATATGAGAGATTCTACAGTAGAGAGATTGGTGACCACATGCAACCAAACTGTCTGGCTAGAATTCAAATAGGAAGTTGTAGTTCATGCTCGATGCCTTAAACCTGCAGGCTTCCAAAAAACATACACAACACTTTTTCTCAAACCGTAACATGATTGGCTACAGCCTTGATCTGCAAGATGTACACAGATTTTTTCGGCTACTTTGGGATCGATTTGTGGAACATCCTCCTACTCAGAGGTGGGCATATGCTGTGCACCGGTTTTTTCGCACCACTGCACCTCTGGTCCAGTCCCTTTGGCCATGAAAATACACAGGCAGGCTGGCAAACCTGACTGTGTGCAGTCAGACAACACGTTGGTATTTATTATTCTGACTATTTATGCCAACGGACATGGTCGCCTATACTGAAACTTTAAATTGAATGGCAACAAAAGAGATATTTATCATTTAATTGGACAGACCGGTTCACAGTTAAAAAACATGCAGCTTTAACATTTCATTACATTAGGCTTATGTTTTTTAATCAAATTGTATTCATTTCTTCCTTTGCCAAAGCAAGCCAAGGCTTTTTTGTTAGTTTTGTTCGTAACGTAAAGTATGTTTCATGTTTTATTTTACATGAGTGGATTTAGAAATATGTATTCATCCTGAAGGAAAAGAACATTTGTCGTAACCATCTAACTGCTTTTTAAAACATTTGTGCCATATGATTCAAAGTCACTGTATTTTCACTTTAACTGAAAGGAAAGCCTCAATTTAAAACATCAGGTGGTCTGCAAGAGTCATTCTGACTTTCTTTCAGTGACGGAGCTATTTACTATCCTCATTGCAGTTAGTCTGACCGCAGCGAAGGCGAAACATTTTCATCAACCAGTTTTCCTGCCAAAACTGTGAAGGATAATTTCCCCTTAATTACCCACGAAGGAAAGGTTTGAATGTTTTGAATAATTTCTCTCGTCAGTTTAATGACACCCTTTGGAGAGACTCCATCCCCACTGGGCTGTTCGGAGGACTGTCATAATTTCTGAATAGTTGCCTGATAAAACAGCAATTTGTTAGATCGGTACTCTCTCTGCTTTGGACGGAGCGGACTAAAGACTCCGTCATACTGTCGGTACGCAAGGACCCGACACTCCTCAACCGCCAACAAACACAAGACTGGAAGGAAGGAAAAGATGGATTACAGTGAAACTTAACAGAGACGTAATCCATTTATCACGTGATAACTCTCATGTCCTTAAATCTCTATTAGTGTTTGTCTATGTCATGAAAAAAATACATCCATTTCCTCCGTCTGGATACTGTTAACTTCAGTGAGCAGAAAAAATAAAAATAAACACATTTGCATTCAATACAAAAATAGACCATGTCCAGAACAGCAAGGAGGAACGGCTCAGCGTGCTTGTGATTGCCTTGAAACCATGGAGTACATTTGCATATTGAGTGGAATTCTATTACAACATCCAGTATTTGAGGACCGGTTTCAATGCTTTGTGCTGCACTTTCCTCACATATATCACATATGCTTTACTCGCATGTTGTTTGTCATACCATGCAGAGATTTAATCAAAAAAGTAAAATAATTACTGATATTCTACGTTAATTCAGAATACGACAGTAGCCGGAATTGAATAACGGTCATGTAAATGGCATATTCCATTTGGGTTAGGAAAAGGAGGTCAATTAAAGTTACTTATATCAAGTATATAATAAATAAAAAGTATGCACAGCTGCATGTAAATGGGAAATATTGGTTATATACGCACTAAATCTCATGGGAATCCATAAAATAGTTGTTGAGATCATTTCTGACTGACCACCATTGCCATTCTTTAACATAGATACACATGCAGGGCTTAGTGTTCCTAAAATCCTAGCTATGGCTCCTGCCAGTGAAATTAATCTTTAGAATCACCATTATATAATAACAATAACCTGTTACACTAATTTGGTCATTGATTAAGCTAATTAAATCCTTAATTGGTCCACATTTGAAATAAGTCTCCTCATTTATGGTCGGTAGAAGAACAATGTGGTGTCTGGACTAAGGAGTCATGGTTCTGGGATTAATCTGTTTTCAAGGCAGATTTCTATCTCCAGCATGAACCCCCGTGTGATGTTTCTCCTGTGTGTCGTTACAAAGTTATGGTGTTTACAAAAATAAGAGTGCGCGCAGACAGATGCCACCATTACTGCGTACCATGTGTCCTGGTGACGGGACGTAAAAACCACCAGCCTCTCTCCAGGAATAAATGGACCTGAGGATTGCAATTAAGTTCAGCTTGCCGTTATTAAGTCACGTAGCAGAGGAAGCGATTCCTAAGTTAAAGCAATATCGCTTTATGATCTACATGAAAATGCATTTTCCCCCTCTTTAACGCTACAGGAACTCACCATTAACATTACTAAAAGTGTTTCACCGCTCACATGTGGGACGGAAATCAGATCTATGTCTTTTTCTTTACCTTTTTACTTTCTCAATATAATCTTTGCATTTGTTGTCCTCATCTTTAAGTTGGTTTTCTTTGACTTTTCATCCAACTTCTCAGTTTTGGTGGCAATCAGTTGAACATGTTGGAAGTTTTGTAGTTTTTTTAAAGAAAAAAATCTGCAATTTCTTGAAATAAAAAGATGATGAAAGTAAATATCTGACAGGAGAGTTTCATAAACATATTATTTATTTTGTGATTATTTCAGACCATCCTGAGACACTGGGACCCTGGACTCAGACAGGCAAAGGGTCCCCACCTGTCCTACATAAGAACAAGAACTACAGATTCAAAGAGACATATTTTTGCGTCTCTTTTTGGTGGTTTTGTGTCGCTTTGTGGTCAGTTTGTGTCCCTTTTTGGTCGTTGGGTATCTCTTTAGTAATTTTATGTCTCTTTGTGGTCATTATGCATCTATTTGTAGTAATTTTGTATCTCCCAGTCATCTTTTTGTGTCTCTTTTTGGTTGTTTTCCATCTCTTTATAGTCATTTAGCATCTCCTTGTTGCTTGTCTCTTTTTGTTGTTTTGTGTCCATTTATAAATTCTCAAAAAGAAATGGGAGCAGTCCCTTCCAACAGCGCCAAAAAGTTTAGTCGGTCCCTGAGCCAGTGCCCAGTAGGTTTGTTCAGTAATCCCTCGATGTTTAATACTCATGGAGTAAAAATCATCTCTGTTTATTATTTTTGTAATTATAAATGCATTTTTACTCACTATGGCATAACACAAAACAGTTTGTGGACTCCAGAACAAGCTGAATATTAAATAATGGTTCTGCGAGTAAACTTTTAAGAAAAGTATTTTTGGTGCATCAGACTGCTGCTTATGTGATGAACATGCATATGCAATGATATCAAGGGACTCAACCTACTCTCCTTTTTTTCATCCCCTTTGAGTTGTTGAAACCTACGTGTGTGTAATTCAGTGAAAAGCTTCCTGATTAATTAACTGATTAAAGCACCTCTTAGCCGCTGTATTCGGATTCATATTGCACAGTGCAGAGTACATGCATCCTAATTGTCTAGAGACTAATGGGTTTCACTGGAAGTAGTCTGGAATTGATTCATTTTTCTCACCTCTGCTTGTTTTACCCTGATGGCTGGCCGTATATAGCGAGCATGGAGGGAGCATTTTTAAATAATGAAGTGCAAAAATCTGCATGTATCCCACTTATTTGAATACGTGAAGGGCTGCAGGGCTTCTTATTATTCCCATTGTCTGTTTTACGCTCACCACACTAAGAGTGTCGTTTTTAATGAGGCGAACGTGATCCCGCTCCACGGTGCTGTAGATGCATCTCCTCTCGTGCATGTGTGGGGCATGCAATAAAGAAGCTTAACAAAAGGCCTCTGGAGCGCCTTCCTTTTTATTCTCTAACCTCCCTCTTGTGTTTTTTAAATCTCTGTTTTTGTGCATCTGAGGCCATTGCACTCACAATAGCAACGCTCAGAACTGGAACGACAACATGAGGAAGATGAAGAGATGAAGAGAAGGAGAAGAAGGGTGGAGAGGTAGAAGATGCAGCGAAAAGACTTCAGGGTTCAAGCTCTGCCGATGAGAAGCAGATTCCTCACTTTTCAAATCTTCTGCGACACACTTTTTGTCTCCATCTTCCCATGAGCACCCAAGCATTTTATCTATTTATTTATTTATTTCTGTTGTTCTGCGAGTAAGAGATCGTTACCCCGGCAAACCCTGACGCTGTGTGTTCAACCCCACTATAGACCAACAGAGATGCTTTTAAGAGATGTGATGCAATGACACATTTTGAAGGGAAATCTGATTGAAGGGATCTCACAAGACTTCTCTTTGTTGTCCTTTTTTTTCGGGGAGGGGTTTGGAGCTGGATAAACAGCTGCATCGTTTTCATGTTCAATGGGGAAACGCAGAGTTCTGTGCTACTGCTTCAAATTAATGAGAACCTCTTTTTCAAAAAAATTCCTTTAATCAGTGCCTTTCCTCGCTTGTTTTCTTCTACGAGGCGTACTTCATGATACACAGCAGATGGTTAAGGCAAAACCGCAAAAAGATGTTGACACTGTAATCTTCGGTTTAATGGCAAGAGTCATCCAAAGACAACACGGCTGTTTTGAACTTCCTTTCGCAAATATCCATTCTTTTCTCCAGTAAGCAAATAAAAAATGGTGACAACACTGTGACTTAATTTAAGGATGGGAAACAGGGGAAAGGATGCTAATAAAAAAAAATGGGAATTGGCATTCAGAGGAGCGCTTGGGAACACCATTTCTTACACTTATTTCCTAATTTCCTCATCTGTACCAGATTGCAAATTTCCATCTGCAATTCATGAACAGATTTAATAATTAAAAATGTAATAAAAACAATCTTAACATGATTGTTATTGACTTCAAAACCATTTTAACTACTTTGAACCTAGAGCTCTGGAATTTTAGATTCGCAAGCCCCTTTGCTTTTGTCACTGTAGCTCTAAACCTGTCAAGCTTACGTTGTTTGGTTTAGACAATCTGGTTCTTGATTTCACACAGAAAAAGGTTCAGTGATTTCATTGTCGCCATCTTGGAATACCGCCGTCCCCTTCTTGTTTTTTTTTGCAAGCGCTGAATGAAAGTTACCATTGCTTGACGTTACACACCGTTACTTTATGGTCTGTTTGACTCTAAATGGAGCATCATTTACTAAATGAACATCATGCTGTATTGAAGAAGACTTGAAACTAGAGATTGAGACCATAAACTCATGTTTACAATGTTTACTGAGGGAATAAATCAAGAGAGAAGTAGAGTCATTTTCTCATAGACTTCTATACAACCAGAGGAGTCGCCCCCTGGTGGACAGGAGAGAGAATGCAGCTTTAAGACACTTCAGCATCGGCTTCACTCAGTAAGACTGGAGGTTGCCGCCTGGCTAACGAACTTGGCTGGTATTTGTAGTGTCTCCAGATTCAAAGAGCTAGCTTAACACTAATAGCATCCAGGACCGGCTTCCACACCATACTGCACAATTCGTAAACTGGGGCTTTTATTAAACCTATGAACCCACAAACTACAGTTAGCTAATGTGCTCCGTTGAGTAACGGTCGGTTGTAAGCTAGTTAGCCAGACATGCTTACAATACAACAGATAAACACACACAGTTTGATCCGTTTTTTGTGTGCTGGGAAGCATATAAAAAGGACACCACCCAGCTCTTTAAACACTAAGTTGGCCTATATCGCTCTTACAACAGCTCTTTGCACACCGATGCGGTTCAGAGTTTGGCAAGAAGGAGCATCTCTGGCATGCTGTTGCACTGAGCTGAGACATGGAGGTCTGGGCCTGTGATAATCCAAGTCCAAATGTCCCCCTTTCTGTGCAAACAAATCCCACTGATAGGGCCAATTCAGAACTCTATGAAGAACCACAGGCTGTAGATTTCTCTGAGTAAACCCTTATGGGGAGGACTGGAAGGACATCAAAGCACTGGCTTGCATCCTCGATCCCCTTTCTCCCTCCTTCTCAATTTTTCCTATCTGCCCCATGCTCCCCTCTCTTTCTCTCTCACTCAAGTGTTTTTTTTCTGCAGCCTTCAGAAAGCTCTTCACAATGCCGTGAATGCCCATGTTTATGGTCTTTAAAAAAGATCCACAAGCAGCACCTTCAGCACATTGTCTGTAGAGAGAGCGGCTCAATCTGCGGTGGCCAAAGTGTCTCGATGAGGAAACTGTACCACATCAAACCAAACCTCTCAGCATGCGGACTAACAAACAGGCCTGCTTTTTTGGCGTTTGCTTGTTGACTGATTTTCATAATTCATCAGTCATGATTGGTAATTGGATTCAAAATAATTTTTATTGTTAAATTTGGAAAGAAATCAACGTTGCTTGATTTCACAGCGGCCCATTTAAATCTCATTAGCATTCACCAATTGATGACACTCAAAATACAAGAAGAATAGATGATTATAAACAAATTGCAAATGCAACTTGTTAACCTTTATTTATCTGGGAAGACAGCTAGTTGTTTATTTCAAAAGTATTGTTCCCCCCACTGTAAATTCTTTCTCTGCCCTCATGTTTTTGGGACGCCATTTTTGCTTTTGGAAACGTAACCGGAGTCAACAGAAACAAGGAACTTTTCGAGTGGAATTGCACAGATACAAACCTACTGAGATTTAGGAAAGAAAACATAATGGTTTGGGTTTAAAGGGGTCGTTTTTTACGTAACATAACTTACGTGGCCTAAATAATGTTAAACAAGTAAACATTGACTTTTGGTTTCTCACAGGACACTAACACAGATCTCCTGGGTTATAGTCCTGTGTTTGACTCACTGGTCCACTCCAACATCTCACCTATACACAGAGATGGATTGAAATTGAATTCCGTTGAACATGGGAGCCTGAGATTTAACGACTGTTGTCAATGTTGTGCATATCATTATAAAGTATTTGAAACTCGACTCAAAACCTGTGCACATAAAAAACAGGTGCGTGCATGTGATACAAACACACAGAACAGTATCCACGAGCAGAAAAACATCCACGTATTTGGTCCCGACTGTAACAAATACAAGCTTGATCCTCTCTACACGTTCAAACCTGGGCATGAGCATCGGCAATTGTTCTGGAAGTTAACGACGCTCATGTGCATTAGTTGCAAACTGATAAAATTCAGTTCACCGTTCACCAAAAACATAAACTCTTTCCAGACACTGAGCTTTTAAACACGTCCCCACCTCTATGCAGACCTTTGTAATCTGCTCACCCTGGCCAGGCATTGAATTAAACAAAAGCTCTGCAGTCTGCTGAGACTGCGTCCTCGGCCTCTGAGAGGTTTATTGCCTTTCTCTCAGTACACCGACGCCTCGGGTGAAGCTGCAAAACAAAGTCCTTTTGATAATTACAGTCACTGTCATTTGTTTGTGGGGCCTCTTGGGATTTATCCCTCTGAATGATTTTGATTCATCACTGCTCCAAAACATTAGATTAATTCCCTGCTTTGGCAAACAGCCTGCCAATTACTTTTAGGGTCAACCATAATCAGCACAACACTCTTGTGCCGTTATGTAGATTAGATGGGAAGCGTATCATTAAACAGGACAGTGGAGAGGCTGTCTGAATGACCGAATCAGTACGACTCACCTGGAGGATTGCTTTAAATAGACGAAAGGTGAGGTCACGGGCATCCAGTCTGGTCTGGAGCTTTTCCGGTGGCACTGACAGTTTCATAACAGGTGATTGGGTTATCATAAGTCCAGAGCAGCTGAGATTCCTACAATAACTTTGTTTGATTTTGACGAGCCCAGTCTGTCCGGGCTCATGCAGAGCGGAGCGGTCCAAGGCTCACAAAGTTTCTGAGACGGAGGCTGGCAAATGTTAACGGGAGAGGAGAAAAAACTGAGAAAATGAACTGGAGGAGAAATCACTTTCACCATTAGCTTCCATTTATGGAGACAACTTAGATTCTTATCTTGTTTCTTTACAGGAGCGGTAAACATATAAATCTCACAGTTAAAAAATGTTGGTTAACTCATTAATAGAACATTTTCAAACAAAAATCACAGCTGTGTATCGCTATAAGGCCCATTCTAGACCCTAAACCTTTCTGTTTTTGATATATAGACTTTCCTAAGGAATGTACAAACTTACTTTTCTTGCTCAAATGTGAATTTTAAATCCTAGAATAGTGAGGCAGCAAAATGCTCCCCCCACAATGTAGATTTTTATTGAGGACCCCCATGACTTAACACACTTATGTCCTATCCCTGTTTAATGCCTGTGGAGCTGTTTCTGTCCATCTTTATCTTGAAGAAGACTCCCATGTTGAAATTACGGTAAATTATTGAACATCTTTTGCACAGTGGATACGAGGGTGCGACTATTGTCCTTTTACAAAAGAAAACATTGGCTGGTTCCAGCTTCTCAAAGGGGATTTTTGCAGCTTTTTTCCAGTTATAAATCATAGTAAATTGAATATCTGTTGGGATGTTGACTGTTGATTGGACAAAACAAACAATTTGAAGGCAGCCTGTTGCGTTCTATTTCGATATCCTGAGATTTGACAGACTAAACAATTATTTTATAATTGAAAAAACAGGCCTTAATCTAATAAATGACCAAAACACGTACCTTCATAAGAATATTTTTTGTCTGTATTCTCAGTGAAAGCTGCTTTGAATGAGCGAGAACATGTGATGTGTGATCCGTTGCCTTCATGTGTGCAACTGCCATCGCTGCCCTATCACGTATACTGTGAACAGCTTAGTTCAGGTTAGGTCTGCACTGCCCTTTGCAGTCTGCATCTCAGATTTTTCCTGCTGTTGAAGAGCAGAAGGAGGCACTGAAATATTTTAGTTTATTTTGCCTTCAATAGAATGTTTTACTGTCACATGATCCAGAAGCTCATGTCATAACTGGAGGCTACGACTGATAGAAACCAAGCCGGAGTCCAGTTTGTTGTTGACAGTCAGGAGATAAAATCAAACCGTGTTTTAAAGATTCTGATCTTCTTTTCTCAATTGATTCGCTGCAGTTTTTCCCCTTTTAAGAATATATCTAAGATTTTTAAGACGTAAGTAATGATAGTTGACATTAAAAGTGTGCGTGGGAGAAATAACAACGAAACCTGCCTGAAAACAGAAAGCAAACAAAGAAATTGCACTGTGCCATAGGAGAAAGTTATTTTATAACCCAGTTCATCAGGTCTCAGTGCAAGGCTGGATTTCATCTCAGGTTTACAAAGTTCCCTCACCTCTCACCACTCTCTCTGTCTTTACACTTTTCCAAATCGCTCCATCTACCATATCATTTCAGGATTGTCTTTTTCTGCCATTTCTTTGTCTTTTATCCAGTCTATCTAACCAAATGGCACAACAATTTCTAAGTCATTTAGCCTCCAAAAACAACACGATTTTTGCTTTTTGCATGTTATTTTACACAATATAGTCTGTACTGACTGCATTGCAAACGCATGAATATGCTTCGCCAAAGACAAGTGGCTTATATAAAAGTGAAAGAGGTGGAGGGGTCAAACAGATGGGTCAAACAAACACAGGACTTTCAGTCAGGAGATTGTTGTTCGGGTCCCAAAGCATCGATGGACTATTTTACAGTTTTGTTTGTGTCATGTTTTACGTACGTTTTACTTTGTTTACGTACTTATGGAAGGCCTAACTATGAGGTATTTCCGAAAGATAACTAAATGGTTTTGTTGCCTAAACAAAAATCATGTAACTTATCACTTATCAAAGTAATGCTATTTATTATAATCCTGATACTACTGTACATATTTTGTTTTTTTGATTTAAGGTCCCATGGGAGACATCGGAAGGAGAGGGACTTTGTATCTCTATTGAATGCAGTCTTTGCATTAGTGTTTATGTCTGTTCCCATCTTCAGTAAACACAGATATTACTCCATGAAGAGCACAATCAGAACAACATTTTATGTGGGATGTATACGTTTTAAATCTCACATGTTCTGTTTCCTGGGCAATAACTCACTCAGCGCAGCACTTTATCTGTGTATATTTCTTACCCCACCACCTCATCAGACTGAACAAATGTATTATTTTTTTCCCTCAGACTGTCAGCTAGTGGAGCTTTTTTTTACAGTCAGCCAAATGGAAGTAGAACAGAAACAAATCAATGCAGGACTCCGCAGTGAAACTCTGTTAGGATTGGCTGGGCATCACCTCTCATCAGTATTCCATAATCATTCGCTGAGTCTAACACTGAGCATGGGCTCCTTTAATTGTCCCTCTGCAGGCGAGAGAGTTTAAAAAGAAGAAGAAAAACACCACATTCACAGAGCTGTCGAGAAGAGCAGAAAGTAAATAGAGCCAGCCATCACCCCATTATTTATTGGCCTTGCAGATACCCTTGCCTAAGATTGCTTCTTTTGCAGCCCTCTCTAGCCTACTCCATCTCCCATTGAGTGAAGTCATGATCCAGCTGTTTTTTTTTCATACTGAAACTGTTGGCCTCAAAACATGCTAACCCAGGGCGTAGTATTTCAAGCTGACATGTCGCCCCCGGTGCAGTAATCAGAGGCTCCGTGGTGCCAGACAGCTGGTGCCAAAGCTGGTCCTTCATCTCGACACACTCAGCATTTGAATACGTGCTTTAAGCAAACATCTATCCAGCACAAATTTTGATATTCAAATTCAGGAAAACACCTGGTCTTTGGCAGTTGTCAATTATAATTCTGCCAGAGGCTCATTAGTAAAATTACTTCTCTTAACAGAGATGAAAGGACATTTTCATAATAAAGCCATCATGCTTCAAACACAGGAGCTCATTGAGCACGGGTAGCAGAGCACATCCCACGTACGATGAGCACAGAGCGGAGATGTTTGGTTGAAAAAAACAAAAAGAAATTTGCACGTATATACTAAATCAGATTTAGTTCAAAGGGATAGTTCGAGAACATCAGAACCTTTTGGGGGAACCAAAATTACATGACTAATATAAAAGAACTGCAATGAAAAACACTTTTGGATATAAAAATTATAATAACAAATCTTCATTCACGCAAATAAAAAATTGAAATACTCAAGGTAACTTGTCATTATAAGCAGTGATCTCTTTGTAAACACCCAAAAAATAATTTCTAAAGGTACACATGGCAGATGATGATGGCAGTTTTTTATGTTTTTGAACATCTGCTGGACATTTTTTCCATCTTTCTTATTTTGTTATATTCTTGTAGTTTCTCTGCAATAAAACTTTATATAACTTTAACTTTAACTTTTAATAACAGCTGACATTTGCCTCATGCCATTGCTGCTGAGCTGCTCTGTTCCAATAAAGACCTGAGTCTTTGTTTTTAATGGTGTATGCACTTGTTCGGTGCCAGGTTCTTTTAAGGAGTCTTAATTAGTGGTTTAAAAAAGGCAGATGCACTAGAAAGGTCAACCAGCTCGGGCTGTACACATTACGGTAAAAACACGTACATAGTGCTAGGAGCTTAATGTGCTTGATAGAATATGTAGGGGGTAAAAATACTTCTTTTGTGTTTTTTTCCACAACTCACTGCAATAAGTGCTGTCAACCTTTAATTGTTTTTTTATGCAGCCTATCCACGGTTTGAATGTGATAGCATGTTTTAAATCCGCCAACAAAGTTTCAAAAACTATAAATAACAAGCTTTTTAGAATACAACTCAAGTGTTCTGTTTAACTAAATGATTCAATGCTTTATTGAATACTTTCTGCTAATAAAAAATACCATAAGGGACTTAACGAATCTGGATATTTGGTTTAGTACAAGGTTACAAAGTTACAAAGTAATTTATTGACATTTTACAACAGGGTGAAACAAAAACGCAATTTCTAGATCCATTTATCTACATGACAAAAACACAAGAAAACAAAAACAAGAAAAAACAAAAGTTGAGTTATAGGTGAAGTTATGCCAAAACCCTTAACTTAAGCTACACGTTTGTGTCCAATGAATTCATTTCAACAGGTTTAGAGAGAAATTGAAAAGACTGGAAACAGTGGGGAAACCACTAGCCTAGCTCTCCCTGTGGGTTACAAAAATCTGCCTACAGCACATCTAAAGCTCACTAAGTGAAATTGATATTACGTTTGTTTAATACTTACAAAGACCAAAGTGTAGGTAGGCAAATGAGCTTCTGGCTCTAGCTACATATTTACCCTACAGCAACCTGTTGTTCTCACTGCAAGGTGCTTCCAACTAACTCCAACGTTACCCTTCAGCATCATTAATAGACGGTCAAGGCAACTGAAGTCTTATAAAGAGTGAGAAAGTCCGCAAAACAACCACAGGACTTTCACCCAGGACACTGCTGTTCATGTCCCATATTTTACCTTGCTTTTGTTGCCTAGCATGGTCCTGCATACTTATCTAGTGCCGGTTACGTAACAAGCGTAGTCATTTTGTGCTACAAAAGTACTTTTTTCAACCCAAGTGTCAAAACAATGTATTTTAAAAGCTTAACAGCAATGTCTCTTTTGCCAGAAAGGATAACTTTGCGGAACTGGGTCGTGATTTCTGGAAAGATACATCATTGTTGAGTTTTACAAATATATTTTTCAGACCCTTTGAGCACCACAAGCCAATTGCTATATAGTCAATATTATATCAAACAAAAGCAAGAAATCTTTACGGTCGATATCTCTAAAACTTTAAAAATGTAGATTCAAGAGGAAAAATAATATATTATTTTAGTTTTTAGGGTGGATTGTCCCTTTTAAAGTTATCATTAAAAAGTCCACTTACTACCTATATATCATTAACAATTTATATATGTTCAGGTTAGGTTAGCATAACTAAACACGGTAAATATGGTAAACGACAGCCTTAGAGAGCCCTGCAACTACTATGTAAAGATTCAGTCAAAGCAATAGAGGGCAGAATGGTGACCCTAAAGTCTAAAAGTCCTATTTTTGGACAATGAATGTCTGAAGTTGCTGCAGAAAATGCCCACCGTTAAACATACGAGATGATGCCAGCAAAGCATGCTGTAATTATGGTTGACTGTCGTGGATCTGGACTTGTATGAAGTTTAGTTATGCTTGAGTTTACTTATTGATGTACAATATAACTGTGTCATTTGTCACAATGTGCAGTTATATGGAAACTGCATTAACTCTCTGTCATGCTACTTAATTGCATATGAGCATCACACTTATGTTGCTTGTTTTGTGTAAATGTGAAATAATTAATCATAGTTCCATATGTTTCCGTTAACACTGGAGGATGTTAGGGGGGAAAAAGCACTGTGCTAAAGGCAATGCATTAGGCGAACTGATGTCCAACAGTTGAGAGTTAACAGCATGGTGTCCATTAATCATTAAACACCCTTTTCTGTAACATGCTTTTAATGCTCTTTATATCACTATAACTGATTTCATGCCGGTGTCAATACGTAGTGTTTTGTGGGATCAACACTGATTCCACTGATTGCCTTGATAGACCTGACTGACACAAGTGCTTCACAGAACCCCGTAATTATAATTACTGCAAGTTCGTATATATTAATTTCTTCTTTAAACAATGTTTATTTGATAGACATGTCTGTAATTATAATGCCCGAACCTGAGCATTTGCGACCTTAATACATTAAGGTTGATGGGCCTGCTGTCAAGCCCCTTCAGTCTTTCCTCTATGTTTGGTCATTGATCTACTTAGACAGAGGCTGATCGGTTTGTCCAGACATCTATACACATTTGATTGATCACCATGTTTTAGTTGTCTGCTGTCTGTATGTAACTCACCTGTTAACAGCCAGCTGTTTGGTCTTGACTAGGCTGAGCTTTTAGATGGAGAGACTGTATGACTGTACTGCAGAAGCCTCACACTCAAGCTAGCTATCCATCAGTAGTAAAGAACACCAGCACCAATCAACGATTTACCACACTGACCGTGAATATTCACACACCGTATGTACCTTAAATCTCAATCTGAAATCCCTGTTAATAATGTTTTTCTAGTTTCTTATTCAGCATCATTTAAATGACTTTTTCTCTAATGTGACGGCATGATTCTTTTCCCTGAAAAGGTTGTGTGGCCTTGGAAAATGGCGCTTGATGATGCAAATCCAGTCAATATATCTGTTAAGCAAAACAAACACGAAAGAAAAATGGCACTTTCTATCTTGGAAGCCAAATTGTAGGATGCCTGATGATGGCCAATCCAGGCCTGGTCTCAACTATCAGATGAATTGACCCTTCACTAACTCTCAACCCTTTGAACGCAGACTGGCCAATCGAAGTGAAGCATCAGCCAGTTTCAGATTTTCTTCACTTTCAGTCTGGTTTAATAGATTTGGAACTATTTTCTTTAATTTCACTGTCTTACGTCTCGATCACCAAGTCATTTTTACACTATTATCAGAAGGCTTAAGCTTCTATGTTCATCACTTTAACCTGTTTTAGCTGCTGAGGCAGTTTCACATCCTGGATATATCTTTTAAACACATATTGTGGACCCTTCTGTCTGCTCCTCTCTTTTCTTTTCTTCCAAAGTTGACTGCAGTTGAAACTTGAACATTGTGAGGAATAATTGCCCACTTCAAGGTTCACACTTTTACCTCCTCATCTTGTCTTGAGGAGATGAGAGCCGTCTCGAATGTAAAAGGAAGACAAGGGGTAATTAACAAAGATGGTGTAGGCTCTCTGGGGATAAACACCTCTTGCATCGCCAAACATCGAGCCTGGCATCTTCTGTGAACTCGGTGGGTTTCTCTAGATAATTGGACTTGTGGAGGTTATACAGTGCCATTGCAGTGTTGCCCCAAGTTGCAGTGAAAGTACTTGAAGATCTGGACAATTTGACTTTCTATTCCCTCCTGTTGAGAGAAAGCTGTCCAAGCTTGCTCAGTGTTCATGTTTGTTTCAACACTAATGCATTTAATTTGTGTTTCGTTCATTTCTGATTGAGGTAATCACTACCTATGTGCAGATACATGCTTTTCAAAGAAAGGTGGGATATACATTACTGGCATTACCCAAAGTGTGGCTGCAAAGAAGAGCACCTCTTAACATGCATGTCTTTGAGTGTCCCAGATTTAAGCAATATACTAATCATAGAGATCAGCTATTCATGTCTAACATTGTCCTCGAGGTTGTGTAAACTGACTTTATGTAATCTAACGACAACTAAAAAGTCTACACAGCTGTTCAAGCAGCTCTGTGAGGCTGTATTTAGGAACATGCTAACAATGGTGATGCTAACAGGCTGATGCTAAGCAGTTTTGCCATCTTGGTTTTTGGCTGTCACCATCTTGGTTTTATTGCCACCAGAAGTGACACAAGAGGGTGGTGCCAGGTACAAATGAATGACAAACAAAAACTGAAAAATACCCCAAAAACACTTTTTTTGAACTGAAAACATGCTATGAAAGGGTTAAAGGTAATGACGAAACACAGACAACTCCCAGACCGGACAGCACCATGATAGCGCCCTATTTTTCAAAAATACACTATAGTGAAGAAGACTCAAAACTAGCGATTGAGGGAATTAATTCATGTTCACAATGTTAAATGAAGTATTAAATCAATTGAGAAGTAGAATTTTCTCGAAAATTCAGACTTCTTTATGCAACCGGTAGTGTCTGCCCCTACTGGCTATTAGAAAGAATGCAAGTTTAAGGCCCTTCAGCTTTGGCTTTGATTTTCAGAGGAGCAGATTGATGCCTGGTCTCCAATTGGGACTTGACTCAGGACTTGAATGCCTGGACTTAAGACTTACTAGAAACAATGACTTCCCAACTCTGCTAAAAGCCCAAAAAATCGATCTCAAGCTCAAGAGGAAACGTCAAACGTTTTTTAGAACAAAAACTAAATCAAAAGTACAGTAAACATGCACTGGATGTGTTCAGTGAGCTAACAGGATACAGCATGATCCCCACAGTAAAAATAAAAAGACACTAACTAATGCATGATGTCATACTGAGCCACAGCCTAAAGCGACAGCAGCCGTTCTCTGCACTTCCCAACAGAACTCAATTAAACATAACTCTAACCACTAACTCAGTTAAGAGCTCATGCTACTGTTCACTGTTAGATAAATTGTCAATATAAAACAAATATTTTATGTATTATAGTGTGATGTTAAGGCAAAATCAATACCAAACTGGTTACTATGAGCAGCTCAAAAGGCATGATTCATGATGCCGTCATCCCCTCCAGCTCTACATTTCTGATGCAAAGATTTGTATTTTACTGCAGGATAAACTGCACTTGATATCAGCAAGACTGTGAATTTTGGGACAATTCAATGCAATTTTATACAAAGTAGCTATTTTCATGATAGTTTGATTCCAGTGCTTGAAGGCAGCAGGATTTACTCTCTGAAGAGAAAATGCTGCACGGTTTCCATTTCTATACATTTATGAGTTCCAGACTTTTCTTCTCACTGTCCTGAATCCACTATTTTCTTTTGACAAATTTTGTCTTGCTGACATTTCTCAAAAAATGACAACTGTCTTTCATTAATGCCATTTAATTTACTAATTCCCCAGCGTACTCTGGCTGTTTTCCAACGGGGTGAAATTGGGGGACAAAGTAATTTGGCTAAGTGAGAGTAATTTCAGCTGACTTAAAATAATGATGTGTGTTCTTAACTTTCTCCCGCATCCTTCTTGTCTCGTCTTATTGAGAGACAGAATGTTTGGAGATGGATTTGACAGCCGTAATGAGTATCTTAGGTGCTTGGCCATCGCTGCAAAAATACATTAATATGAGGATGAACTTGAGTATTTGAGAGATTGGTTTGCTCCGGCTCTATTTTTGTCTTTAGGATTTTATATTTTCTAATGGACAAGTTATAAAGACACTTGGACCTGTCTCATAGGAATATTAATAACGTTCCTAAATCAGCTTTTGCAATCTCCTCGTAGGATTATAAAAATACTAAATGCCCTTCAAGTGTATGTCTGGACTGCACAGCTTCTGTCTGGCCAGGAAAGGTACAACTAAAGACATACATTATACTAAAGGTATTATTTGGATTATCCTGCTGATTAAGTAATAGTTTGAAACATTTGATTGGCTAATGTTAGAAAGGACTCATGTTGTGTTCTTCAGAATTTCTTCACAATCAGAAATACCTACCACTTTGGAGACTCTTTTCTGTGAAAGAGCACCATCACAGGTTGTGTTTAAATCCAGTATTCAAAGCTGCAGGAGCACTGTAATTTATGCAATGAAGAGGCATTTATTTTTTTGGCATTAAGTTTTCGATTAGGTTAAAGGGCCAGTCCATTATTAGTATTTTTTGTTGATTTATTATTTTTTTTGGTTCCTTATGTTTTCAACATTAACTTTCAAATGTTGATCTAACTACGTTGTGTTTTGGGGCAAAATTATATTTTCCCAACCCCTTCTGAAAACATTTTCCAACGTGACTTGACGTAGGTTTCTGCATGATGACGTGGCTACATATTTATACATATAGGCTTTGCTCATCCATATTCATTACCCACAGTAACTTAGATTGCGTGCCACCAGTTTGGAGAAGCAGGAACCTTAAAGGAACAAGACTAAGCAATGTACTGCAGTGGACGGCAAGTTAGTCTGGATCTGAAAGTCTGACAGCTCTTTCAGAATGGGAACTTATATTGCTGTCTTCAAAGTCGCCAGACCCCATTGACAAAAACAGTCATTTCTTCTTGCAAATCACGTGAGTATACATGCATCCCAACTCCAAAAATCCAAGCTATCCCCTTCAGTTTTTCCTAAACCTAACACAGCTAACAATGACTCAGCTTGTGCTTTGACGAACAGAATACATAACCTCTTTAATTAGCTTATAATGGTAACCTACGTCACTGCGTTTTGCTAACCACTGAGTAGGCGTTAAATACCCGGGAGAGAACCAAATGGAGTCTACCTTTTATAACTTTAATATCCCAAATGATTTGCAAGGGGGGAATGTAGGAAATATAAACTAAAAAGAATACAGTTCACAAGCACATCAAAGGTTTAGAGATGTGAGAATAAACCTGCAGTGTTTATACCAGTACTGTCAGTTTGATAAGCAAACAATAATGCTGGTAGATGTGTATGTGACCTATTAAAGGTGAATAGTAAAACAGTAAATATCATTATTTCGTAAATAAGAAGTTCAAATATCAAAAGGCTTTATTTCACGCTTTAGCTTTATGTAGTGAAAAGTTGGAAAAGACAGATTTTTTAAGTTTAAGTCAACTTTTTTGATCTTGTTATCTGACGTGGATCTGTGAGATGGTGCAGTGTGATCTGGGGGAATTGGATGTGTCTTCTATAGATGTCCAGGTGTCTGGAAGGAAGAAATGAAGGACAGAATCATGAGTGTTTCAGACTGAGTGCTGCTCCAAAAGGCTTTGTAGTCATTTAGATGCGATTTAAAAAAAAAAAAAAAAATGTGGTCATGTTGTTACTGTGGCAGCGCACTGTGGTAGAAAGGAACAAACGGTCACAGAGAAGTGATATTATGGTAAGTTGTTAAGAAACTACCAGCTCATAACCACACTGAGATAAAGCACCTTCCTCCAACAAGAGCTTTTCCCTGCTTTTTTTGCATTTAGCCTGAAGGCGTACCCTGCCTCTTCTTGTGAGTGCTTCTTATATTAAAACTCTGTTGGGATTAAAGATTGACTCACCGAAAAGGCCTGAGGGCTCGGTGCTGGTGCCCTGCTCAATTGTCTATATCTTATTTTATACTAGCGGTACAAATATTGACAACAACATGCTGTTTAACAACTTCATTTCCAACATGGGCTTCGTTCTGCGCAGTGGGAGAGCTTGATCTACACGTTTCATAACCTCCTGTGCTTACATCACACACACAAGTAGAAAAGTAAGTGGAAACCTTTGTCCACTGGCCTTCACAGCTTCCTGACCTCAACTCCATCCAACACCTGTATTGTATGAGCCACTGTATGAGCCACTTCTGATCTTTCAAACATCAGTGTTGGACCTCACTCGTGCTCCTGTGGCTTCAAATTCATTACATTGCAGAGCATTACATGTATTAGCCTTTCATCTTGCTTTTTCTTCACACACACACACACACACACACACACACACACACACACACACACACACACACACACACACACACACACACACACACACACACACACACACACACACACACACACATCAGGAGCCATTTGAGTTCAGTGTCTTGCTCAAGGATACTTTGACCCTACAATTAACAGCAGACCCCCTCTACCACCTGAGCTGCAGCTTTCTTTGGTGCAAAGCCGCAGAGTGGAGGCTGTTGTAGCTTGTTTTGCATAATCACATATGAGTGTAATGTTGTGGGATTCTCATACTTTTGTCTATCACCCTTAGTTTTCACATGGATGGATTGGCATCCAATTTGGTGCAGATATTCATGTCTCCCTTAGAATGAAGTGATATAACTTTTTATATGTCTTAGTAGTCTTCAGTACAAAAGTCTAAATTTATTGAAAGACAGATGTAATCATTTCCAAATTTCCCAACATGTCTTTATCTAATGAAATATTCTGCTTCAATCCATATTTGTGATTGAAGATATGTTTGCTCTTCCCCCTGTAGAGACGGCCTGGCAGCAATCTAACAGCACCATCAATTACTTTGATATTCCCACTATAGCACAAAATCTGAATATTTTCATTTTTTTTTACTGTGATTACCTATTAAATATGCAACAGACAATCAAAGCTTCATTTTAAGACCCAAAATAAAAGCTTCAAATGTATGCGAAATGTAAGAAAGAATAACACTCAGTAAAGCCCTAGCTGCTGGCCAATCCAGTTGATCAAGAGTGAACCAGACTGACTGCTGAACCCGGCTGCTATTTCAGAAAAAGATGAAGGGGGCCTGGAGAATGCGATGGGGTGGAAGTAAGTCAAGAGTGGCTGATGAGTTAAGATCAGAGTGGAGAGCCGCTCGTTTTCCAATCTTTTTTCTTTATCAGTACAGCACGTGATAGTGTCGAGTTTAAAGTTGACACTGTCCTGATCAAGCAAGCTAAGTGCAAAAAATGTATTTACATCCTCATACAGATAAAAGCTAATATAAGAGAAGCAGGACTACATTTTCACAGATGCAGTCTGTTGCCTGTGTTACGTTTTCATTTCAGACATAAGTGGGGTGGGGAAAACTGGTCTCAATCCACTGAATTGTTGTTTCTCGCTGTGCATCACACCACTGATCAAATTTTGAAGAAACAAAAGGGAACAATGCAGCTCATTATACGTTATACCATTTTTTTAAATTACAGATTAGCCTGCAGGGAGCTACTACGGTTACAGTAAACATTAAAGCAAAGTTTGTGATTCATCCTCAGAGCTCACATGGGAGCTGGAGGATAAAACGGTTACTGCTGCTTTCCTATCATCCCCATGGGCTACAGTAATATGCAGTATAAAGTAGGTAACTAACAGTTTGTTTATGTATTCTAAACAGTCACATAAAAAGCAATAAGAATGAACATATGAAAAACAAGGTTCTCAAGTCATCAGGGGAAAACAAAGCCCAACTTATTCATTTCAAATCAGCCTTGACAGACTCACGAAGTATGTTTCACAATTAGTTATCTTTTTTAATTCACAGAAGTCTTCAAAGTGCTATTACATTTAATAATATATGTAATCAATATACTACTCCTTTCACTTGGCCACAAATAAATTCATGTGACTTTGTGCTTGAGGGCAGAATTAAAATAATGAAACTTCTATCCTGCTTGGCCCATATTATGAATTGATCACACTGTCTGAGCAACCTCTCTGCAGTCGTGGGGTGGAATTAAATTGGACTTTTTTTTTTTGCCCATTTGATCCATGGCAAGGCTTCAAAACAGTTCATCTCCCGAGCCATTGTAATTTACAGAGTTTTGATTACTGGAATTGGGAGGACACAGGCTGCCACCAAACCCTGTTTTCTGCATCCAACTCACTTGAGATGAAGTTAGACTTTCACCTGCACTGAATTCATATTTGATTCTTGGTTCCTCACTGTGCAGTCTGATCTGAAGGTGACTGACTCATCAGAGAGTCTGCAGGGTTTTTATTAGCATTAATTTACCGTTTATATTCAGCCACGCTACTTGTTGCACTGTAGTTGTTTGAATTCGTTTTCTATTACTGTCTGTATGTCAGAGGTTACTATAAATGCTCAAATAGTGACATAGGCTTCTTCCTACTGCAGCTGCTTTTATTTGAAACACGCTGATGTAAGAGCCCTATTTCATTAAATCCAAATTTTAAAATGCTTTTCTTAATCACTAATTAAATCCATTCGGTTCTGTTTTGCCAATTTCTGTAATGAAATTAAACACTTCCTGCACATGTTTCACATTCAAAATCCCCCTCGGGACATTATTCAAAATCCCTCTAACTGAATCTAAACATGTATTAGCAAGAGTTAATAACTTACAGAGGCAACACTAAAGCTAATTTATTTAGCTTTATTTATAAATACAACTACAACCCAGCGGTGGTCTCTGTAACGTTAAATGTCTCAGAAGTCTTCAGTACAAAAGCCAGGTACATGTATTAATTTCAAATTTTGTCTTTATCCAACTAAATATTCTGCTTCAATTATTATTTGCGTTTTCACCACGGTCAAGAACTGTGTGCTCTCCCCCACGGACCTTTTTACTTTTTACCTTTACTTTTATATAACCACGATAACACAAAATCATAATTATTTTAATTTTTTAGGGTGATAAAGTTGTAAATTATGAAGACTGACGGTGGCCGTCATGAATAGATAGATATGGACCCTCAAAATCCTGGATATTTTTTGTTTTTCTGAGACTTATGGTTAAAAAAGTTTCAGGCCAAAATGTTAAGTTCATTGTAATAGCGCCACCACATGGCTAAATTGCACCAAATTCAACACTGCACGTCCTTAGGTCCCCAGCAATACACCTGCCAAGTGTTAAGTCAATCGGAGAGACGGTTCTTTAGATATGTGAAGGACACACCCACAGACAGACAGCTGATAGAAGACAGAGATTCCTTGCTTCATAGTTAGATATCAGCTTTTATTTCGTGATTTTAACGTATTAAACTTTATATTGTTTCTGCTGAGAGCTTTTCCCTTTCTCTCTCCCTCGCTCTCTCTCATGAAGTCTTGCTTCTTATAAGAGTGTCTTGATTCTCAACGGGCCACAACATTCATCTGGTTCTACCTCACCAGTCCTTATCTTCGCCTCGCTGCAGTCGCCTACCTCCTGCTCAACGATTACCCACCGTTGCTTGTCACGTCCACGCTCCACTGGTCCTTCAGTTTCATTACATCCCTCAGCCATAGTGAGAGCACACACTCACAACACCCACAATCTGAAACATAAAATACATTACAATCAAAGTTAACTTTTTTGCGATCACTCAAGAGAAACCATTATCTTTTTTCTTTTATTTGCATCTTAAATTTTATTTTTCATTAAACGTTTATTCAAATGCCATAATTTTCAAAGATGACAAAAGTGCAAAAAACAGAATGAATACACAAAATACGTTGAACGAGAAAACAAACAACAATGCAACAACAAAACAGTTAAAAACACATTCAAGAGCAGCTTGTAATCATGGTTTTAAATTGAACTAAAAATACAATTGTGTTGAATTTTATTGTGTTTTGTAAAATATTAGGTAGTCAAGTAATAATAACATCATGGCCGACAACCCTGTGTAAATCTTCCCCTTTGTAAAGCACTTTTTCCAAATTTAGTGTTCGCACATGTGACTTCAAGCACTAGCCAATCATATGAACGAGTCAAATGGGACCAATCTAAGGAAGTGATATATGATGGCAACTTGCCATTAAAGGCTTTATAAATAAATATAAACCAATGCTTGTCGCCTCTTTCAGTTTGAGATGCCCACCCAACCTTTTCATTCAAGATGCAATGATGAGTGGAATAACTGACACCGGTCATAAATCTTAGCTCGGGGAGTAATAAACTGAATATAGGGGTTTAAGCGTGGAGGCTGAGGCGTATTTATAGATAACATCATCATAATCCAAGACAGATATAAGGTCTGTATTGGGCCTCGAAGACAGGCAACAATATCTCTGGCTTTTGAGTACCCCTACTTGTACTTCTGATGTTCTACAAAAGGTGTTCAAGGTTTCTGATCTTTATCACAGGGAGATATCACTGACATAAGGTAACAGTCCCTGTGCTATAACCAAATCTAACGTTCCTAATTGCACACACAGAATAATGTAGCTTAATGGGCACTGGGATAGATGCTAACAAGGCTTTAATGCTAGCCCAGCCTGCTTGTGACAGTAAGTCGGGTGATTTATGCTCTCAGTGCTGTTAGTGAGCAGTTTTTCTTCAGTTCAGTGCCTCGTGATTATGGGGCATCTTGCACATGAAAAGAAAATATGACAATCGACCCATGTGTCACATAATAAAAGCTTTCCTGTTTGCCTGGTTAATGGCCATCTCTGCTCAGTCCGAATAATTGATGAGCTTTGAAGGAGATAGTTAATAGGTTGGTTATGGTTACTCATGGACACACAGATCTATAAAACGCTCTTTGAATTCAGAGATAAAAAAAAGTTCTTGTTCATAAATGAAAAAGCAGGAAAAGCAGCATCTCACTCTTATGGAGCCTTCAACTAGCCCCACTTTGTGTTTCTTAATAACTGGCCATCTTTGAAAGACTAAAACTTTTGAAAAAAAAAAAAAAGAGTCCTTTTCAAATCATAGGGCCATAATTATGGGCCATATTCATAAAGCTTCCCAGTACAAAGAATTCCTAGTGATGGAATTCCATTATGACTTAGAATTATCTACTAAGAATTTCACCTTACAGCTCCTGGTAAAGAAAAAGATAAACGTTTATCTTTATCAGACAAGATTCTGTTAAAGATAAAAGCTATTCAGGAAGCATCTCAGCCCTTAAGAGAGCTCCTCAAATGAAAATCAATCAGGAGTAAGAAGGACTTTTAAGAAGCTTGAGAGTTTCTTAAGCAGAGGAGAAAATGGTGAAAAGACAAAACGGTACATAGGTGAATTATTCTCCAAACAACCTTTAGAGATGTGCTCGAGCCCAACGCTCTAACACATGAAATGAAAGATGTCACAGCGCTAAAATATTTAGCAATTGGGGGAAAAAAATTCCTGGTATACAAATTTTACATGCTTTATATAGTTTTGCCACCAATCAGAAACTGATGGGAGAGCAATTTTCCTCTGTCCTAAAATTTTCCAGCATGGTAAATGAAATAGCAAATCAATATAACAAATATCAGCAGGTGAATAGGCTACTACGCAAGTGTTTTCAAACATTTTGTAGGTTAATTCTGAAGTAGGCCGATGGCTTACAATTTATTCAACACGTATGTTAATTAAAATATTATATATATTCAATATTTACACCATCTGATTAGAGTCTAAATTCCATGATTAGACATTTTGATTTCACTGTCCATTTTTTGCTTGTTATCACCAAAAGTGCAGTTTTCTTTTCTTTTTTTCTGATCAACCAATCACACCACTCTTTAACAATGTCACCTAGCAACCATACCTCCTTATTCAGGTAAAATGTTCTGTCTCCTGCTTGATAGAAAGGTCCTCTGACAGTATAGTCACAATGTTCGTGAATACGGCTGTAGATCTTTTAGCGCAATACATAATCAGTACATTTCTCTCCTTCAAATGTACTTGGAGGAGTGTGTTCTTCCCACCGCTGAAGCTGTATTACTGCAGCAGCGTGACTCCTCTACAGGCGCCTGTTGGAGCCCGGGCCATGTAATGAGTACTTATACAACACTGTGGGACCAAACATTGGCATTATGGCAGCTTTATTACACACATGAGTTGTGCACTGTTCATGAAATTGTCCTTTATCTGTTTGGGAGCTTTGTTTGTTTGTCCCTCATCTGAAGCAACTCATTTGAGTAGAAACATGGTTATTACCGAGAGTGTTTTTAGATCTTCTCCAACCAGATTCCATTGGTGAAATCCCTAATTAAAGAATGATAAGTGTGTTTAATATAGTCCTAAAAAAGGAGGGTTTTGGAATGAAAGCTTTCTGCTGAGAAGCAAACTGGATTCAAAACCAATTTAACTAGAAGTCATAAGCAGGAGGAAGCAAGAAGCAGTAATCATGAACTCTTATGAGCAAGAGAGGAAGTCAGAATGCATCAGTTTGATCTGGAACAACTGAAACCTGCCCCTCAGCAGCGCAACAAGGGAAATTTTCTTTGTTGCGCTGCTGAGAGGTAATTTAGTTGAAAATAAACGGGGAACTGTTATTGTTGTCACCTCCTTTTCAATCATATCATCTTTGCCATTCCGTCAACCACGTGGAGAATAACGATTTTTATAGGCTACACTAAATTGCTCCCTCCTCAATAGGCTTTTGGAATCTCTTCTTTTCTTTCACATGTAGCTCGAAAGAGGGTGAACTTTTTTAAAGTGCCATGCCGGCTGCCTTTATTCAGGTAATTAATGCTTTCACTTTTTTGCTGATGAGCTCCCCCGGTCACATGCGGGAGGCCTTTGTAAAGGCTAACTCTCTGTGCACCGAAACAAAGCGCGCTGCCAGTTACATTAGTTTCTTTCCCATTTCAGATCTGTGCCCTTTATTTTTCCTCTCCCTGCTGCCTGAATGCGCAACACTCAGTTTTTCCCTTTCAAAGCTGCTCTGAATAAATATATACATACACACACATACAGATATTGTTTATCAAACGAGCACCAGCTGAGTCAACATGACACCGGGGAAAAAAACATTGTCTTTAGATCAGTTACAAGACGAAATCAGATCTGAGACTCTGGTTTGGGTAAATAGCCAGATTAAAGCTCCAGCAGTTGTTTGACATCTATGTAGCTGTGAACATATAATCGACAACAAAGAGAACAATATTCTTCAAAACACCATTAACCAGATGAACTGTGACACCATCACTGTAGTTACCAATGACGCTGAACTTATTTTTTTGCTCTTTGTGCCAATTTAAATATAAATAACATAATTTGAATTGCCCTTGTGGATATGAAGTCTTTGTAACAGAACAATTAACTAGAAAGGTGCACTCAGTATCTCTGTAACAAACACTGCTGTATTGTGAGATTGAATGAATAAAACCCACAGTTGGCGAACCGCCTAGACACTAATGGGCTGGAGGGCGTTGTAAAACACACTTCATTTAAAATCAAAAACAAGTGCCATCAACAAAATTAAACTCACCGATCTGTCTACCCACTTAGCAGACGCTGAATGGCTGCGATGTACTCAGCAGTATTTGTATCGGTAGCTCTGTCAGCTGTTAGCCAAACACACCGTCCAAGTTTTGTGTGGGCTCAGAGTAGCTGCTGGGTGTTGGCGATTCACTCAGCTGTGTTATCACTAGCAGCCCCTACGTGCTGCGAGCCGGTTTGAAGTAGCGAGTGAGGAAACAGCAATGGCTGAATAAAACAGGCAATAAAAAGGTGTTTTTGGAAAGTCTGAGTCAGCGCTACCACGAGAGGTCCTTGAGCATACAGCCATATCCCGGCACCCAAAAATATTATGCACTTTGCTGCAGCAGAATGAGAGATTAACTGTGGACGGACAAAGAGGTGCACACCCAAATCACGCACACACCACCGTATGATTCTCACGGTCGAGACATTAACAGCGAGCCAATCAACTTAGTGACAAAGTCTTTATAGATTTCATTTTGTTAAGATTTTTTGGATATCTCTTTTTATCACTACATAAATAAGAAAAATGTAAGTCAATTTTCACCATGTTTTTAGTAATAAAATGTTGGATAAATCAGGCTGTGAATGATGTATGAACAAACCGCTCTGTAGAAACCTTCAGAATATAGAGAGGAATGAAACTGTAATGTTTGGTGTATGTAAGAGCTACTGAAGTGGAGATTTCTGGATTTAAAGATGTTTTGTTAAATTACATACATTTTGAAGAGAATACAGCAGAAGGGTAAAAGGTTGAAAATGACATGAAACTTCCCCAGGTGATTACTCTTATTAAGATAAACATTTTCTGTATTACAAGTTTTCAGAAATGTGATGTTTGAATATACAAATCAGTCATTATCAAATGGTAACCATTGGTGAATTCAGGAGAAATCTATAGACACAAATAGACACAGTAGGAAAATAAACACCAGAATCTGTATTTTGGATGTTTCGTTCTACTAGTCTGAGAGGAGACATGTTATGGAAGCAAAACAGCCTAAAATCTTTAAATTGACCAGTTTATGAAAAACAATGTTTTTGCCTGGGGTGTCTTACTAACCTCTAGTTTTTGAAGTTGCTGAGGGGGGGCGCAGACAAATGGGGGAAAAGTGTTGAAAAAATCAGCATGGAGAGAAAAAGCAAGATGAGTAGCAGAGGATCAGAAGGATTAAGAATAGATGGAAACTGCTTCTTGTAACATCACAGGCCTTGGTTTACAATTCACCCTGGCTATGGCGCAACAATGGTCCTCTGTAAAAAGAACAATGATGTGGATGTGATCATACAAACAAAAAAAATAAATGTCTGATTTAGAACAATGTGCCCTGCAGGAGCCTCGCTATGTTAAACTCTGAATCGATTGTGACCACGATTATGCTGTTTATTTGCATTTAGATAGTTTTATCTGCTCTGTAAAGTTGATTCCGACACGTTCGTTTGCGTTGTCGTTCCAATAAGAACGTTAAAGGACATTTCCACATCTCGTGAAAGAGCAAGATAAGGATTTTATGCAGAAATATGCAAAGATACAGCAGGTGCTGTGGGATTACCATATGGGTGTGTGGTGCTCAATGCAAATTAAAGCCAAACTCTGAGGCATCAGCAGCCATTAGAGATGAGCTTTTTTTTTTCTTTTTTTTTTTTTTTTACTAGATAGCTCGCTCTCTCCGATCACCGCTGCACAGATACAGAAGGTGTCATTGCTGGCTGCTCCCCAAACAGCCAAAACAACAGCTCCCGCTGAGCCAGCCGCAGAGGGCTAAATGATATGATCGCGCATAAACATCAGCTATATGATCCTCCTGAAAAACAAGCCCATTTATCTGCCTTGTTTCTTCTCCTCCTCACCTCAGGGTTTGTCCCTCTCTTCCGCCTCATTAATGATGTCAAAGTATGGATAACAGTGTGATTATTCCTGCCCGGCCGGGGCTGCTCTTTAGCGCCTGGATGTGTCATATCTGAAATGACTCTTGATTGCAGGGATTTAGCCTGAAGGGAGCTAAAAGCACATCGCCTGTGTGTTTTTTTTATTATCATGTCAGGGAAGTGGGAGGGAGAAGAGGCCCTGTGCTGTTCGTCAGGGGGCATTCAGACAAAGCGTATTTAACCATAAAAGAGGGGAGAGAGAAGAGCCAGGCAAATAGGGACGGGGCAAAAAAATTCTCCCGCCTTGACAGACTTAAGTAGCCTATTACACGATGGCGAGGCTTTCATCTATTACTTCAAGGAGGTAGAGAAGATAATCACCACTGTTATTCCCCATCTGATGCGCCCCAAGCCACCTATTACCCCGTGGCCTGCAGCACTCTGCAGAATACAGAGAGAGGGAGCTCTCTGTTTGTGGCGACGCAAAATCCTCCCTTGACATGGAGGGAGTGCAGAGGTTTTCTAATACACAAAAAAAAATGATGTGTATTTTGCCTGCATGGAACTTTGTCACAGGAGCTTCCTCGTGTGCAAAATTTTATATTAAAAAAAGACAACAATAGATATCCAGCTGTCACCCGAAATCTCCCAAACGCCTCCGGACTGCCTCATTATGCTCCATCATCACGTAGTCACCTGTATGGATGTTAATTAGGTTAACGAGAGCGGGGGGGCCGTCCTCGGCGTCGTCCAGCTACGCCGTTTGTCCCCTATCTCCCGCTCCAGCCTCGTTCCAGAGACATCGGGATACGAGAGAAGGATCATTTATTGGGTCATTAGTTCTACTAATCAGCTCTCTAATTACAGGTCATTACAGCTGGGTGTCTGATGTATCCCCTCTCCTCAGGACCTTGGACATGATGCACTATGACACTTTGTCTCGCGCAAACAAGCAGCTGTCCTGTGGCTGAACATCGGAGGCGTTAACCTTTGGATGAGTTCTGCTTTTAAGACGAATTAATCCACACGAGTGTGTTTGGAGTAGGTTTTGTTAGTTGCTTTATTTGCCCATTGGATTAATTGAGAGCTTTCATTTTAGACCTTGCACCGAAATCACCAGAGTTGACTTTCTGAAAATGCAAAAAGCGTCGGTCTTCTTTGATGTGAACTGCAGGATTTTTTTATTTGAAATGGGAACAAAGTGGATGAAGTGGATGAAGTGTTAAATTGTCCTTGGAAAGTGGTTATAAAGGAGCAAGCTAGAGGATTTGCATGTTCTAGCCCATTTACTGTACACAAAGCACTTGCTGATAATACTTTCACAGGAGTGCAAAAGAACCAACAATCCTATAATATAATATAATATAATATAATATAATATAATATAATATAATATAATATAATATAATATAATATTAACAATGTTGCACTCATAAGGGTCATTTTTTCTGAATAACAAGTATTTTTTATTGCTGATTCATTTTGCAGATATTTAATTTCCTTTCAGGGCAGGACTTTTATTTGTAATTAGCGTAATTTCACAGTGTGCTATTGTTCCTTTTAACTAATACAACCAAGACCATAAAACTGTGCAGCATGCATTTAGAAATGTTTTACAACGATGTAAAGTAGATAAGGTGCTTGCATTGGTATGCTTCTTTTGAATAGGAAATATTTGTGCCCTGCAGGGATACTTTATTGTAATATTTCTATGAAAATGAAACACTTAAGGGCGCAACTGTTAGCACAGAGACCCTTTGGTTTCCATAAAAATTCCCAGAGTGCTCCTGTGATCACAAGTGACCTCCAAGGACCCTCATGGTCATCAAAAATACTTGACCCTGTTTTTGTCCTGTAACAACATAGTATAGTATAAGATACTATGTTGATATAATGCAAGGAATTATGGGTATACTTAGGTAAGACTTGGCATTTAAAGGTAAGAGGGCTTTTCCTGTCAGGGCTCTGAGGGCTTTTGAACAATTCCCCTCATCTTCATCTTTTAAATCTCCTCTTTAAGGTGACTTTTATCCAAAGAATTTCCTTTCTACCTTTCACTTTCATACAACTGACATCCACGAATTACAAACTATGCCCACGTACTGGAATCACAGCATGCTTTGATAAACGAGGACTTCCTCATGGCAGCAGATTTGGAGATGTGGAGATGCCCCGAGAAGAGGATCAACACATTAACCAACTGGTATGAATATCAAAGTTTGGAAGTCGTAGCAAAGAGCCCAGATAAGCCCGTCATACTTAAGAAAGTTACAAAGAGTGGAATTAATCGGCTTCCTTTGGTTACCCCCCCGCTGACAAAATCTCTAACCTGGCTGGATGACAGCTCATCAAAACTAGAAATAAAAGAGTTCCATGAGAGTCTGTGAGACTTTTCTTTGGAAGTTGTGACTCACCTGCAATGCTGTTAGAAGTATTTCACACAGAAATGAGATAGAAAAAAGCAATTTGGTTAAAGAAATGTAAAGGCTGTGGTTTGGGTTGAATCTTCATAAATATGTTGTATCATATGCTTTAAGTCATTTTATACAACCTCTAAAATGTTAAATAACGCTTTAATAATTTAATAATAATACTGGGAGATTGTATATTTTGGTCACACAGTTATGTCAGCACCATAGGAAAATAACAGCGAAGAGCGATTTTACAGGTATTGGAGATCAAAAGTGTCACTGTTGTGATACACGCCATGAAAGGCACGGTAATGATCAATGCCACTGAAACGATTTAGTAAAAAAAACTAATTCCGCAAAGCAATAGTATCAGCAGCAAGCCAAACAAGTTATATTCAGGCGGCAACTTTTAGTTCTGCCAATTGAAGCCGATGAAGAAGTGTCTTAAACTTGCATTCTCTCTCCTGTCCAGCAGGGGGCGACTCCTCTGGTTGTATAGAAGTCTATGAGAAAATGACTCTACTTCTCTCTTGATTTATTCCCTCAGTAAACATTGTAAACATGAGTTTATGGTCTCAATCTCTAGTTTCAAGTCTTCTTCAATACAGCATGATGTTCATTTAGTAAATGATGCTCCATTTAGAGTCAAACAGACCATAAAGCAGGGTATGCTTTAGGGAGGGGCTTCGTTGTGATTGACAGGTCGCTACCCTACTAGAGCCATATATGGCGTCTCTACGTCACTCCTCTGAAATCTCCAATGAGGTAACTTCCGTTCCTTGTTTGTGAAAAAGGCAAAATGACTTTTGCCAGAAAGCATTAACTGTCAAGTGTCATCAATGTAAATTTAACTCGACGGTGCACTAGCGCTTGTGTCTTTTTGTGTTTTTTATCCAAAAAGTGGACCATAGAAAAGTTGTTTAATGACTTTATAAATTCATTTCATCCTCAGTATCTCATGAATGTGGGGAAAAAAGTTGGTCGGTCATTTGCAGAGACAGATTGTGTGACCGTTTCGTTATTTTCCAGCGGTTATACAGCAGATGGTACGAGAACTGAACGTAGGAATAATAAATAGGATATAGTTGTTTACATAAACACAGGCCAAGGTGAATGCATTGGACAACGTGTACGAACAGGCCATCAGAAGCGCGTACTGTATGCCCACGCACACAGTAGGAATCCGTCTTCACACAATTCAATTTCATACGGCGCTGCTGGACTCGTCTGCAGCCTCTCTGTTGTTTTTTCCTATTCATACGTGTCCAGACAGAGACCAGATGGGTTCCAGGTGAGCAGCTCTGGCTCTGACAGACACTCTTATCGTTCCTGGAATTCTATTATAATTAGAGGAGGATACTCAACAGTGTCAATATAATTAATTCAATTATTAAAACGCCTGAGGCGCCGTCGGAAGGATATGAAAATGACAAAGACATGCAGAATGAGGGGTGAGCTGCGTGCAGCGCTGCAAGAGCTCCAGGGTGTTTTCTTTTTAAATCCAGTGATATTTTGAAAGTTTCCCACAGGTTGATTGTTTTTTAAATGCCAAGAGAGAAGTCATCTCAGGGGATCAGGCAGCCAATGAGGAGTTTCTCACTTTGAATTCATAATTAAACCAAGTGCCCTTGGGTTTGGTGGGAACGGATTTTTGAATGCCTGTGCCAATGATTTTCAAACTAAACATTATGGATGGAGCTGAAAAAGATTTTCATTCCAAAAACTACTTGTATTTGTTGTCTCTCTTTCAACACAGCGGTCAAATGCATCTAATGAGGATTAATTAATCATTCCTAGTGGTCAATATCTGAAAAGTCTGAAAGGATAAAATGACAAAGTGATGACATTTTGGACAGACATTTATGTAAACTGCAACTTGACTGGTTGGCGGAGGCACACGACAGTGAGACTGCAGTTCTAGTCGTTTTTTCACTTCTGTTTTCTGCAACACTTTGTGACATCTTTCTAGAAAGATGCTTTAAAAATAAACTGTGAATGATGAGCAAAGAAAAGTGTTGATTAGTTTGTGAAGACTCTCTTTTTAGATTTAGTTTTATCCCGATCCTCAAGGTTCAAGTAGTTATTCATGAACTCATGCCATGAATGAGAAAGAAAATATCCCAATCCACTTATCCAATGATGGCATTTGTCAAAAGGAACTCAATCAATACAAGATGGTTCAGTTCCTGTGAAGAATGTGGCATTGAGGTGGGTGTTCAAATATCGGCTTTTCTCACTGTGGTGCACATATCTCACTTCCAAATCGAAGCATTTACGAAGGACATGGGCTGCTGCCAGGGCACGCCATCAAACGTGTCATTCAACGAGGAAATACAGAGGGAAATAGATGCTGCATGGTAGACCGCCCTCATACATATTCAACATGCTTATTGTGAAAATGTGTGTATTGATCAGGCTTCCTGACCTCCTCAATCCCCCCCAGGCTCCTGTGTGCAGCTTATGCTTTGCAATAAGGGCAATCAAAGCAGGGCCACGCTCCCTGTGAAATGCCTTCTTTTTTCTCCTTTCCCGTGGCAAATCAAACTCCCACCTGCTTAACAAAGAGACCCTCCGAAGCGCGAGCACCACCACCTTTGTGTTCCGGGCCTCGTTCGACAGGGGTGGTGCCAAATCGGGTCACAGCGAGGAGACGGCGCATTCACCGGGAATAATGGAAATGATCGCAATTTCTACACACACAGCAACCTCAGACAAAAGCTGCAGAAAATATTCCACCCCCTCCGCATTCACACGAGAAAGGATGAAATGCTTCAGAAATTACTGTAAACGAAGATGTTTACTTGTGTATTATTGTTTGCATTATCCGTAGGTAAATATGCCCTCGAGCTAAGGAAAGATAACTACGGTGGCAATCGGTGATTCATGCATAATCTGTGCCTCTGGCTCTGAGCATCGCATGCACTCTCATCTTAAGGAATCACGGGGAATATGATATTTCAGGGAATAAACATAAATGCGTTTATGCTGCTTAAGTCCTCTCTACAAAAACTGCAAATTGTAAACAAACTGCTTCCAGTTAGAAGGTAAACAGTCATGTGATTTCAACATTAGTAGCAGTTCTGGGATGTGGAGCTGTGAGCTGAGATGAGCTTGTGGGTGAAGTAGCATACGGGCCGTCAGACTCGGTTTGTCTGAGGTTGGTTAGGGGGTAAAGTGGCCCGGGGCGACAGCAGGAAGCACCTTCAGGATTCCTGTTTGTCTTCGTGGTCTTGAGTTTCCTACTTGCCTTTTCTGTTTATTTGTCACATGCAATAGCAGCAGATACATTAATATGTTGTGGAAATTGTCATACTTTTATATACTTTATATACTTTTATATACTTTTATCAACAAATCCAATGAAAAACCATCAGTGAATTGATCCTTCTAACAATTATTGTGTCTGTATCCTGAAATATCTTCTTCCTTTGTGCCATTAAGCTCCATTGTTGTCTAAAAGCTGTTAAATACACATCAGTGAGACACACTGTTGCACTGGGTGACATGGTCCTTCATTACCATAAACACACACTGTAGATTATTATGATTTATTCCAACATACACCGTCCTGCAGCCAAAAATACTCACATTAGCAACAAAGGTGAATTAATCCACCGCTGAAAATAATCCCCCCCCAAATTTTTTTTATATTTAGATCTTCAGTGGGAGTGAATGGACTTGGGGCTACAGACGGGGTTGGGAGCCGACCGAAATATTGTTGGTTCAGGTCTTTTAATGGGATTTTGAGACAAATACAAATAGAAAAACATATTTAGAAAAGTAAAAATGATTATGCTTTGGAGAGAAATAAATTAGTCAATGACTGAATTGTCGCTTTAACTTTGGGTTTGCGGCGTATTTTTTACACCGCAAACATTTTTTTCTAAATATCACAATCAACAATTGAATGTCTGAAAGGAAAAGCAGCAACACTCGTGGAGGGAAACAACTGGCAGCAGTAAACGTTTCGATTCGTTTCTGCTGCAGTCTCCTCCTGGGTCAATTATTAACAAATGCATTGCCCTGTTGTGATATATAATATCTAATATGTTGCCATGCTTCTGCCAAATAGGTTTGGCAATTTTTTTTAAATGTTAGCCGGCACCACTGAGATCCCGGTATTCAGTCCAGGAACACAGAGAACAGGGAATGCTAATAGCCAATGAGACTCAACCATTTAACCAGCATAATATCTTTTCTAAAGTGCATCGCCAGCTGCCCAGCCACGATTTTATTAAAAGATCTCTTTTGGGAGAGATACACACAAATGAAAACATTGAAATGAAAACATAAAACACCCGGGGGTCAGCAGCAGCTCTTGAAACACCACGGTGATTTCAATTATATCATTAGTGTGTTCTGTTGAGGTCAAAGTTCCCTTTTTTTCAATTTAGCTCTGCACAGGAAAATCCCATCATTTTCCATGAAAGCTGTCCTCGTTGAAAGCAAAAATAGAAAATGAACCAATCTGCAGCACCCTGTGAGTTTAGACTTGATACAACATGACAAAGAACGGTGAATGGACTTGTATTTATAGAGCATCTTTCTAGTCTTCTGACCACTCAGAGCATTACATTACACTGTCATACACTAGAGGCAAAGGCAGACAAGGTGTCACCTGCACATCAGATTGTAATCATTCACACAGCCTTCGGGAGCAATTTGGGATTCAGAATCTTTCCCAAGTGTCCTTTGGCGGACTAGAGGAGCAGATCAAAGCGCCGATTTCACGACAGCCCGCATCGTTTTGAGCCACAGCCGCCCTAAACGTATCCTCATACAGAAGTTCTTACATTATGTTACAAAAGTTCTTTATTCTGTTTCCTAAGAGCATTGATGGATGCACCACGATGGATCAGTGCACCTGAACAAACTCTGTGGGTTTTAGGCAACAAAACACTTTGTACGGTTTAGGAAAAGATGGTGGATTGGGTTAAAATATGTTCAGAAGTGGTGCTACTTGAGTATGGAAGTGATGTGACAAAGAAGCCAAAATTGGGACCAAACAGCATTCTCCTGGGTGAAATTCAAGTGTTTTTTAGACCCAGCCATCCGCCCTCTTGATGCTCTTTACATTACGTCAATTATCCTTTACCTACGAATCTAATTGGTGTCTCACTTTGTAGTAATAGCAATGGACAGTATGAGAACAGCCTGCTGGAGTGGATGAATGTTAAAACTCTGGCTGCGTCATATGGTTTTACTAAAGTATGGAAGTTATGTGACAAATATGCCAACGATCAGTTAAAATACCAATGGTAGTGGTGTTGCTTAAGTGCTGTAACAAATAACTTAACGGTTGGTTTAAAATACATTGTTTTGTGACAAATAAGTTTGGCTGAAAATAACTAGTAGTATAGTTACTTGAACATGGAAATGGGGTGACAAATAAGTCAATGTGGACTTTGTTTTTTCACGGCAGGAACAGTGGTCACCTGGGTGAAAGTCCTGTGTTTTGAGACCCACCTGTCCACTCCAACCGCCTCCCTATATGTCGCTCTTTATAGTGCGTCACCTTGAGTACCTTATAGGTAGAGGGTCTAGCTATGAACAGCGTAAGAGAACAGCCTGAAGAAGTAGATACAATTCTGTAAAATATAATCTGTGTCTTTATATCTGACTTCCAACGACTTTCTAAATTTCCCAGGAATTGATTAAGATGACACAATGGTCCATCTGTGTTGACTGAGGCCTGAGTATTTTATGTGCACTGACTGAAAAAGCAATTAAAAAGTTCAACAGAGAGGCACAGAATCAATGACATATCTATCCCTACGTAAACCACTGAGTCTTGTCTGCTGGAGGAATCTATAACTCACTGCTGGTGATGATGACAGAAGTGTTTCAAGAGCTTTTTTGGGGGCGTTCTGTCTTCAGAAGGCTGCAAGATTAAATATTATTGAATGGTCCAGCCTGTAGTTCTGAGGAAACAGAGATGTGGATACAAATGTGGCCTGCTGAGTTTGTTATTTGGTTGGAAGAGACAGAAGAAATCATCCTTCCACGGATCATAAGTAAACCCGTGAACGCTCTCACCACCAAGTAAAAGAACCGCCTTTTCTTTCCTCACAACGTCTGCAGCACAGGCGATCAAACAGGCTTTGTTATTCTTGAGTAATTATTTGTATTTCTAGGCCTCAGCCAAGTTCACAATGTCTGATTTGAGTCTGGGTCCAAGCCCTAGAACGGATTAAGGGTTCATGTTTCAAAAGTACAATTTTGTCGTGGATTTAATTGTAAAATTACTCTTAATTTCCCCCAAACTACAATTAAATGGATGTGCAGTTTCACAAAAAGTCAAACTTTGAAGTTCATTGATCATGAGATTTATCACTGGTCTTTTGTAGCCGCATTCTCTGTACTAAACATCGAGCCGAGCGGGAAAAATACCGCTGCTCTTGAGTCAGTTTTTAGTCTTCAGCCTGGTGAGATGAGGTTTCTCAGCAGGGCGTCTGGCCTCTCTCTCCACGACTCCTGGAGGAGCTCAGTGATCTGGAAGAACCTCAAACTGAAGCTGCTGCAAGCCGAGAGGAGCACGTAGAGGCGGATCAGACTGATAGGGATTTTGTTTGCGAGTTTCCAATCGGGACACATCAGACTTGGTGGAGATCTGAAAGCGAAAGAGGCGATATATTTCAGCTGGTAAGAGAACAGAGCCTCCCTCATCCAACGAGGACATATGTGGATGCATGTATTATTATGAGTTATTCAAAAAGCTACTAGTACACTGCTGTGATTTGCACAAAGTTGCCTCAAACAGGATGTTAAAAAATAAGAAAAGAAAACTGATAAAAATGGAGAGTAGATAAAGTTATGCACACCGATTTGAGTTAAGGAAATGAAAATTGAAAAATATGATCATGATAAAACAGTTGAATGTCAATAAAGTAAAATAAGAGTGAAATAAAATAAGAAAAAGAAATGTATGAATAAAAAAAAACCTGCATAAAAACACTGTAAAATCAGATTTAATAAAAAGCAATGATAATAAAAAACATAAAATTATAAAACCCTACATAAAAAGCCAAATTGAATGGATTGAAAACTGTGAAATATGAAAAAAAAAAAAGGCAGTTTCTGATTTGATACCTATTTGTCAGTGCCTTTCAGAGATTTTATGTTAATAAAATGCTTTTATTTAGTTTACAGGGGCCACTAAATCTTTGACGTTTAATAATTAAGAGAATAACATTTGTTCCTTCTGTCATAAAACTTTATCTGATGGATTTTATTGTCACTGGTGACCTCTGTCTGTTGGTTTGACTCACAAAATAATTCACACAATGAGAAGGTTGATTGAGAAACCCTCGACCAACCTGCCAAACACATGAGCCCAGCATTAAATTCATTTCTGTCACCAAAAGTCACAATTTTCAAAACACTTTTCCTCCTCAGGTCAAGCTTCTTAGAACAGAACTAACAGCGATCCTCAGATAATCGTCTCCCACAAACACAACAAGGTGGTTAATTCTCCACGCAGCCGCTTCATTTGTTAGTCTAAGCAGGCTGTCATTTTCCTGTTTAGCACTTATGATGATGAATAATGGCTTTTTGTTAGCTAATGTTGTCTGTTGGTCACAGCTGGAGGAAAACGAATAGACGAGTGTAGCACAATAAAATGGGGACATTAATATTGTTTTGTTTTCATTTCATTTGTATATTTGATTGAAGAGCTTCAGAAGTTGCTCCAAGATCGCTGTCGCAGATTATTACATTTTTTTTACTTATTTAATATTCTTTACTGTGTGATTACTTATTTATAATACTTGTTTTGGTCTTGTTTTTTAATATGTCTCTTGTTAACACTATCCTCTCTGCTGCTGTAATCCTGCAAATTTCCCCGCTGCAGGACTAATAAAGGATTATCTTATTTTATCTTATCTTAAAAGTGCACTTTATGTCCATTTAGATTGCAGTGGCTTTCTTATCCCTCCATGTTTTCTCTTATTACCCATGTTAAGACATCTTCCTTTGTTGGAGAATGCATGAAAACTCAGTGTCTTTGGGCTAAAGGTGAAACGAGCAGCGAGTCATCAACTTGAATTTATCCCGTAAAAACCTCTTCTGGTTTTCTCGCTCCACTTGGGGCTTTGCATGATGTCTTTTTGGTGCAGCATCCGTCTCCTGTCTCTCCTTGATAGGGCCGGTCAGGGCCATGGCGCTGAGGCTTACCTGGGCGGATTGCCTTGGATGGCGGCCTAATCATCTGGCCTCCAGTCAGACGGCGGCCGGGGCCAAAGCTACGACAGCACAACAGATGGGCCCTCAAAGGACCCACCACATCTGCACCGCTACAGCAAGATGAAGAGGAGGAGGAAGGGGACGGAGAAGGGCGGTAGAAGAGACAGGAACTAATTCCTCTCATCTTCTGATTTCACGCAAATGAGTGCGAGGGATGTGCATAAGGTGCTGGAGTCCGGCTTTTGGAGATCTGAGTCATGAACACGTTCACCGAGGACGAAAACAAACATCGCTCCGTCTCATGCGGAAACGTTCAATTAACAACTCTAAATGATGAAAGGGAATAGAGTTGACTTTGGCAAATTATAAACAGTCTTGATGTTGTTTGCTCGGTGTGTTTCCAGTCCGCTCATGAAGCGAAAAGACTCTTTTGTCTGCAACCGGCGGCTCATAAAAGAAGTTCCACTCACATTCTGAGTGAGAACAGTGGAGCTTTGTGTTTCTGAAAACTGCTGCCTTGTCTTCTTGATTAGTTTTCCCCGACCATTTTTGCCACAAAGGCAAAGTGGATATTTTTGGCAGCTTTAATGGCATTTAGAAGCACTTTGAAAAAACAAACAACAATACATTGTAAAAAATAAAGCACTGTTTAAAATATTTAACTGTACTTTGCAACATAAAACACTGAAAAGAAATAAGCAATATACACATTTAAAATAAATAAATAGTATTTTTTAAAAGTCTGTAACAGCATAAACACACTGTTCGTGTGTGTGCATGTGTGTGTGAAGACTGTATTTATCAGCCCGACTCTGGACAACCAACCTCCGTCTCTCCCAGCAGACAGATGCAGCTGCTGGTTGTTCAGCGCCACAGTGGGAGTTTCCCCAGGAAGCTGCCTAGCGGGTGGGGCGGATAATGTCCAACACCCAGATCTCCAAACCTCTCCGCCGCGTTGACCCCCATTGGTCGATGCTGATGTGGGCGCAGCGAGAAGGAAGGAAGCCTCCTGTGAAATGTGTCAATCAGCTTCTCAATTACAGGCTAGTTTTGTTAGCGCACTGCTGATTTTTCTTTTTTTCACGAGCGGAGATGATCACTCCCCGATTACACACCAAAGAAAACAACGTGCCGAGAGCTCTCTGCTATTTAGCCTCTCACATTCCATTAATAAAGCCAAGCGGTGATTTGCATACATTAACTTTATTTGTTAAGCATGCTTGTGCATCTGCTCAGAATTAGTAATTATTCTCTTTCCAAAATTTGGCAGAAGTTGCACTGATGCGTAGTGAAAAAACTCTGCATGGCTAATATTCACACAAACAGCTCGATAAAAATCAAGCCTCCTCATCTGAAGATCAGCTCTGGGACTCTCCACACTCTCCGTTGTCTGCTGCGTTGTCCATGTTTATTTTCATAGCATGCTGTTTTATTTTTATTTTTGCAGCAGCAGCAGTGACAGTGATGCTCTGAAGATAAAAAAAAATCTGAAGTGGAGTCAGTCCAAAGGGGAACATCCGGCGGAGTAAATGGTGATGATGATGGTTATAAGAACCTGGTATGCGGTGATGGGAGAAAGAGAGAGAGCGAGAGAGAGCAGACGACTCACCCAGATGGCAGAGAAACTATAATCTCTCCGTCTCTGAGTCAAAGCTGCCATGCTGCTTCACCCATCGCTCCCGTTTCCTCGTGCACCGATAGCACCGTAGCGCTTAACACAGGACCCCCCTCTGAGGCGGCCGTGATTAGACGTGTTAGCCCGACAACAATCGCCTGATTGCGATTACCTTCTGTGTTTTTCTAATTTAGACTCAGCTTGTGGTGTTGCTAAGTTTGGGGAAAAGGGGAAAAACACGCTTTTTAGAGGTTATAGCTGAAGACCAGATAAACTGCCGGAGTGCTGAGCTTAATTCCTCTTTGATAACAGGCCACAAAATCAGTCATTAGCCTATACGTGTGCATGGCTCCAGCTCCTATTGTCTTTGTCTCATTTAATGCTTGTCACGTGCGAAGTGAACTATCGGGCCACCAAGAGCACTTAACGGTAAAAAATGACGGGGCGAAATCCTGAAATATGGCGCTTTATGAGAGCCGGAGCCTACTTTTACAAGGTTAATGAACTCTCACTAACTTTAATAGTCTGTTTTCCGACTCATGCATCTCCATAAAGCGCCCTTCCCCAAAGTCTGCAGGCGAGGGGTGCCATTTCAAACAGCTGTGCCAAGGCGTACTCCCTGCAAAAATGAAAGGAGCCTCCTTGATGAATCACATCCACCTTCCGGTTCCTTCCATTCTCCCCATTGTTCGCCTCACCTGGCAAACTGTCAGTGGATTACCTTCATTTCCCCTGATGCCTGGAGGTGGAGGGGAATGAGAAAGTGCAAAGAGAACGAGCAACTTCTGTAAGTTCCTAATCACCTGGTCCAAAGGAGTGGGAGCGGGGGAGGCAGGAGGAGGGGGGGGGGGGGGGGGTGTGTGTTACCCCCAAGAGTGGTATTAACAAGCAGAGCAGAGCCAGCAGCCAAGGTGAGAGCTGGAGGCCGGCTGGTAGCTCTGCAGAGATAGAAACACTTCCCTTCACGTGAGTGTGTATGAGGGATTAATGACGCCGACTCTCATCGTCTGCATGGTGTTCATGATCGGATTACATTGCACAAAATACGATAATCGAATGTCACTCTTTTTTGTGTCTCTTTAGAGTGTCCATGAAGCGATTTTTTTTTTGTTTTTTACCCTCAGAAGAGCACTGGCAGGCTCTTGGGACCCCAGCAGCTCTCTGATAAGTTCAGAGGTCTTCAACTAGGAGTGCTCCGAGCGGCTGTACACAAAAGTTGTAGCGATCTGAAAATAGATGCTGTCTCTCTGGGCTGCAGCATTCTGTCTCTGTCTGCTCATTGGGAACAATAGGAAAAATAAAAGCTTAACCTTATGGTTGTTTTACTTGTCTATAGGTCATTTTATGATCTCTTTGTGGTAATGTTTGGATCTTCGTAGTTTTGCTTCACGTTGTAGTTTTGCGTCTTGTAGTCATTTTGCATCTCTGTAGTTGTTTTGCTTCTCTTAATTGATTCTTAATTACTTTTTATTGTTGTTTTTAATCTCTTTATTGTGGTTTTGGCCTCTTTCTGATTGTAGGGGGTCTATTTGTGGACATTTCATTTATTTTGGGTTGTTTCGCATCTCTTTGTAGTAGTTTTGCCCTTTTTCCTTTTTTCTAGACTTTTCGGGTCTCTTTGTCGTCGTTTGTGGTCATATAGCATCTATTTGTGGTTGTTTAGCATCTCATTGTTGTTGTTTAACATATTTTTGTTATCATATAGTATTTATTTGTGGTTGTATTGCATCTCCTTGTGTCTTTTTTTATATCCTCTATTTGTGATTGTTTTGCATCTCTCTGTAGTTGTTTTATTGACTCTCCAACAATAAATGTCACTTCAGCCGAATGCTCGTAGGCCCATCAAGTAGTCCTTCCATGAGTTAAACTCATAACCAGAAGCGAGGTTCACTCATAAACAAACACACCGCTGCACACGAGCACATCCCTCACATCCGCACACAAGCACTAAAGCATCAGGTATTTCAAAACAATACATCCCCGCAGAGAAGAAGCAAAGATTAATCAGTTTATTTTAGGCTCCACTATAGCGCGATGAATATGGAAAAGGACGTGAGAGCTGGCAGCTAGCTCTGCTCTTATTGCCGGTACCCTTTCTCGCCTGACACCCAACTAAGCAGTGACACCGGGTGACATTTAAAAACACTTGTGACAGCGACAACATTTCAAATGTTGCAACTCTGAGAGGAAAGACAGGAGCGCGCTTAGGGGAGATGCAGGCGAGGGTGAAAAACTTGTGACTATGAAGTTGAACCATATTTTTGGAAGGTCTCATAAACAATATCTCAGGGGCTTCACGCGTAAATGGAGCTGAAAGGAAATGAGACTATTTAAGGTGTCACTTTGTGTTAGGGCTGTTTGACTGCAGCGTGCAGGACTCAGTGTAAGCACGGCGGACCCTTTCCTGACACACACACACACACACACACACACACACACACACACACACACAGGTAGGCCACCCACCGTGGAAACAATTCGCTGTGTCAAATATGCAAAAATGAATTGTAGCCTTTTATTTACACGTGCTGCCGTTGTGAAGGGAGGGGGGGTGAAACGTATTTGACATTCATAACCGTTGTGAACATCAGCAGAATACGATTAAAATCACAGGGTTTTTGGGGACAAAATTCCACCCCCATTTCAATGAACATTTCCACAGAGCTCTTTTCATGTAGCATGCTGTTAATGTCTGCCCTTTAATCACACCTGAAATAATAACTGGAATAGGAAATGTGACTGAGAACATTGAAATAGGTGACAGAGAGACTGAACAGTATAAAGTAAGAGGAGGATTTCATTTCTTGCAAAGTTTAAATATCCCCCTCACAAACAGACACATTCAAAACATGCAGACTGAACTATGTCACATTGATACGTATATTTATTTATTATTTTCCTCCTAAGAATACTCTCCACTCCTCAGTGTCAACATGTCTCACACTTGCATGTTTGTAGCAGACGTGCCACATGGAATCTGGTTATATTTTCGTGGCTTGTTTTAGCATACGCTGACGTCAGATAGCTCCGGTTTAACAGAAGGGAGGAACAGAGTAAGTGACAGAGTAAGTGATGGAAAGCTGCAGGGATGTGACTGCAAGACAATATGGTGTATATTTTAATGTGACTTTTGTGTGTAAATTGATTTAATTATCAGTATAGGTCAGTTGAGCCTAAAAAAGTGACTAAATTGATGTTGGGAGATTTTACCACTTTTTCCTTGTCAAGGCCAACGAAGGCCTTCAAAGGTTGATCAACATATGCTGAAACCAAGAACTAAAATTTGTTTAATTGGGTTAGCAGTATCTTAGAACACGATGAAGCTGGTGGTCAAATACATATTTATTGTTAAGACCTTTCACTCAAAACCACAAATACCAACGTCGAGGCTGGATCATCAAAGCCATGACTATGTACCATTCAAAACATTGAATGGTAATCCATCTAATTTCTGTTGACATATATCTGTTTACACCAAAGTGATAGATCAACTGATCGACAGCATCATTTCTAAAAAGAAGCAAAACAACCTTACAGTGTTTCACTGCTCCATAACAAGTAAACGTCTTGCATTATTTGCACTTGTTGAATTGAAATATGATAGTATTAGCAGAAAAATACCTCAAGTAAACAATGGTACAATATTTAAACTTCATTATGTTTTATCTGGTTATCAATTATCTGAAACAATCTGCAAAGAGAGTAGAATTAGAAGATCATGGTGTGGGTTAAATAAATAAAAACCATTGTGATTTAACCAGTATTAGTGAGGTCTGGAGGTTATGTTACAAAAATATGGTAAAATAAGCTTTCACTTTCACAAGGGACATTAACAGCAGTCTTCTGGGTGAAGTCCTGTCTTTGTTTGGCCAATCCCAAAAGCCTACTCTATTTTTCTTTCAATTTGTCAGTTGCTCTTTCTTGAAAGCCTGGTGCCTCTGTGTGTCTTTGTCAGTATCCCAGGAGACCGGATGCCTTACTTCCATTATCCTCCTTTTCATGAAAAGCCAACATGTATTCCAAAAATATTTCTAAAACACTATTAGAACACAAGCTGCTACCACTGCATCTATTCAGCCACATCATGAGTGCGCCCAATACACTAGACGCTCGTGGTAAAACCACCGACTCTACATACCACTTCCTGTCTGACCCAGTGCAGACTGCTTGACATCAAAGAAGCCAGACGCTTATGTTAAACAGTCCTGGTTCATTCTGGAGAGTCAGCAGACTGTGTGGGGTATGTTGGTGTTAGAGGTGGAGGACCTGGGCTGTAATAATATTAGCAGGGTGGTCTCCAGGTTGAGACAGAACCACAGTATGTGTATTTTGAAAGCCATGTACCGCGAGACAAGACGGTGAAAACCCTTTCCTGTCCACAATGCACCGCTCTCAAACCTGTGACGTTCAGCTAGTTGCAGACTGTTAATCCTTTTTCTGCACATCTCGACAATAAAGACAAATGTACACAAGCCAAAAGGATACACAGTTAAACCTGGCAGCACATACAAATAAGGGAATACTCAGTGAAGCTTTGTATTGTTTGTTTAGTTACTCAGCATGTCAGTCGGGGAGGTGCGAAGATTAGAGCGTAACGTGGGAAAACCGCAAACAACGGTGACAAAGACTTAGAACAACAACAAGGGAACAAAAGAGTCAGAGAGGCGGCGGAGGGAAAATTAGGATTTTGGAAATGCAACAGAGGTGTAAACAAAAGGCAATGAACTGGAAACGGAAACTGAGACAATTAAACCAACATAACCAGTGTGGGAACACTTGCCTGGCCACAAACGAGGGTCTGAGGTACAATACATGTACTAATTTGAGCCAGAACAACACACTTAGGTCTCTAGTCTTATCATAAAGAGTCTAAACTCAACCTCCAAGTCCCTGAAGGCAAGTCTTAGTCAAATCCCAAGTCATGTCTCATGTTGCGTCCAGTCTCAAGTCCTAAAGGCAACTCAAGTCTTACAACAATCAAGAAAAGTCAAGCTTCATGTCAGGTCACAAACTCTATCAGGACAAGTCCTTTTCAATCTTGTAAATGCAGGTTTTAATGTCCTTGTTGGCAACTTGAGTCTCAAGTCATATTTAAACAAATCCAGGTCAGCTCTCAGGTCTTTGAGGACAAGTCCAAGTCAAGTCTGAAGTCAGTAAAGACATACCCAAGACTTGTCAAAGGAAGTCTTAAGTCAAGTATCACTTTTTGGAGGGCAAGTCCAACACAAATCTCAAGTCAAGCAAGACAAATCCAAGTCAAAATTCAAGTCCTTGAGGGGAAGTAAAACCCAAATCACAAGTCAGTGTAGATAAATCCAATCCAAATGGCAGAGCCAAAAAGTCCAGGTGAAGTCTCAAGTCAGAGATAAGTCCTTTAGTCCAAGTCAAACTTAAATCTTGATTCAATCAAGACAAATCCAAGTCTTCACAATTTAGGATTTACGTCCTTGAAGGGCGAGTCCAAGTCAAGTCATAATTCAAACGAGGCAAGTCCAGGTCAAGTCTGAAGAATTTTCAAAGCAAGACTCGAGTCAATTAAATCTCAAATCTTTGAGGGGAAGTATGAATTCTGGTGCAATTTGAATTAAAAACTGTGAGATCTCTAAATGCTTTTTGGAACATTTTCATTGCAAAGCTATGTTAGCAGTATTTTTCACATAAATGATACCAAGTCATTAGAATGTAGAGAATAAAAACACAAGTGTCTTGAGTCAAATCAAATCTCACAGCAGTCAAGCCAGGTCTACTGTTGTTTTTTAATGTCCAAACCTGCCATAATGTTTATTTTTCATTGTCATGCACAGACAGCAGCTTTAATAAATGGAGGCCAGGCTTCTATCTGGAGGTGTCTGGGGATAACTCCACTGATCTGATCAACCGTAGTCAAAGTTGTGGCCGAGCTCATTGATCATGGCTCTGACAGCCCGTGGGTGTGGGATCATTCCTCCATAACACCTACGCTCCTTTAAACCTTTTCTCCCGCCTTGTTGCCCGGTGCGAACATAACAATAGAGAGCGCCACAAATACGTGTAGAAAAAAAACCTAAAGGTCACTCACACACTGAACATGATGAAGTGAGTCTCACTCAGTCGCTTTTCTTTCCATCTCCCACTTCTCAATTTCACCCTTCTCCCCGTCAGCCTCTCTAGTTACCTCTCTTAACTTCTACTTTGCACTCTGTCTCTCTGCTTCAGTGTTCTTTATTTTCTCTCCCCCACTCCTTCATTCCTCTTCTGTCCAGGGTTTAAAATGTCATTGAGAAACCTTGAGATAGATGAGGTCTTCAATGAGAGGCAACCATCAGCTCAGCACCACAATAGAGTTAGAAACGGTATAAATCACAGAATATGACCAGGAATGACAGCCCTGTTTGCCGCGGAAAGCCCATAAACCCTGATGCAATAATGTTTGCGGGGAGAATGGCAGAAGTTGTCATAAAATCAAACATATGCTCAATATGGGCGCCGTGTGTGTGTGTGTGTGTGTGTGAAATTGAATAACCTGCATCATGTGACAAAGCAGTCTTAAAAAACAAATTTGAATCTCTTTTCGCTCGCTTCATGGGATCCATTTAAATGCAATCAGCGGCAAGTAAAAAAAAAAAGACATTTCTGCTCGGTTGAAATATGTTTCTCGTTAAAGATGTCAGTGGGAAAAGCAGGGACGTTGACGCTTTAATCGCCTTCCTTTCATATGCACTGTAATGGGACTTGAAACAGCTGTGTCTCAGAGGGAAGAAAAAAAAAATCTGTTAGTGCGTCATGTGGTCAAGTATCATTGAAACCCTCTGGAAACATTCAAGTTGTGGTGAAGGAAAAAGAGTGGATTATTCTAATTCAAGTGGGTGTAGGGGTATGGAGGGAGGGGGGGAGGATTTTCCCCTCTGAAGATTTAAAAATAAGTGCCAGCCCTCTTCCCCTCCTCCCTTTTATCTTGTGACACCACAAGCCTGCAGTTCCGTTTTTTTAAATTACGGCTGTAGGTTTGTGGCAGGTTTCTTAATTCATAGCAGCAATTGAGCAAGCAGCGGAATAGGAAAGGCTAAAAAAAATCACTAAGAACTCTACACTCTAGCTTCAGTGATCCTCCTGAGGGAGACACATAAAGTCCAGATTTAGTGTCCAAACTACAATAATCAGCTTGTTTTCTCCACCCAGGGACTACTTTGGTTGCATTTTCAGGTAATTAAACTGTTTTTGATTATTAAAAATGTGTCAATCAAAGTGAAAACACCCCCCCAAAAATCCATCTGATTTATAAACAAGCTCAAATTCACACACAAACATATATAAACAGTGGAATAATTCTCCCCATTTCTCCTTTCACTTTCTATAATCAGAAATATTTTCCAAGCCGCCTCTGTTGCATCTTGTTAACTGTAAACTGGATCTTCCTGCAGCAAGAAACTAAACAACTGTTAGGTGCTAGAATCAATAAACTCAAATAACATTTCACACCCTACTTCGGGGTGTTATTTCATGAAGTGCAAAATTGCATGAATCATATATATCACTTCTCAGCAGGAGCTACCTTTTAAAAAAGTGATGTTACCTAAATCCAACATTTCTCCTCATCCCTAGCTCCATGTGAGCTCTGCAAAGCTGTGTCCCTGTTCAACAATACATACAGATTCTAACCAGTCTAGTCAGGTTTTGACCCAGTTGGCTGCTGGGTTTTTTTTTCAGCCAAATAGCTCAGATAAACTTGCTGTACATTACTTTCCCAGCACTAGCAGACAGAGATACAGAGTTTGCAACCAAGCTTGTAAACCAAGAAGAACATCTAGAATCTAAAGAGCTTGATGCATCTAAAAGGAGAGTAAATATTGGACTTAATATATAACTTTTGAGTCAAGAAAAAGGAAATTGTTTGGCTCAACATTAGCTATAACAACTTTATATGTAAATAATATATCAGGCATAGTTTCTGTCTGGTTATTGTGGAGATCTTCTACCTTCTTGTGGCAAAAATGTAAAAAGTTGCAGATGTTTGCAAACACAGCATTAGTCATAACAACCTTTAAAGCTGTGCACATTGGCAAGAATTCACCAATGCAGCTTTACGGCTAATATTCAGTAGCTGTAGTTTGATCAACACCTTGCATCATTTCTTATCAGAATAAAGAAGTGAAGTATTTTATTGTATACTAACTGCCAAAAGAGTGTGTAGAATAAAATGTATTGACAGGTTTTTGACTGCTTTTGAAAGGCTAAACACCAACAAATATGAATTGAAGCAGAATATTTTGTTCGCTTATAAAGTGTTGTGAATTTTGGAAAGGATTACATGTATATTTTGTCAATACATTATGACTTTTGGACATAACAATTCATTCAAATGTTTATTTAGACTTTGAATGTCAACTATTTGGTCCATCCGTTGTACATGCTGTTTGCTTTAAGTATGTAGTGTGGAATTAAGACACAGTTCACGCAAACTCTGGCTTTCACTTGGCTTCTTGGACAGAAATCCTACCTCCACTCTACAGATGTAGAACATCCAATTACACTCTAGCCTCTGTCAGACAGAGGTAAGGTGAGGAAGTAAGGGGAGCGCTGAAAAGTTGTCTTCCCATAATGCACTTCCTGGGAAACTGCCAGAACTGTTAATTAGATACAAACTCAACGCTGCTTTTCTGACTGTTTCTGATTAAAATAAAGCCACTGAGCAGGGAACAGTGATGGAGGCACTTTGCGCTGCAGGTTGGGTTGAAAAGATTAACACTTCCTATTATTACCTGCATAAATATGGGCATGCATCAATAATTCATCCTAATGGCTCAATGTGTGCGATTAGGTGTCAGCTTCTCTCCCTTTCAAGGATTTGCATTGACTGCTTTTTTCTGCTGCTTCACATGAATTAAATTTGTACTGCAGCAGGTAAAAAGACAGATGTGTTTTATGTGTGCGTGTGTGTGTGTGTGTGTGTGTGTGTGTGTGTGTGTGTGTGTGTGTGTGTGTGTGTGTGTGTGTGTGCTTGCAGCATTCAGTGCACACACACACACTTGACTAGCTTCCATTAGCCTGTAGCTATTTATTTACAGCAGTAGAAAGATACCTGATAACAGGAGAGAACATCAAAACAAAAAAAGTCATGTGTGTGTGTGTGCTGCTTCTTTCTGTGGCCTCACTATTGATCTCATCACCAATAACCAACTTTCAGAACTCTTACACGCATTTGAAACGTTCTCACTGGCCTATCCAGGTTTCTCTTTCCTTTGTATATTTATCTCATGAGTGCTGGAGTCATGTTGCTTCTTCGGAAGTCATGGGATTCCTCTGGAAAAAATAAATAACGCTGCAGGGGGAGACCGTGAGATGAACTGTGAGAGAGAAGCCTACTTTGTTAAAAGTAGAACAGAAGAGGCAGATGTCTGAAATACTTCCTTTTGATATCAGAGCGGAGACCTTGTGACTCGTTCTGTTGATGCTATTTTTGCTGAACCTTGCTATTGATGGCATGCAACAAATAAAGCAAACATTACATTACAGTCATTTGGCAGGCGCTTTTATCCAAAGCGACTTACAATAAGTGTATTCAACATAGGTATTCAAGAGAACTACTAGTCACCAGAAGTCATAAGTGCATCTCCTTTCTTAAATAGCATCTAAAAGCATAAACCAGAGCAAAAGTATAGTGCAGAGGCAAATTACTACGAAGACAATAAGTGCAACAAACTAATACGAATGCAATAAGTGCTACGAGGAAGGCTCAGGGTAGTACTTCTTGAAGAGGTGAGTTTTCAGCCTTAAAGATGGGCAGTGACTCTGCTGTCCTGATGTCAGTGGGGAGTTCATTCCACCACTGAGGGGCCAGGACAGAAAGAAGCTGTGACCGGGTGGATCGGCCGCAGGGACCTCTGAGCGACGGGGCAACCAGTCGCCCCGAGGCAGCAGAGCGGAGTGGTCGGGCGGGGGTGTAGGGCTTACCATGGCCTGGAGATAGAAACTATAATAAGTTCTACTGTATTTCTGATTTTTTTTTTTTACACCATGCCTGATTGCTGATCTGTGACCAGTCATAATAAAATGAGATCAACTGTTAATAAATTATCAACCAATATTCTATACCTTAAAGCGCCATTGATGGTTTTTGGCCACTAGGGGCAGAATAAATCTAGCCTCTGTCATCAGTGTATGAATGGGAATGAATTGGTAAATGATGACATGTGGTGTAAAAAGCACTAAGAGTGGTTGGCGGACTAGAAAGGCGCAGTAAAAGGCCATTTACCATTTACCAAAATAGCACACAGACATAGTTAGCAACCAGTTGATAAACATAAAGGAGATAAAAAGCTATTTATTTCACTCAGAGAGCTAAAAACCCATCTGGAATCAGTGATATTGGTGACAAGAGGTGCCTGCGAAGAGCCCAAAAGATATTAAAAGACAATACCTGCCCCAGCCACGTCCTGTTTACCCAACCGCTGTCTGGCAAAAGATTCAGAAGTATCAAATGTGTGTTTTTTGTTATGAATTTTGTTTGGCAACCCTGTTTGTTAATGCAAACTAGTTAATCAACGTAGCAGCTCCAGAAAGCAGCCAAAACTGAATTGCTCAGAGATGAAGACCTTGAGTAAGTGATCAAAGGACTAATTCTCCACTAAACTAAGACAAAACTTTGAGTTTTTATAATAACAGGAAGACTATTAGTATTTCCCCATCACACTTGATCTCTGTCTCATAATCCAGTCTCAAAAGATATTCAAGCTATTTATATATTGACTTTAATCATGTATTCTAAATACCTTTCATTTATTCAAATAAATCACAGTTTGTTCACTCGAGGCGTCTTCCCTGATTGTAAATACATTCAGTCATTAGTCACATCCATCTCACCCAAAAGACCATTAATGGAGACGATTGCTCCTCTTCTTTACATTCTTCCTCCTGCTGCTGTCTGAGCCTTCATTTCCCTCTCTTCAGAAAAAGCCATTTGCTGCCATTCATCTCTCAGCAGTATGGAAAAAACCAACTTCAATAGATCAAGATAATCCATAACACAGAAGATGACTCACTAATTTGTTTGGGCGTTTCTATTTGATCATTGCTTTTACATTACATTGTGCCCTAGTTGAGTGCTTTCATATGTCTGCACACATTCTGCTCACTGTCAATCAGCTGACACCCACAGGAAGAAAAGGAAATGTCTGCTGGGAAATATTCCCTCAAATACAAGTCGCCTTACAAGCCTAACTGTCACATTTGTACATTTGTACAAGTAAACGTTAAAGCACTTGAAAATGTGATTCAATTGTTTCATTTACTTACCCTTTACCAAGACAGTCTTTTAAGTGCAGTATCTATTCAATGACATGGACAAAAAACATGAACACAGGTTTAAAAACAATACACAAGTAGAAAGATGGAATTTTTTTTTTCTATAATATACCAATTTGACAAACTCATAAAAGGTTTAAAACAGACGTTGGCTAGTAATACGCTTAATTAAAAATATCACTTTTTAGGTGTTGTTTAAAACTGTCCATTGAGTTAACAAGTCAATTATTTGAAACGTTCATATTTTCAGCCTGTTCTCATTCCCGGAGCATCAAATACCGACACCTTATCAAGTCTCTAAAGACACAAAACACAAGGCTACCCTAGAGCGTCTTTATGATGCACCCAGCTTTTAAGTAACTACAATGTAAACTCATCCATGTCATTATTAGACCCTCAAAGAAGATGGTCTGGGATGATCAAGTAAAATAACCCCAAAAAACACACGATGGGTGTCAAACAAACACAGGACTTTCAACCAGGACACCCATGTTCTTGTCCCAAAGTGTTGATGGGTTATATTTACGTTACGTAAGTGATGTTTGTACTTATGTTACGTTGTCCAACCGTGATGTTTTCCTAAATATCACTAAGTGGGTTTTGTTCCCTAAACTTATGGATCATTTAACAAAAGGGAGTCTGTGTTATCAAATTCAAAGAGAAGATGTGAAAAGAAAAGGCTGTTATACGTGCTCCTCAAAGCCACCAGACTGTTCCATTGATCACCAACTCCAGTTTGTGTTTTTGAAAGAGAGACTGAACAAGTATCAGATCAGTCGCAATTTCCCTGTTTACTATTCCTGCTTCTGGTGCCGGCTGGCATGTCCGTGACATTGAACGTGACATATCATGAAAAGAACACAGAGAAGCCAATGCAACGGGACGGCATACTCGCAATGGGAAAGGAGTCTATCGCCTATTTTTTGCGGGTTTTCCCACATATATGCACTAATTTGGGTGGAAAAAGAGCATTAAATGTCAACAAGTTTTGAGGAACATGGGTTGAAACATAAAATATCAGATTCAGGAGGGTGAACCGTCCTTTTTAAAAAATGGAAAGTGGAAAACTGGCAATGCTGAGGCGCTGCAGAAAGTTTGTCGTGCAATGCCAAGAGCCAGGGCTTGGCTGAGGCCTTGGAGGAGCACTTGGATGAGGGCGGCTGCAGCTGGTGGGGTCTGAGGTCACGAACAGATGTCCTTCACAACCTCGACGACGGGCTGCTCCTCTTTTGTCGGAGCTTTCATTTCAATATGCCAAGTTTCCGTCAACCTCTGACATAAAACTTGGAAGCCCACAGGGACAAAAAGATTTTTAAAAAAACATTTCAAGTAGGGAAAGCTGTACTTTCCTACTTCAGGAATCAACTTTGTATCATCCATCTTTTGTTCCCTCAGTCCACAGATTCGTTCCTGTTAAAGCAGTCATAGTTATTCGCATAGGAGGCAATAAATCAGTTCACAATGGGGCCTTGAAACTCTCTTTTCGGTCTCTGGACCACTGCAGAAGGGTGAAGATACTATTAAGAAGTTTGTACCTCATTTGGAGTTTATTATTTTATGCATCATCAGCAGTTCTCTGACCTCGGGGAGTTAAATTTAAGCAGATGTAAGCTGGAAGGAACCTAACCTCAACTCCACAATGTTAAATTTAAACCTCCTTTATATGTCAAGTTCCTCAAAGTCATTTTGTAATGTTAATGTGATGAAAATGGTTTGGTCTGACACTGCACACTTCGAAGGTCAAATTACACGTAATACGTTTTCACATCTGATCCAGGAACTGTGCAGGTTTACAGAAGCTCCTCGAAACCTTTTTGACTTCAACATGAAGCTCTTATACTTTCTTTAGCTATAACATACCTTATTCCTCAAAGCTTCTACAAATCTGATTCCTTTTTTTGTTGGAAATATATTCATATGTATATATAGACATCAAATCCAGATGCGTAAATAAAAACACACATAAAACTTTGCCTTCGTTAACTTAGACATGATCTGACATTTTCTTCTTTTTGTCTGAGAACTCACTTCTACCAGAAAATCCTTGTTTTGCGTCCCCAAACAGCAAAGAGCCTCATGAGCTCCTTATTTCTGTTGTTTCCGCTTCACTTTGAGTCAGAATAATCAGCCACCAATCAGTGCACAACAACAGTAGGGAAATGTCTGGAAGTGGCTGAAGTGGGAGGGAAGGGTTTGAACGTTCCTACATGTTTTTGTGGTTTCAGGAAGCGAACAAGAATAGTAAGCTTTGGCTTCAAACATTGTGTGATAATCAAGAACAAAATCCCTCAACAATGCTGGGTTAAAGTATACTACTCGATGTAAAAGCAGTTGTTGGGTGTTGCTTAGTTCCTCTTGTTTTAGGGTGGAAACAATAAATGATATCATAGGCACCAACATGAGTTAGTTTTACTTCAAATCAACAGTTAACTATTGAGATCCATCAACCTCTTAATTTAATAAATCAAATTTAGCAGCTGGCAAGTCCCCATAATTGTTAAACATGTGTGTGTGACTACAGAGTGATGCATTATGAATATTCTAAATAATGTATCATGAGCCATGAAGGCTTTGTCTCTTTGTCCTTCCCCTCAGGTCTCTTTATTCCTTCACCAGATTTCTTAGTAGGTTTCTTGGTGAAACTTTTGGTTTCACGCAGTAAGAGACATGAACCCTGGTCCCCTGAGGTAAAGTCCTGTGTTTGTTTGTCACAGTTACCACACCTCCTGCTCTTCATACATCTTTTGCTCTGTGTCTCATAATAACGTTGTTGGCTTTATTGGAAGGGGTTAAAAGTCTGGTGCGTCTCATATAGACGCTAAAAGGTGCCTTGTGCATCGCCGCAGGATAATGATAGTATTGCTATTTGCAACCCAGTTGAACAGTTATTGGAAAATTGTATCTATCCATTCTTAAACATGGCTATGAATTTTCAGATTTTTGTGTTGCTCAGCACAACCTTAAAGCGATCACTAGGTTTAAGCAACAAAACAGTTTAAGTAAAAACAGCAAAAAGGCGTCACTTTGTCACACACTTTTGGACTGGACTCTTTGTTGAAAGTCCTGTGTTTGTTTGACTTGTCCACTGTAAGTGGAATAGTCACAGGGAAGTCTTTAATTTGTGTATCAGCCACCAAAAAGGATCCTATTTGCGGTCGCGTAATTTTGACACATTTCCCTCCCACCAGCACATAATGCAGTGTTGACCTGTCTTGACCATTTCATGCATTTCTTTGAGACTTCTGACTTGCTGTTCATGATTTCTCTCACTTTTGGACTGTTTTCTGAACCTTTTCTTTCTTTCCGAGAGTTCAATGAAGGATCAATAAGTATGGAGCCGGAGCCAAGAGGCAATTGCCCTGGATTAGAAAAAATTCAGAATTACACAAAGCAGCACCTCTAAAGCCCACTAAGTAACGCATAATATCTTTGTTTTTTTAATCCCTTCTTAATCAAAATGTTTAACTATGTCAAACAACACTATCCACCAAACGCTTTTGTGCAGCGTCTTTATGCTAAGCTAGTTCAATCGCTCACACTTAGTACTTAATGCGCATACTTGAGATTGATATTGATCTTATCTAACTCTCTGATGGAAAACATTTATATATTTTTTAGATATCTTTACAATTCTTTCAAAACTGTTTCATCAGACAAAATCCCCAAACTGTATATAAAAGTTTCTTCAAGAGTGAAAAAGCACTTGTCAGTCAATTGTCTGCCAATCAGCTCTCTGCAGACCCTCCAGTTGAACAGAAAATATAATAGAAAACAATCCTGAGCTGTGGATTGACAGTTTTGACAAACTCGTTTAGGCCCTGAATACAGGAGGACTGTGTCTGTTTATTTCCCTTTTTAATAAGAGTGGACAGTTTGAGCACATCCTGAAGCCTTCTCACTCACTACTGTCAGGAGGCCACACTGGTAATAGTTTTCCATAATCATGCATTTATTATTTTTAATTGTTCCTGAGTCTATTTCGTGCTTTCAACCCACACTGATTTATAGCATGTTGATAATGACCATTAGCTGTGACCTACTCCGCTAAACGTCTGTTCCTGAAGCTCATAATGGTGACCTCACGTTTTGACCCTTTTTCTTAATTGGTCTTTTCCGTGATGAAAATTTGAGATTAATTACCTTTTATGGGAGCTCGGGCTTCCACAGAGCAGCCGTGTTTTACAAGCACGAAGCAACCCGAGCTGTGTTCTCGGCACAACTGTCAACCTGATTGATTGCCTCTGCAAATATCTAAAGGTTGAGCCTCTCACCTCTCGACATTTCACCACGGCTTCCTTTTGGTTAACTCTGACTCCGAACTTGACAAAAAGGATAACAAAAAGCGGAAAAATCCCAAAACAATGGAAGTGGCCTTAGAAAAATAAATGTCAGCGAGGGAACGGGAGGAGAGCTGTCACGCTGAGGCTCAAGAATGTGATATAAATGTAAACTGCCGTGTCAGACAGGAACACTGAAGACAAATAATAATCATTTAAGTGTCTTTAAATTTAGCTTTGCCTGCAGGAAAATGTTGAGTGAGATAACGTTCATCTCATCACAATTTTCACAAAAACAAGATTGTTAGAATCATACTTTTTCATTTCAAGATGAAATGGTAGTCATGAGCACCACAGTTTAACTTCTCCACCGCTGGGAACGCATGTTGATTAACAATTTTTAAGCCACAAAAACCTGTTTAATTAACTATGAGGGAGGCTAAGTTTACCTGCTGTCTCCAGGTGGGATTTTCATGAGCAAAAAGCTGGTGGCAGTCAAATGAATCCAGCCCGGAATCCAAGGCTGGTAATCTGTGATAAAAACCCCTGAGCTTTGATTAGAGAGATAATTTGTTATTCAGTGTGAGTATGTGTGGCATTCACGTGGCGATCTTTGCTGGCACAGCCCACTCCAATCCAGTCCCGACATTTTCACCAGTAAATGTCATGCTTCGGTAACGAAACAATGACTTTTCATGCTGCCTACATGAAAATGTACATGCTGGATATATGATTTGCCTCGTGGCAGCGTTGACCACGACGCCCTTTTCTTTATGGGGGCTTTGGGATTATAGTTTCACCAACACTGAAGGGAAACTAAAATAAAATGGCAAAGTGGCCCTCAACACTGTTTTAGTATAGCGTTATCAGAGTATTGAGTTAAGAAGATATTGTAAATATATGTTTCCCTTTTTACCACCAATCAGTTATAAGGCAGATAAAATAATCTTTCTCGCTCATTTCAAGTCCTTCTTCTTGATCTTGGCACACTTAAAAAAAATGTTTCCAATAAGCAATTAGAGTAAAATAGACCATAAAGCAGGGTATGCTTTAGGGCGGAGCTACCTTGTGATTGACAGGTCGCTATGACGGCGTTGATCGGTTTTGGAGTCGTCCGTGTTTTCGTCTTAGAACTTTAACCCTTTCACAGTGTGTTTTCAGTTTGTGAAAGTTAATCACAATGTTTTTGGTCGCCTAAATAGGCTCCACCCTCTCACGTCATTTTTGGTTGCAATAAACCAAGATGGCGACGGCCAAAAGGCTGAACTTGAGGCTTCAAAACGGTGGGTCATATCATTTTTGTAACCAAACCAGAAGTTAGCATCACACTGGTTTCCTTGACTAAAAGCCGATAGGATTTTGCATTATTGCTGAAAATAAGCTCTGCCGCAAACAAAAATGTATGATAATCTTCACAAATGAACATACATTTTATGATTTTTGAAGCGCAATTGTAATAGAAACAAAGTAGCAAAGTGGGGCTGAAAAATCACAAAATCTATGAGTATGAGATATGAATTTACTGGACAAACTGCCCCAGAATGCATTGCGGCTCTTCAAACTCTCCAATGGCTCACTGAGAGACAGATGTTTAGATAATAAAAAAACTCAGATTAAAGCTTGAATTATGTTATTGATGTATAGGTTATATTTTTGACTCATCTTGGAAAGCCATTTGTCAGTTTGTGAGCTCCATAAACAAGCATGTCATGAGAATTAGATAATAAAGTATAAAGAAGAAATTTCCTTCAACTATAATAAAGTGACTTCAACTAAAGCGGGTTGGGGAGAAAAGAGATACTGTTTCATTTCAATAAAGTAATTTGTACAAAGCTGACTGGCCATTGATCTTATTATTGTATGTGGCTCACCATGAAGGGAAAAGTGAGGTGGAGGCTTTTTCAAAAGACACCATTCCTTAATCCTTTGTCAGATGGAAGCGAAAGTAAATGAAAATACCTTGCGTCAGTGTGCTGAAATGCTTAAAGAAGGTGGTATTAAAAATAAAATACCTCATTTGACACTTTCTGGTTCAGGTTGTTTGTGACAAACAGTTTTGGATAGTTTAGTACGTGCGGACAAATGCAATATGTAAAGTAATAAATAACTTTCCTTTGTCAAAAAGTTCCTGATTCAAATATTTCCTCACACTGGATACACAATGTACCTTTATTAACCCAAGTGAGATCAACAGACACAAAGCGATCTGTTCATGAATACTTTATATGTGCAGAGAGAAGCAATTTAGTCTCTAGAAATTTCAAATCAGACCGGTGATTGGGCTCCTACCAAAGTCCTCGTTAGCTGAAAGCCCTTGTTCTTAAAAATAATGCATCTGTTCTAGTGAATCACACGGAGGACTGAGTCTGTTGAAACTGAATACTGGACTTTTTCTTTCTATTTGCATCCATTAGAGAAAAACCTGTATGAGAATGAAACGGCTCATTTCATGATTCCATATTTCCAGGATCCAGGTGGCATTGCCTGATGTTTCCCGTGTGACTTTTGTTGCTGCTGCATCTCCTTTCTGAATTGAGTCATCATTGTTCAAACTGCATCAGCATGACTGAAGTGTATATTAAATTCGTAATGGTTCATTTGAATTTCAGTTGTCAGAGGTATACAATAGGCAGAGCAAATGAAAGGCATTGGGGATTTAAAAACAAATGAAAAAACAACAGGTTTAAAGAAATCGAATGCGTGGGCACAAAATCTAAAGCAACACTTTGTATGTCAACAAAAAAAAACACAAGTTAATGTTTGTTTCCATCCACTACTACCACTACTGTGGATATATGGAGTTACAGCTTCAAGAAACAATGGATTGCACTAATCCCATTGGGTACCAATAAATAATTGCACAAAAAGATTTGAGGTGAGCGGTTAAACGTTGAGGAAAAAAAAACGAATTTATGGAATCATTTGAAAAAGGTTTGTTTGTCCCTCACTGGATCCAAAGCCTAAGTGGGTGTTTGCCTCATTAACATCACACATTATGCAGTGTAGATGATCCCAAAAAGCCTCTACTGCTTGTATTATTAGGGTTAAAATCATTTTGAGTTTGTTCTGGTTTATTATTAATATTATTTGTTGGCTGTCTGTGGAACATTATTGGCCCACACTTATCAAAGTTATCAAAATCTTTTCTAAGCTTTCCTAATTTAGTTTTAAATATATTGACTAATTCAAAATCATGTGGTTCAGCACATCAAGAGAACAAAGTTGGCAACTATTGGGGCCAAACATTACAAGACTTGTAGGGTATGTCCACATAGGTTTTGGAAACATACCCATGAAAGTTTCCTTAAAATCGGCCGCTAAGGGGGAGCCACAAAATCCAAAAATACGTATTGCACAACACAATTCAGACTAAGTATTGTCCTTCAAATAGAAAAGTCCCAGAAAATGTTTCATGACATTGTTAAACCACATGATTAAAACTATTTTGAAATAGAGGGCACCACTGGATCCAAAAGCACACAGGCCTTGCACAAATTTGGCCATAAATCAATGGCAGGTAATCCAAAAATCACCAAACTTGGTGGATATTTTTTAAATTCGCTGTTGAAACATGTCCTCAAATTGTAGAAAAGAGTGACAGAGTGAAACCAGCTGAAGTGACTTTTCTCAGCTTTATGAAACTCGATCTCTGATACCTGCAACTTTGATTTTGGCAATTGAGCTACTTCCTCCTTTAAGTGAGTCCACGATTGTGACTTCACTTGTTTTTGAAGTTACTATGAAAGAAAACGTTACCAATCTCTACAATATTTTACACCAGACCAGATAATGCTAGTCTAAAGCATGGATGAGTGATATTATTGCACTAACCTGATGTTAATATATCCATTCAGTCCCTCGGCCATTTTTCCATTTATTTTAGAGGTCCAGAAATATGAGGCTTCAAATTCACCGCCGTGCTCCTTCATCCTCAGCCTAATCACAGAATATCCAAAATGACTTCATGAAACTTGTCTCCTTCCAAATAAACAAGTAATCTAGTGTCAGCTTTTCCCTGTTGCTGCTGAGAGAACAATATGGTGGACAGATTGTTTTGGTCCCTGAGTCTGGAGAGTCCCTTATGACCGTCCTTGGAGGCAGGCCGACCAATTATGAGAAAGTGCAGCATGTTGTCTCAAGAACGGTTTGTGGGCTTTTGCAGCTGAAAGCAAAGGGATTTATTTGAATATAGTGAGAAATTTGAATGTCTTTTATGTGCATGTACAAGGTGAAAAGACGGCAAAGATGTCCTTGGATTGATTCCTCAATCAGTGGAAACATAATGTTGCTTTTATTGTATTTGCCATTCACTCTCCATCCATGCTGGAAACCCTAGATCTCTTATTAGGGAGCTTCCGTTCATGTTCATGTTTTCTTTCCTTTTCTATTCCAGAGAACAAATAACCAGCAAGGATGATGGAAGTCTCAAATGTGCAGCATCCCTTAAAAGAAGTACAGAGCGACCTTGCAAACAGGAAACCATCCGGATGTTTTCAACCATTTTCACAGCGAAATGATGCAAGTCAACTTTTACGACCTTACCTGAGAGTGATTCCTAATTAGTGGAACCAATTTGCCATTTGAACAGAAACAGGAATAGTTTCCTGTTGTTGAAGCACTTGATTTAAAAAGAATCAGATCATGTCTGAGCGTTCTAACCTGGCTTGTAACACATTACCCCGCTCTCTCTTTCCAAGTCTTTCCTCAACAAGGTCTCAAAGCTGAGATTCACCCCCAGAAACTATATGTACAAGCTTTATTTTCTTTTTTTATCAGAGTCATAGCAGGGATTCGGATTCTGCAGCCGCATTTTTTAAAAACTCTCCCATCCTATCTGGTCTCAGAGCGGACAGGAATCCGTTAGATGCAAAGTTACGTTTTGTCCAAAGGCTGTGTGAAGTTCTTTTTGTTTCCTTATTGTTTTTTTTGTTTTTTTCACAGCTGTGCGGTTTAGTCACTGGCGGCACTTCGGGAGTGAGACCAACAAGGGGTTGACCGTATGATAATCTCATTAATCAGGACTCAACCATGAGAAGGCTGCAGCTTACAACAGGAAAGCTATTACTATAAGAAGTTGTTTTTTAATTAAAGCTGCCCTTAAGCTCTAACACACAAACACACACACACACACACACAAATGAAGAGGAGTGGTGCTTTGAGCATGTTTTTGACGCGCCGGCAGACTCCATATATCACCCATGTGCCCGTGCATAAGCAAAGCAATTACAGCAGTGAGAGCCAAAGAGAGACAGAACAGAGTGAAAAAACAAGAGCGTGATGAGCGTGTCCCCTTGAATTGATGGCTTTGGTGTTTATGTTGAACGCCGCCGGGCCGCCGGAGCGCCGCCGCCGTCCCACCTCCCCGCCTCCCTGCGCCGCTCATCATCCCATTCAAATGAAATGTAAATCCCCGGCTCTCCCTTAGTTCCTTCCATGTCAATACCTCTTTGACTCCACCCCCTCCATCAATCCTGCATCTCTCTCCTCACCCTCCCAGACTCTTTCTCTTTTCTTCTAATACTCTGTCTCTCTCTCTCTGTCTCAATCTGCCCTTTCTTCCATCAGCTCTGGCTCTTTCCAGCTACCTGGACATTACTTCCTTCTTCTATCCATCAGCCAAGCTTTTCAAAAAAGCTTGGCTGATGGATACGGGCTGCAGCCAACTACGGCAGGAGACTTTTATCACACCGAGCTCAACAAATCAATCTGGTTTTATAAATACATCTGCTGTTGTACATTTTTTTTTTTTGTGGGATAGATCTCATTAACTCCAACCAAATTTGATTGCAATTACTCAGAATGCTCTTTGGGGCCTGTATATGTGTGTGTGTGTGTGTGTGTGTGTGTGTGTGTGTGTGTGTGTGTGTGTGTGTGTGTGTGTGTGTGTGTGTGTGTGTGTGTGTGTGTGTGTGATGACATTTAGTGTATTACCAGTACATCGAGGAAACACAACACTAAGAAGTAATTAACAGTATGATAAACATGTTTTCCATTATGTACAGGAACTTTTTTATTCTTAAAGTTTATCCTTTATTTTTGGACGCACACAGTCTCTGCAGGCAGTCTCAAGAAAGCAATTATAGTTGTATCTTAACATTACATCTGTTGATTTTCTCATTTATATTTACACATTGAGTTGATGCTCCGATCCGGAGTGATTGACAGCTGGTGCGAGTTAGAGGAGCTATTCTTAAATAGGACAGGCTGTATTGTTGAAGGATTAAATCTTGATTTCGTTGTTGTTGTTTTTTGTCAGAATGGACGGGTGTCTTTTTTTTGGAAGGTTATTTTTTGGAGAGAAACTGATGGTTTTATCCGGTTTTGTAATTTTACTCAAGACACTTCTACAAACTTGCCAATTTCATTTAGTTAAAGGTGTTTATCACTTTTGAGAGATTTGCAGTCAGCAGGCACGACTTTGAAATTAAGCATATCACTCAGCTAGTATAAAGAAAGTAGAAAAATAAAGATGTTTAAATGAAAGGGATTCATGAAACAGTTTGTTTTTATATCAAGTGGCAACTTCTGGGTCTGAAAAGTGGAAGAGCCAAAACTTCTTGGAATGGCCAATTGAGGTTAGAATCCAAAAAAGGGTCACTTGTCATTTCTGGTTCCAAAAAACAAGTTGGCGACTATGTTTCAACCATATACTATATACAAGAAGTGGACGTAGTCATTGTGATGTCACCCATTGGTTTGTGGACTGATGTTTTTAAGTCTCGAGTTCTGCCTTTTGGTCATCGCCATCTTGGATTACAGTCGTCACCATCTTGGCTTTTTGCAACCGAAAAGCAGAAGTTACCATATTTGGAATGAGGAGGAGTGACGTAGATACGTTGTATACTATTACTAAATGAACATCATGCTGTATTGAAGAAGACTTGAAACTAGAGATTGAGACCATAAACTCATGTTTACAATGTTTACTGAGGGAATAAATCAAGAGAGAAGTAGAGTCATTTTCTCATAGACTTCTATACAACCAGAGGAGTCGCCCCCTGCTGGTCAGCAGAGAGAATGCAAGTTTTGAAGACACCTCCACATTGGCTTCACTCATCAGAACCGGAGATTGGTACCTAAAATCTCACATTGTTTATGATCAATACACAATAAACTAAATCGTATGTTCTGCCATTGGATATAAACAGTCTATGAGCCACTGCAACCAGGCCTATGTAGATTAAAATATTTCCTTGAGAAGGGGTGCCATGATACAGAAATGGAAAATAGAAACATTTTACATAATAGAAAAAGGCTTTCAGTGGATTCTGCTGGAACTGCCAAGTGTTTTTTTGTGTAGAAATCTTAAATATGAACATAATAAATGCACAAAAATAACCAGTAGCTTCAACGTTGTGTGTGTGTGTGTGTGTGTGTGTGTGTGTGTGTGTGTGTGTGTGTGTGTGTGTGTGTGTGTGTGTGTGTGTGTGTGTGTGTGTGTGTGTGTGTGTATTAATACCTTTTGTCTGCCATATGGGTTTTTCATTCCGCGATAACGTTCTGAACACTGCATGGATTTTCTACATCAGCCAGCGGAAGCTACAGTAAAAGGCCTCATTATATGTGCAGGGAATCTTCTCCGGCTGCCTCCGACCAAATGTCATCATCCAAATCGACTGCAAACCAACATTCAGTGGCATTGTCTGTTGGGGAGGGGGGGAAAAAGAGAATATCCTCGAGCCCGGCTTACCTTCTTGCTCTGGGCAGATTGGGGGTTCAGCCGAAGACTTACTTATGGATGTGGACAGCTGAGCTCATTCCGCTGGGCGATGAGTTTCAGATACCAGGATGAGATTGCGGAATAGCACCAGAGTAATCCCAGGTCACCTTCACACAGCATCAGTCCCCATAGTCACCCGCCACCCTCCATATCTCTTCCTCTACTTCCTCCCCTTCGCTCTTTCCTTGTCTTGCCATCTATCTGTCTTAGTTTTTCATTTTCTTTTCACCTCCTTCCTCAAATCCCTTCATCTTCCTCGAACCGCTCCAAACACCCACTAAGTTGGCTTAGCTGGGAAGCCAGTGGTGTCTTTCTCATGGCGGGAGAGTTATATGGTCAAGGATGTACAAATACACTGTCTTATCGGTTTAAATCACAACGGAGGACTGTGGGTAAAGGAATATTTGAGCAGGAGAAACTATGGACTGCTTCTTGTCACAGACTGTATGCATAACCCAAAACTATGTTTAGATACTGTACTCTACGGACCAATGGACCAGGTTCAGCTGCCGAGAAATGCCCAGATGTGCAGCTGTTCACACACCAGAAACCCCATTTCTGTGCATTTAGGGACAATTCTGTTCTCCCAAAATATTGGTAGAGACATTTCACTACCGTCCATACGCAAACCTACTTCCTCTTTTTCAGCTTTCTTGTCCATTTGAACTAATGAGATATAAACTAATCTTTAATAGGATCAAGATTCATTGATTTGGTGTTACTTTTAAGATAAGATAAGATAAGTTATATTTTATTGTACTGAAGGAAAACACAATCAACATACAGGCATAGAACATTAAAACACTTACACTCATGCATAAACATGTTTATATTCACATGTAGAGTGCGAGGCAGTATTTCTTAGAAAAAACAGAAAGTAATAAAATAAAACATTTTCTCCAATATAATCAGATTTAGCTACGGCCTTATTATTGTGTTTTAACTAAATTAATTACTGAGATGTACTAAATACATTTTTTAATAACTGGAAAGAGAAAAAAAGTGGTATTTTTACTAGTTTTGCTAATGTTATCCAACCAGCTAGCTTGTTGCAATGTGTAGTCTATGGTGATCAGACGTACCGGTTTGACCCTGATTATTCCTGTTTCAAGCTAAAAGGTTAAAATTGTCCCGTTCTTTTTAAGGTAGAGTAGTTACCTTTTACATATCTGGTGTTACATGTTTCTCCAATTGTTGTTCGCTCCCCCTTATAGCTTTTATGTCGAATACAAACTCAATCATTGTCTTTCCAACAACATGAAACTGGAACTAGTGGATAAATTAGCTTCATCTAAAGTTATCTCACCAGCTAGTGTAAACTTACTGGAGAGCAGGCTCTGCAACTTTTATTTAAATATTTTTTTAATTTCCATTTCCTAGTACTTGCATATTTTACATGCAGTTTTCCCCCCTAAGGTAACACATTTGTACGGCATAATGACTTTTATATGTTGAAAAACATTCTGGCTATAATTTTTGTGCTGTGTTTTAGCTTTGAAGTGCAGAACTGTTCTCTCATCAGCAGCAAGTAAACCGCAGAAATCTAGATGTGCTTTTAAGATCTTTTTCTTTTATCGCGGACCAGCCAGGGAGGGAAAGCATGAGTTTACAGTTCTTTTTGTGCAGCTACAGTAGGTTATGTGTGATCTTTACTTAAAGTTAGGAACCTAACGTAAGATGGATTACACATGTGAACCTGAGGTTCACCAGGCAGACACAAAGCTCATGCATGAGGCTCTGCATTGAGCATAATGAATACTGTATTACCCGGTGGAGATGACTACCCTCCCCCTGCAGAGAAATGGACTGAATCAAAACGTGCTTTCTGCTCTCTGTAATCATCATTTAAAGACTGCAGCCGGGCAGAACGTTGCTTTAAAACAATCCTGATTTGAAGATGTGTGCATGCTTATTTCTTTAATTCCTCTCTAATGAGTTTCAATGAATGCAGTTTCCTTTTTCATTTACATTTGGATTAGAAGGTTGTGACTTTAACAAATCCTCATTTTATCTCTGCAAAGCCTGTTTAGCACTTTGTTAGTTCAAATTTATTGGCAATTTTCTCTTCACCATGCAGTTCTGACTGCTGTGCATCAGTTAATGCAGTGAGGTGGATGAAAAAGAAAGCATGCTGCTCTGCCCTCTGGTGTTCATTTGCAGCCAGATCTCCATAATGTTTTGCCACGTTCTTCCATATCTGCTGTCTCCTTGTGGAGACAACATCTAATGTTGTGTGCCGACGTGCCATTTCCATAATTGCTTTGCTTGAAGATGACACTTTGATTGATGTCTGTGCATATTGTCGGGGCATCAACATGAAAAATTGATGTCCGGGTGTTGACAAGAACAAGAGAAGACAATTCATTTCTCGTGTCTACATGAGGCATAAATCCTACAGGAGGGTGCTTACATCGCAGATCTGAAATGTGCAGGGATGACTTGTAGCAACAAGGTCGAACTGTGGTGAAGATGTGACGTGCGCTCATCAAAAGAGTCTGAAAAATGAATAAAGGCAGATTTGGGGCGATCTGATCTGGGATTCACAGCGAGCTGGTGGAATCCTTTTGCATCTGTGAGCCTCTGATGTAGATATAAGCTCACAGATGCTTCTTTTGATCCCAGCAGGAGTTCCTTCTGCCTCATGTAGATACAGCCGTCTGTAGATTACATACAGTAGACCTCTCCCATCAGTGTGACTGGATGAGGGAGTCGTAGGGATGCTTATCCAGAGGACAGCGGAGCTCTGCCACGCGTAAAATGCTCTTTCACCTGCGAAAAGCTTACATTTGCTTTTTGTGAGAGCTGTGTGAAGAAGAAAGGTTCAGCAAAACAAGTGTCGTCTTATTGAAGTTTCTGTGAATAATAAATGATAAACTTCGGAGGGAGAAAATGTGAAAATAATATAATATATATTTGGATATACATGGCGTTGTCTTTTGATTTATAATAATAATAAAATATGTTTTAATAATAGAAAATAACGGCTTACATTAAAAAATATATATATATATATTTAAAAATATTACTAATTATTAATAATAACTATTATAATAATTGTTGTTATCATTATCATTGTTACTTTAATATTAATATTAATCAATTTATATATATAAAAATAGAAATATTAAAATATTTATAAATATTTATAATATATATATATATATTTATATATATATATATCATTTTATGTACACAATATGGAATATACCTTATTTTTGTAAATCCCTGTTTGTTTTTTTTACTTTCTATGTCTATCTGCATATTTTATCGCTCTTCCTCTTTCTGTCTCTATGAACTGTCACTTTGCTGATTAAAAAAAACTGATCTTATAGACACAGTACAGACATAGTATTAACTGACATGAATGACCATTACACTGCTCAGACAAACAAAATGTGAATATTCATAATTTGTGGTAATAATGAAATATAATCTTGAATCAGTTCTACAGTATTTTCATAATAACATGTTTAATTAGTTTGATCTTTATCTCCAAATCCGCACGGCAACATCAAACTGCTGAGTTAATTCTTGATTTGAAATAATCCTCAATTACTGTACTTATTATTGCAATTATTATAGCTCGTTAACGTCCTCCGATATGTTCAGGGGGTTTTAATAAAAAACACTGATCTCGACCAGATGGGCTTGAATTCCTGAGTCACAAGTTTAAACAGGTTGCTACAGTAACAGTCCTGAGAGTCCCAAGGCCGTGTTGCTGAAATGACAAATAAAGAACGTCAGTTTTTTTGAGCCAAAGGTGACAAGTCATAGTTATGGAGGAGGCGGTGGCATTCTTTAATCCACATGTGGCAGCAGGATGGAGGAACTTGTTTTGAGAAGTAGCTTCAGGTTCAGATCATGGAGAGTAACAAATTATAGCAGAGGAGATAAGAAAAAGTAATCTTGATTTATTTGTCCCTTTTCTTGTATTTAACAATCCTTTGGAGGTAAACTCATTTACAATTCTCATCCTGAGCTTCCACTTCCTTTTTTCTAATGTGAGTCTGGTGTGATCTCAAAAGGCTGTTCTTTCTTGGGTTCTTTTGGGTTCCTGCTGGAACCGCGATGAAGCTCTTGGATTGTGTTCCCTGAAACTGCCACATGCTCCGTCACTGGTTTGTCCACTCTTCTTCTGCTCTCATGATGCATCCAGCCGAATCCAAATCATTCATTTCAAAACCAGAGTGGGGGTTTTTTCTTTTCAGAACATTTCTTTCTCCCTGAAAATTGAATTTTGCGGCATTCTGGCAACTTCTGATTATTTGTCAGAGAGCTATCATTTCCTTCTGTCTGCTCATCTCCATTTTCCTGCCACGTTCACATCATGCGTTACCACTTTCTGACGTGTGAAAAATTGCTCACATCAACCACAAGTGGTTATTACTGTGCAACTGGGGATCTAAAAGCTCTAGTATGTCTTACATGGTGCAAAATGATGAATAAATAAAAATGTGGCCTTATGTCGGTCCTAGTTTTATTCATGCAAACAATTTTTTTACCAAGAAATTATCAAGTTGGAGTAATTCAAGCATTTGAAATGAGGACAAGTTTATACCATCATTCATCATACAACAAAAAATGATGTTATGGTAAAAGCAGCTCAGTTAAAATGCATGGGGACACATTTAAGTGAGCTGCTTTTACCTTTTATTAAGTTCATTTTTACAGAAGTACTTCTAGTAAAGGTCCTCTATCGTCTGATGTCTCTCTAAGTAACATCACATTTACTTGAACACAATATACTCTGACTCTTTTCATCCCTGGATTCAACTTCATACCATACGTTTGGTTCAGTGAACTGATCTCCAATACTTTCATGATTTTCAAAGCAACGCTCGAATGACCTTCAACAGTTTTACAGTGCGTACTGTTTTACTCTCACAGTGTCCAAAATAAAGGCTGGACGCCTAAATAAACCCTTATAAACATCACAATCAATAACTGTATATATTCAGCTAACTATTGTCCATTCATCGTCACTGTAAGGTTTATTTGCAAAGTAACATTTTAAAAGGTGGCTGCTGATCTATAGTATATACTACTGCCTAAGATTTAGAACTATAAATCCTCCTTGTGCATTTCATCTTTTTTTTTTAAATCAGATGTCAGTCCAACATAAGCTGTTATTGCATCATATCAGAGCTTTCTAGCTAATTTAGACCGATGGGGCCTACTAAAGAAACAGTAGTAAGCTCTCGTTTGCACCTCCTCTTCAACACTAACACAGCCAGTTTAAAGCTTTAAGAACTCATTTGCATACAGTAGTAATTTCCTGAAGATGGTCTACATGTAGAGTGCAAAGTCTGCCTTTTTTTAAGGTATTATGAGCTAATCCCTAAATGCATAACATGAAGTTTTCCATCATATAGATCCACTCGGCTTTTGTTTGTCCCAAGTGTGTACAATAGTTGCTATTTTAGTCTTTTAGCCAGAGCCAAATGACTCCATAAGTTATAATTAATGTGAAACCCTCTTGCATATATATTTTCTTAAATTCTGAACAGCTCTAAACTCTGGGTATCCACAGAGTGTGGAGTGGAGAGCCGTTCTGACTGACTGCCTAATTACACAACGCTGCTAATCAGTGTGGAAACATCTGTTATCAGAGGGACATTTTGGATGCACAAACTGCTCAAAACAGACAAGGCAAACAAAGACTTAGGTTCAGTTCATTAAGCGTGCTGTTACCCACAGGAAAAATAAAAAGTTATATTTTCCAATTAAAAAATTCTCTGTCATTAGATTCCTTTAATGTCAATGTTAGGGGATTTCATGTACTTTTAGTCAACTCGTCAAAAGAAAGATTCGATTCTGCATCAAAATTGTTTAGTATGGCCAAATAAAATGTATACACACTATTTATATATCCTGTAAGGTGAACGCTGTACTGTGTTTTAAATATAAGGCTTTGCAGGGAGGCGACAGTAACTACAGTTCTCACCTGAGCCAGCAGATGGCGCTGTCAAACAGGATTTAAGCCTCAAGGAGCTCACAGCTTCCATGCTCATGTTTTTAACACACTTTGTAATAAGTGAAAGTTAACAAAATTAAGAAATAGAAAATGAAAACATCTGTTATCAAAATTATCTTGACTTTTTCGTAATTTTTAACCACTATTGTCTTTGTCTTTCAGTAATACCGGATACTTTTACCTCTTTAATTTACTGGAAACTATACCAATTAAAGTATATTTTAATAATTACCTCATGAATATACAGTACCTGATACAGTACTTTATATATCAGTTACACAGTTTTTTTCCATTTGTCCTATTGATCGTTTTGAAAAGATTGTAATTTCATCAATCTGGAAAAATCACAGATATAAATGCACAATATTTTCTAACTTGATGATTCAAACATACAATTTTGCTTCTATTCATCTTAAAATTGAAACGAATACTTCAGAAAAATGAGTGATGACGAGGCAACGAGCTCCCCGCTGTGCTTCCTGGTCAAAACCCGGGGTTCCTGTGGGAAAGTGCCCGTAATGGTTTCAGAAACCACTCGTCAGAATCTACCCTTTTGCCCCGATGACGGATGTGGCATCATTCACTGTCGTCCTGATGCCTTGACTGGATTCTTACTTCACGTTTCCATGACAACTCATCTTGAAGGGGTTGATGGAGAACGGGCAGCAGCAGATGATGTCACTCCTTGCCGATTGACTCGACCCAAAACGTGCAGATTGAATTTAAAGATTTGTGATCGATGGTTGGACACATGAAGGTCTTTCTGAAGGAGCCTGAGCTCAGAGATTCTGTCTCTCTCTCCACCTGTTAATACGTACAAAAGTAGCCGCTTTCACATTGACGCAGTGGAGTCTGAAGGGAGCTGAGGATTCAAAGTGGAACAACAGGCTTTTGTCACATAGATTAAATAGAAAGGCACTCGATAAAAGTGATTCGGATCCGCTCCAGTTCTGGTTCTTCTATTGTCCCTTTGCTAAACCCTTCCACCAAGTTTCACGAAAAATCGGGCCAGAAATTCTGCTGACAAACAAACACAAACCAAAAACACGACCTCCTTAATATTAAGTGATCATTCTTAAAATGATCAGAAAAGTATCAAATACAAAATATCTAAATAGTGTGTTTGCTTTCTTCCTCCTTAAAGTACTTCATCTGAATCCGAAGATTGTGCAGAGAAGGTGATGGTAAGATCACAATGCATTCTGGGTAAGAACGTGCCCCTTGACTGCCAATCAGTGTACTCCCAGCCCCTCAAAAGGGTCCACAGTGAAGGACAGCAGAAAGCAGTAATGGAGCAGCAGGGATTTAATGGAGTATTACACAGATTTAGCGTTCAACTCTTTTAAAATTTGAACACTAATAAAGGATTATCTTATCTTATCTTAAAAATGGTTAAATTCATGTCCAGTATATATATATATATATATATATATATATATATATATATATATATATATATATATATATATATATATATAATATAATACTACTACTTTGCTATTTGAATATTTTGTTGCAGGATGGAAGGAATTGATGATTTAGCCCTGAACCGTAGAATTCTTCGTTCAGAATGTTTGTAGTTTCACATATTTCTCATATAAGCTGGCAGATAGTGATGTTATTTTTTTATCCCTATGATCTTCATGGCGGTTTGAGTAAGACGTGCAAGCTTAGACTTTTACTGTGCTAGCAGGTTACCAAACCATACTTACCTAAACTCTCTAAAATCGTTTGATAAACCAGAATTATGACTTTACTATTCACAGCAGTCATAGTTGCAAAGCTTTCTCAAAACAGCGGTTACTGCACATCCCGGCTTGCATCGTTGCCCTTCAGGGTAAACACTGTTAGTTCAGCCGCCATCAGCCGTCGCCATGTTGAGAGCCGTGTGAGGGCAACGGATACGCTCTGAGCTTTGCACAGGCTGCTTTTAACACTTGAGGAGCGAGCATGAACTCTTTTCATGTAGTTTAATAAAATGTACATGTGCAGATAATGGAACAAATATATTTATGTGCTTTATGTTCATTAATATGTATATATGCATAGGCTACTCAAAACCTCCTGGTGTATTTGATATTTCTTTGATTTGCTTATTGTCCACTTAGTAACCAAAAAAACGTGTATTCACTTCCCACACTATAGTGAGGCAACAAGCAGAAGACGGTCCAGTAGTTAAGAACATACCAGGATATGACTGCTATTAGCAGATGTTTAACAAACCACATTATTGGAGCCAAAGCCTATTAGTCTGTTTGAATCAAATCAGAATAAAAGTTTATGCATTAATGCCATTTTAAGATGTTCTGGATAAAAGCTTCCCCCAAATATTGTTTCCCTTTTATCAAAATGGGAATGTCCAGTAAATAAAGAAGCCTTTTTTACTGACATTGGTTTCCTCCAGACAATAGACACTCAAGGATATCCTGAGTGCTTTTAAGCACTTGTCTTTCTATCAAAAACCAAATTAAGTGATCTCTAATACTTTGCCGTTGTCTTCCTATTTAAGATAAGATAAGATAAGATAAGATAATCCTTTATTAGTCCCGCAGCGGGGAAATTTGCAGGCTTACAGCAGCATAGTTAAAGTGCACACAAGAGACATAGTAAAGAAAGACAAGATAAAAAAAAAAAAAAACAAGTATTATAAATAAGCAATAAAAAAAACAGTAGAAAAACACAATAACTGAAATATAATATTTACAGACAGAAAAAAAAAAAAAAAAAAAAACATTTAGATGGATGATTTTTTATTCTGCCAGTAGGAAGTTTTGATGTTGAATTATAATTTAAATCAACACCAAATTGATCAAGCAGAGCAACTTCAAAGTTTCAAGCTATTTTTTACTCCTGGCTTTCTCGAATTTGAAATTGTCAAAGGAGTAATGGAGTTTCCATTCTTGTTTCACACTGTAGAGCCTTTGCGTTAATGTCGTTGCATAAATAAAGGCGCAACTTATCTTGTTTCTGCACATCATCATTGGTTGTTGCCTTTATTTGTGGGGCAAGAAAAATCTGAAAACTCAACCCTGTTTGCCGTTAAATATTCATGTTCTGTTTAAAAGTACTCATGCACAAAACAGTACAAAAAAAGATATATTGAATTAGAATTTTAAAAACAAATAACATCCTCGGGGTAAAAAGGCCTTACATGCTTTCTCAAGCTGCCTGTCAAAAAGATTATTTTCCTCTGTTTATTTAAAACAACGTAGCTCCACTGCTCGACTCGAGGAACCGCTTTGACATGCAAGACGAGTGCAAGCGGGACTTGTTAGTCCAGGTTATATATATGGGATCGCTCGAGGCTGCTCTGCCTTCGTAATATAAAAATGATAAATGATAAATGTAGCATCATTGGCCTCAGAGACAAAAAAATACATACTGTGTACTCGTATATGGATGAGTTGACTGCAAAGATTAGTCTAATTTACATTTTAAGATATGATCGCACTGCAGGCAAAGACAGAGTCATGATAATGCTTGTTAACACCGGATGTGAATGTAAATGTAAATGCAACGGCCCTGTGGTCCTTATGCAGATATCGTTTCCAGATACAAATCGCTTCTTATTACCAGGAAACGGGGTCAGTGTGTGCAAATGAAACAACAGACATGATGAACAAAATGCCTGATTACAAGTACACCTTGTACTGTTGAATTCCTAACTGGTCCCCTGCATATGATATTTATTCATGGACGGATTATTAGAAAATGGGACCCCTGGGCACAGAAATGTCAAGGGCCACTCCTACATACGAACATGAACCACAGATTCAAAGAGACTTGTTTGTGGTCTTTTTGTGTCTTTTGAGGTCATTTTGTGTCTCTTTGTAGTCGTTTTTTTGTCTCTTTGACTTCCCAACAAGACAAATTAGCAGTAGAGCTGCTTCTGCAAAAAAAGGTTTGTTATCTATCATCTGCCCCCAAAATCCAAAAGAAAAAATAATTTCCCCTTGAATCTTCATTTCAAAGCCAACATTTCATTTGAAGAAGACACGAGCAAATGACACGATACACATGAGCTTTGAACGTGCATTATTAGCTGATGGACAATTAAATCTGAGTAAATCCGCTGTGAGCTCTTTTGCATCCATGCCGCCCTCTCATTAGCTCCAGCTCATGGGTATATCTCAGTGATTTGTTGAATGAACGTAGCGTGCCCTGCATGCTAATATGCCCACACTGGTGTCTGAGGGTGGAGTTATTGCCAAATATTGCTAAATTGTAACAAAACTCATTTAGCTAACACACAGGGCCAAAATTGCAAATAGATAAATAAATAAATGAGGACGTCGGGGTGAATCAGCCCTTTTCCCCTGTGTTTGATGCTTACTCACCTAATCTCATTAGCCAGGCAGGATATAAACTGCACTGCAGATAGTATTCGTAGAGCTTCTGTCACATCTCATTATTTTATTAACTCAAAGCAGACCACCCTGACACCTCATTCTGCTGTATTATTTATCTACTTTGACCTCTTTACATTTCCCTGTTTAAACAGAGACATGATCTTTGTTGCTAAGGTTCTGGCCTTTAGTCCCCAAGAGCTTCTGAAAGCTCGATAGATGAATTTTGATCACCACAAGATTCTCAAAAATGTATTTCTACCTCAGAGTTGTATTCTTATAGACATGCACAATTTCGAAGGAAAAAAGGGCAAAACATATCCTAAAATCGCAATTGAAAGAGAAATATCCCTAATTAAGACTATCCTCAAGTGACAGCATTGTTCAAGTGCTTATAGCTATTTATATTTGTTTTCCTTACAACTTAAATCATGTGATCGATAGTCCTTAAATGAATGTCCTCTTAAGGTAGTGCTTGTACTCAATTGAGAATGGGGCTGTGCTCAGCTTTGAAATATGGCACCTGAAGTTCAAATTCCTTAAATTCAGCAAGGTTTGTTTATGAAAGAAAAGAAAGTATATATATATAAATTCCCCCTCCTCCTCTCTTGCTTTGACGGAGGCCTTTCAGACACATCTGTTGGGTTTAGCTGTTCATTCCAGTGCGGATTCGGACGGTAAAGAGCAGAACCTGCACCATTTGCGTGACTGTCAAAGTTCTTAGGGGGGTTTGGGGTCAAGTGACAATTCCAAAAAACTAAAATATACTAAAATATTGTCATTTCACTTAAGATACATAAAGAATATGAACAAAAAGCATACAAAGGAAAAAGATTAAGGTGCTACTTTACTCAAATAAATCTTAGTTTCTGTGAGCCATTGTGAAAGGACACAAAAATCATAATACATCTTTTTTTACTGTAATATCAAAATGGGTATCGAGATTCATGGAATTTTACTGGTATAGACTATTCAATTTCTCAATCGCTGAATTATTAAGGTGATCATTCTCTGAGCGAAGCCATGTCCATTTTAATGTTAAAATGTTTAGTATAAGGCTGTTCATATTTTAGCTTTCCAAAAACCCTTATTGTTGACAAGAAACTATCAAGAACACTTCAATTACTTTTACCTTTTTAAAAAATGTAACTATATTTCATGAGCCTTTTATCTATAAGGAGTCAGAAAGTATTGAGAGACACATTGTTGGTTTTGGTCTTTGGGATTTCTTGAAATTAAGAAACATTATAGCATAGCACCATCTTTGTTCTTTAATCTATTAAATTAAGATTAAGATTTTTTATTTATGTCACCTTTAAATCTACATAGACAAAGTTGACGTGCTAGTTCTAATGGGTGGTTAGAAGCTGAAAAAACATGAGTTTGCATGCTAAATGCAATGTTTTACCATCCTGAACCAAATAGTTCTAACTGCCTTGATTAAAAAAGGCCTTAACCGAAGAGGTGGCAGATCAAAAAAACATAATTTTTGTCACAATTTCACTGACAAAGGGCCTCTTGTGTCAGGATGTGTTGCCCTGATTAAGTAGTTAGGAGTAATTTACTAAGAGCACACATTTATTCATACACTATAAATCACATCTGGTTTAAAATTCTTACAGATTGTTTTTAGTGGTGGGGAGCAAGTGAATGATGCCACAATATCAACCTTTGGAGGATAAAAGAAGTGAGTGCTGTGGTGAGCTTCCATTAACCCTAATTATAGAGCTGCAGTGAGGGAGGGATGTCTGTGCCATTTGCTGCTTTTATGAAACAGCCTTTTCAGATGTCATTAACTATTCTGTGCCTATGCAACGAGGGGAACATGTGCAGGTGGAACCATGTGAACTCAAAAAAACAATATTAAACCCAAACATGTGTCTGTTATCCATCCTTAAACTGACCGCCCAGATGCTTTTGTTTATTGAATTTGTGCATGCTTAGCTACCGTGTCAACGTCTGCCTCCAAATATATCAGATTGTATTTGGTGTAATGAGCTGTATTACCAGTATAGCTGATGTTCTGATTCGTGAAATTGCAAGAAATTGTGTCAATCCCTGCATTTGTCATCTTTCTGAGAAAACGCAACAAGCTGTGATTACCTGAAACACTTAAAGGGATAGTGCAGATCTTTTGAAGCAGGGTGGTTATGTTAATTTGTCAGGAACAGATGTTCCTGAGTCACTGTGACCCGGTGCATGTTTAAGCCTCCAAAAAATCCTAATAAACCGTTTGTACCTCATTACCAACACCATTACTAACATTTCAATCAGTATTTAGTGGCATGGTGTTATTCACGCCTCACAGATCATAGTTCCATTAGGATAACTCACTCGATTTCATGAAAAATACATTTTTGTAGGCAGATTGGGAAAAACCTAGATATCAATTGAATTAGTCTTTACATAACATATATTTTTTGGATTTTTTAAAAACTTTTAAAACTTTCTTTTTTTCATGGGGTGATGTAGATAAATAGAGATGAGACACCCTTTCTGTTCAGGGTCATATGATGGTTTGTGTGTGTGTGTGTGTGTGTGTGTGTGTGTGTGTGTGTGTGTGTGTGTGTGTGTGTGTGTGTGTGTGTGTGTGTGTGTGTGTGTGTGTGTGTGTGTGTGAAATGGGGTGAAACATGGTGGGAGGGAGTAAGAAATACCATGTCTCACATTTGCAAAGAAAGAAATGGTCTAAACTTGACACTTCTGACCCCTTATAGCCTCCACTTTCACTGCATCAACAGCATCTCTGTAATATAAAATATTTGTAACATTTATTACACTAATTAAGGCAAGCAGAAGAAGTTTCATACTGAAAAATATTTTTTCTAGAATTTTCAAACTTTGAAAAGTGTCAACTCAAATAAAAACAACTCAAATAAAAACCCGGCTGAGAGGAGGGCTAAATTAGTCCACTCCTGGCACAGCTCAGAAGTCCATTTGGGCCATTTTCTCTCATAGCTTCAGTCGCTCATTCTTCCGCATCGTTAACTCTAATTGCTTGAATTATTTTGCTCATTCATGTGGTCCGGCTCTGGATGTAGAGCGGTCGTCCTCAGGAAGAGGCAATATACGTGAGCGAAAATCAGGGGTTACTAATAAACAGGAGCTTAACTGGACAAAGTTTAGAGACAACTAAACTTTGACATTTTTTTTTTTATCTTCGAATTCTTTTTTTTTTATCTTCGAAAATAATTAAACAATATTTTCTAAATCAGCTGCTCACTTTAAGCAATTTGGACAAACATGAACACCCATTTTTCTGTCCAACTTGAATAAGTTTCAGTTATTTCACATGAGAGATTTCTGTAATTGTGTTTTTCTCATTGCTTTTCTCACTGGTTTAAAGTGGCCACAATTTCTGTGCATTTATCAGGATTTAGCAATATTTGATCAGATGGTGAGCGTTTGCTTATGGTGCTGGGGAGCTGTCAATCAAACCAGACTCACCCATATCCAATCAGTCTTGACAAATATTACGTTTTTAAGTATTCATGATTATGACCTCCTACCAAAAACACACACACACAAACACACACACACACACACACACACACACACACACACACACACACACACACACACACACACACACACACACACACACACACACACACACACACACACACACACACACACAGTGAATCATTCATCACCTAGAGACGGATTATTATTTAAAGAGCTTGTGGACATGCATCACAATTCTTCCACTGCCTTTTGGAGTTAGAGTTGGTTGGACCTTCTCAACTTGTGTGACCATGGTAACCAAAGAAACCCAGAGCAGGCCCTTGGTGCCGTAGACAAGATTTATGCTGCTGCCCCTTGGACTGCGGCCAATTACACCACCAATCGATGTGATTATACACTTATGAAGAAACTGCATAACTTTGTTTCTTCGAGATGGACTTTCCAACTCTCCCTAATGGATTTAAGGTGGGAGTAACTGACTTTAACTCTAGCTGTTTATGAGGATTATGCTGCGGGCCAGAAAAGAAGGCCTAGTTAATATGATACGTAACTATGTTGTTGTTGGTTATTGTAATTAGAATTAGAACAGTATTAGTAACAAATTGTTAAAGGAATACATCTTCAACTATTTCTTCTTCCCTCATCAGTGGCGCCCTTACGGATGGATGCCTCCCCTAACATTCTCCTGTATACGTCCTATGTCTGCAGAAACCACACTGAGACAAAAACAAAGCAGGAGCTGCTTTTACTGATATCCGACTTCCCTGATCGACGCACCTCTTCACCATCACAATCTTACCAAAGATGAGAAAAAATATTGGAGCAATATCAGATACACAGTTTAATAATGTGGTGGAAGTCATGCTGCTCTCTCCTAGCTCAGGCTTATACAGCTCATTTTTCCCCAGCAACTGACCACAATATCACTTCATCATTTCTACAGCAAGAGCGACAAGCAGAATACAGCAATTTTTATCTCACAGTAAGCAGTGGAAAAACGAACAGAAGCTTTTTTTTTTCTCTACAGAGTTGGAACATAAGGTATGTGTTTTCCCCAGCATGATACCTATTTTCATACAGCAGCTGAAGTGTTATAACCACCTTTTTTGTCACTGAAATGCAGGTCTTTTGGTGAGAAAGCTATGCACACTTTATGCATACAAAGCACCTTCCTTTTAATGTTAATGTTAAAGGCTTGAGGCAACCTTTTATCCAGCTGTGATAATTGTACCTTTTATCTTATGTTACCTTTCTTCATTCAAACCTTTTGCTCAATCAGGATTTCTATTTCACTTTCAAAATAGCACATTGCACATAGCACGTTTCTACAGAACACCTTTATGAATGTATCCATTTACACTTATGAAACACATAAAAGTTACACAATATGAATTATTACCAATTGAAATGTCCAAGTCAAGGACATGTGACTCTGTATTTGTGGCTTTAGCATGTTGACAATCCTACAGCTGCAGCACACGGTGGTCCAGATAAAATCCCACAGCTTCATTTTTCCTGGGAATTTTCTGCTCACATTTGCACAGAAGCTGCAGCTCCCCCCGTCCGCCCTCAGTGGTGCAAAATGAGATAACCGGCTAAGTAATTCTTCTGCAGAGCCAGACAAAGTCATTCAGCCATTTGTTTTCACCGTAATGGGTTCCCACTCTCAATGAAGCAGCGCTGTCTGTTAGCACGAATGAACCTGATAATGAGTCAAAACTAATTACTTTTATATTAAATTATGGATATTTCTCTGCCATAGGTCACATTGAGGGACTTTAGTGTCAGAATATTATGAATACACCATTTATATGTTATATTCAGGACATCCTATAGGTCAGATACACCAAGCTGTGAATTCAATTTGTCTAAGTGGGTTGTGAAGGTGACCGACGATCCCTACAAAGGTAATAAATCGTACCGGTACCAATGTGATCCAACCCTGCACACAAGAGTGTTCATGCAGTGCATTTAAAGGTTGAGCTGGTCTGTGGCTGTTTCTTTTTCTGCTGTGTTTTCATGTATGTGGCCTAAGAAAAAAAAGGTTTGTGTTTGTCCGTCCGGCTCGCTTTAACAGAGCCTGATTTCCTGGCAGTGAGTCAAAGCTGCGTGTAGCTTGAATACACGGCGGGGAAGAAACGGGGCTGATTCACTCACGCAGCAGAATATCAAGAGGACATTTAAGAGCCAGCATGATGGAGGGAGAAAGAAAGTACTCTCTAATGGAGTGCTTCTCAACTCTTTGCAACATAAAGTCCACTTCCAATTGTTAAAAAGAAACACAAAAAAACCCCAACATGACAAAAGAAGGAGAAAACACTAAACTGGGCTGTAAGCTTTAATCATAAATACTACATCAACATTCTGCTGACCCTCAGCCATCACTGTTTGCCGTTATGAATACAAATATAATATTTCAGGGTCATTTGTCCTCACCATACACTTTGTGGCTTTTACTGACGCAGAGTTGTCACCCACATCACAACCGATCCATTTTAGAAAAGCATGATGTATTGAATAGGAATGGAGTGGATTATTCGAATTTTGTTTCGCATAAATTAATTGTAACAAATGTAGGAGATAAAGTTGTAATATTTGAATAAAACTCAGAATATTTCAAGAACAAAGTCATTCTAGAAACGGATGTTTGGAGAACAAATTTCTTATGTTGTGTTGAGATATGTAGGGTTGGATTTCTTCATGTTTTGGCATTTCCTGACAGGCCTTACTACCTCCTTAATAACATGGTAATAGTGGGGTAACTAGTTTGATAATACATACATAATAGTAATAATGAAGTAATGCCATTTAATAACAAAATAATAACCAGGTAATAGCTTGGTGTTAACAATGGGCATATCTAATTTAGCATTTTGCAGACCTGATTCATAAACAGAAGCTAAACAAGGGTTTCAATTCACAGAATTAAACATATCATTTTTAAAGCTTTACCTTGAAACAAAGGGGTCTGTTTAGAATATAAGGGAGCCAGAATTTTAATTCATTTTGACTTCAAATGACGTTATAACCCCATTAACCATATTTTTTCAACAGAATATTACCATTAATAAATACTTTTCTCTCCATCTAATTTTACGCAGATGTACCCATTTTTAATATCATCCTATTACGTAGTTATGACTTTGGTAATTGCATGGTATTACTTAATCATTAAATCTTCATGATCAAACTATTACCTCACTGTTACCATGATATTACCCCCTTTCCTTACAGTGCTACAGAAATGCTGTCACATGTTTTCAGTGCAGAAAAAAAAAAAAATCTTATCTCATCATCATGTGTTGTGGGATCTGTCATATATTGAAGTGGAAATGCTGCATATTTCTTCCTATCATTTTTCTAAAGTTTTCTAAAAGCAAGTAAAAGCTCCGGACCGGCACTCTGGTCTGCTTTCTTGGTAAACACTCCTGGGTTCTGTTCAAAGCGGTAGTCTCTCATATTATCTCTCCACACAGCCACCGCATTGAAACCTCCCAGAAGTAAAGTGGAGATACGAAAAGTTTTCCTTCAGAAATTCAGTTCTGTTTTCAGAACACGTAACTTCACATTGAAAAATGTCTCAATAGCAGATTCGGGGGAAATGCTCCTGATAGGATAGTCTAGTAAAAGCGTGTACAACTTTTTAATTGACCATCTTGAGCAAAGGCTTTGCATATCTCAGCATCAGCCCTGAGCTTGATGAGAGCTTGTTCACCGTAACAACAGTCCCAAATGTTTTCCAAATGAGTGAGCTTTCTTACATTGGACACAGCAAAAGGCTGTTAGATTGAATATTACTAATATTATTCCACCACTTTACCCTGGACAGATCCACAGCTTTGGCTGAAAGTCTGTCTCACTCCGGGGTGTTGAAAAAGCCAACTCCACTCAAATTTACAAATTTAAAGGGTCTTTATTTTCATGAAAGTTTCAAGAAAAATGTTATTTAAATATAAATTGGCAATATATTTGGACTGTTTCCACCATAACAGTAATGTGAATAGAGATTTTCACTGTGTAAATAGTCGTATAGGTATACACAGGTATACACAGATGATTCATAATCTTCATGGTGGTTTTATTCCCTTGGCCCCTTTTCCTGTCATGGCTCATAACTCTTGCTGCCGTGTTTGCACATTACAGTATTTCACCCAACAAGGTGTGGAACTTCTCTGTTGTTCCCAAGCAGAATATGTCTCTGATGTATTGGTAGTTCCAGAAGCAAGGTCTGCTTGTGCGAGCTGTCCTGATGGCGAGGCTCTGTTCAATGTCTGTCCTTTGACAAAGATTCCCTTACCCTTCACCGACTGTGTCTCTCTCCATGGTGCTGAGAAAATCAAACATGTTCTGCATACTGTAGCTTTCTCCATGGCGCTGAGAAAATCAATCTCCGGAGGGAAAAACAATCAGTGCCACAATATATAGAACCAAGGGGGTGAGATGCAATCAATAAGCCTGAAGATAGCTAGAAATATCAGATTTAAATATGTCAAAGGATGTATTCATCAACCTATGTCTGCCAGGGGTAGAATTGCAAACTCCACACAGTGCTGAAACAATCAAACCCATTATCTATATAATATAATGTTTCTCTCTTCGTGGTTCTGAAACAATCAAACTCGTTCACTTACTCCAGAGCTCACCAATAGGTGGATTTCGTTCTGTATAGGATGGTTTCTGAGTCCTCTATCACAAAGGTCTAGACATTATGATGTTCTAGACCTTCGCTTGAGGACATTTTCTCTAACTGGACTTCTTTTTAATTGAATTTTAATAAAATACCCCTGAATTAATGTATCTCTCTCCATTGTGCTTACACAATCGAACCCAGTCTCTCATTCCGTTTCTTAACTGATCACATGCAAGAGGTAAATTGAATGTATAGCTGTATCCACCTATATAACGGCTACTAATACGAACACTATTCTTACTGTTACTATAAATGTACCTCTGTAATGAAAGCGAACATACTACATCCTTGAAACAAGATTATACAGTAACATTGAAAGAAAGTCTTAATAGCTACCAATGAGTAAATGACCTAGAGGCATGAGAAGCGAAACAAAACGAATGAGCAATCATATTAAATTAGATAAAGCAAGATTACGTGTGTGTGCTAATGGTACATGAATAAAGCCCACATGTTTTTGAAGCACAATTTCTGGATTTTAGGAACCTATTTCGTCTCTATAACAATAAGTTTTGTTTTGACCTTTCAAGAACTTGTAAACTGTTCTTCTCTTTCCTCAAACTTCAGGCCAGTGGACAAACATTTTAGAGTTTTTTTTTGATTTGATCTTTAAGAAGCAGTTGAAGAATAATGTTGTTTTTTACTCTCCACACACTTGGAAAAGGTCAGCCATGCTGTTATGCTATATTACATCTCAGTTATGGACCCAAGCTGCTCGGCGGTTTCTTGTGAACTCAAACACACATGGAGATGCCGCCGCAGGGATCTTTTGGCTGATCTTAAGATTAATTTTGTTTTAACTTTATGACTCGAGACATTTAATAACTTCTGAATCAGTATTATTGTTTGAATCGCTTGTTAAAACACTTGAAACTTGTGTTATGTAATACAATATGGTGACAATTCCGTCTAATCCCCCAAACTTGGTTTGTGGAGTTTGGAAAACATTTTAAATTAAACTCACAACATATCATTATATGAATGTTTTTTTTGTGTGTCATTTGAATTTCAAGTTTAGTTTGTTCTTTATTAAAAAAAATAGGCGCTTGTCTTTCCTCCATGGGAATGTTAACTTTAACTTATTTGCAGTGCATCAACCAAAGAGCCTCGGCTAACTTTAAGCCACTTTAAGTTCCAGTTAGACTGCATGTTTAAATGCACAACTAAAAACTAACACTTATTAAACCCTTTAGCGCTAGAAGCCTTTTAAGTTACAAAATGGACTGTGTTGCCAGCCAGTTTTGCGTACAGTGAAACAGGAAATTATTTCCATTATTCCATCAACCATTACAGCAAGCAGAGTGCCATCATTTTGTCTCTTGGATTTCCATTGTTTTTCACGTCCTTTAGGCTTTCTGTAAAGCTCCCACCCAGCGGCTCGCCATTAGTGCGTGGCAGTGAGCCGCACAAAAAGCCTTGCAGGATGGGATTTTGTCTGTGTCATATCTGAGAGAAAAGTGCCTGTGTGAAAAAGAAAAAGGTGTCTGACTTTTCTATTTCGCTTTCAGGGGACCTTTGCGTGTCAGATTTGTAGATAGTGTTTGTTATCCACTCACTTACCTTGTACATTTACCATACATTTACCACGGAAACAGCCATCAATAGGCATTTCATCAGGAGGAGAAACAGCCTTGACTGTGAGTGCCTTTGATGTTCATTATACCTCAAGAATCATGCTTCTTACTGGCTCTTTTCTTCAGATATTAATTAGAAGGAGCCACTCTTAAGTGTACAGAAAGTGTAAGTGTGGGAGAGGCATCACACCCACTCAGCATCCCTCATAAGAGTTAGATGTTAGATGAATGATTGGCACCTCCAGCCCAGAGAGTTGCATTAATGACTAATGGCTGTTTACTTCTTTGTAGTTCTGATTATTCAATCAATTTATGAAGCATTGAAAACAAGGTCTCATACCTTCGGCTTGTGCTTTCAGAGTAAATGTGTTTTCTGGGGTGTTCAACTGTAAATGTGTGTTTTTTTCTGTTGAGTGTGCAGCAGTGGCTCAAGGTTGTATGCTGTGAATGTTGTAAGCTGTGGAATAAAATGGGGATTTATTTTTCTTAGTTTGGCACCGTGAAACTGCAAGTCCTTTTATCCTTCATACTCATTTTTTTTTTTTTTGCAATTCAATTTTAATTGTTCAGCCGAAATTCACAACTCAGAAAATTTCCCTCCATGGGCTTTACCCTTTGAGGGATATAATAGAGAAATGATGATAATAAAAGCAGTAAAAGCAGCCTTTGTAGTAACAGAAATATGACTAACAATAGTGGCAGTGGGTGTCAGGTATAACCACAATCCATGGAAACCTGCAAGGCGAGAAAGCACAAAGACTCCAGGGGAAGAACCCAACATGTTGGTTGTTTAACCTCAGGACACAACAAACAACGAGTGTGTGAGGGTGCATTGATCCTACGCTGCTGGTTCAGCCTCTATCTGTTCATATGCCTCTGTGTTGAAGGACTTCACTGTGACAAAAGTGCAACTGTGCTGCAAGGTCTGGAGGGGATTCGTGCTTTCATGCTTATGTACCTGCAAAATGCAATAAAATGTACAATGTAAATGTAAATACTTCCTCAAGGGCACTTCCATAGTAATTTAACCCAAATGGCTATATTTTCATTACTAAATATTACTAAGTAGTTTTGTTGCCTAGACCTAACTGAGTTGTTCCCTGTGATTGAAAAGGCCGTATGCAAGTAACCAGAGGAAATTGACACGTGTTGCTGGACTTTTGTAGAAAAAACACACAAAAAATGAGGGTTAACTTTTTTGTAAAATATCATACAAACAGTTGAATGAAGGATACGTTGAAGAACACACCACACAGAGCCTGTCTCCTATTGGCCTGATGTCTTTTCCAGATAAAACTTGCATTCTCTCTAGTGTCCATCAGGGGGCGACTCCTCTGATTCTATAGAAGTCTATGAGAAAATGACTCTACTTCTCTCTTGATTTATTCCCTCAGTAAACATTGTAAACATGAGTTTATGGTCTCAATCTCTAGTTTCAAGTCTTCTTCAATACAGCATGATGTTCATTTAGTAAATGATGCTCCATTTAGAGTCAAACAGACCATAAAGCAGGGGATGCTTTAGGGAGGGGCTTCGTTGTGATTGACAGGTCGCTGCTGCTACCAGAGACGTATACAGCGGCTTTACGTTACTCCTCCACATTCCAAATATGGTATCTTCCGTTCATTGGTTGCAGAAAAAAACAACATGGCGACTGCTAACTCAACAAACTCAAAGCTTCTAAACCGCAGTCCACAAACCAATGGGTGACATCAGGATGACTACGGCCACTTCTTATATACAATCTAAGGTCCTGGCAAGTGGAATCCTGCTTGGCTTAATAACTGAGCTAACATCATAGCAACAATTGCAACAACAAACTTAATCAAACATTTATTATATCATAATTCCAACACATGCTTCTCAGAGGAATCACAGCCAACTTCTGCCAGAAGCACATGGTCTCTCGTCTTCCCTCTGAAGCGTCTCGGAATGCCACGTCTGTTTCTGATGTTTGTGGCAGCTGATCAGAGCTGCATCAGCTGCCTGTCAACTTTAACAGCTGTAGAGACTTATGATGAGTAGAGAGGAGTTTGTGTCTGTACACATGTGAACTGCACTATAATAATGAAGACACACGGTTATCATCATCGGTGTCAGAGCAGAAGTGTTTTCTCTCTGTAGCCGGCACAGGAAAAACACGCTGCATTCTGTTTTCATGCTGCGTACTGTGTCCTTATTCCTGTTATTATTTGAGTCTGTATTTATTGATATTCTGCCTGTGAAATCATTATTTAGTAAGCCAGAATATGATGGTGTCTTTTGAGCACTGGAAATGATTTATTAGGCTAAAAGTTTTAGCTCTCTCTCTCTATTGAGCTTTGATTGTATCCAAAATAAAAGGAAACGGGGGAAATAACAGATCACGGAAAGGCAAATCTGTCTCATGATTGAAGAAAGTTGTTTTTGTGGCTTTTTTGTTGTTCAGACCTACAGTTAACTAGAAAACTATGCTTTTTACTGATCGTAGAATACTTTACCCTGAACTTCATCATTCAATCTTTTTAATGTTTTCACTGTCGGGTTGAACATTTCTTATTTAATAAATCAATTATCTGTTTTTAGTTCACCCTAGAGGTTGAAGCATTTTTAATATCTGTAATTCGTTTCACAAATCCATTCATTTTTCATTCGTCAAGCTAAACTTTGCCCCTCCTCCCAGCTTATCAGCAAGCTGATAGGACAAAAAAAAAATACAGGAGGGTGTGTGTTTGTGTGTGTGTGGGTGTGTGTTTGTATAATAGCAGCGAGACCGACGGAGAGGGAAGACCACAGTAGCTCACTAAGTGATGATCTGCCTGCACTCACATGGAGAGCTGGAATGCTCTGATCTCTCCGACTCTCATGTTCCCGCTCAGCGCTGACTCACTTTCTCTCACACCGTTCTGCTTCACTCCTTCCACCTAATCTTCTTTCCACCTTTTTTCTTAAGGAAAATTTGACTTCTTAGCTGCGTGGAGAGATGAGAGGAGTCCTGTGGGATTGCTTTTGGCTGAGAGTAACAACAGCAGCAGCAGATGTTTGAAGAAAATTGCCTCTTTCTTTTAAACCTGAGGGGTGAAAAATATTTTTTAATTTCACTTCAACAGCGCTTCGGTGGTCCTCCAGATAATGAAGACGACTGACGAGATTTTAACACTGACGATGAACAAATAACAACAGAAAAAGAAGACTTAACCCAAGAAGACGGGGATTTTTAAACATGAACACCACAGAATACAATGGATTGATCCAAGGCTACCTCAACAGGAGCCAGACCTCGGGCATCTTGCCTCTCAACAAAGACCTACCGTCCGATGGGAAGGACTCATCGGCGGGATGCTACGAGCAGCTGCTGATCTCCACCGAGGTCTTCCTCACCCTGGGCATCGTCAGCCTGGTGGAGAACATCCTGGTCGTTGCTGCCATCGTCAAAAACAAGAACCTCCACTCGCCCATGTACTTCTTCATCTGCAGCCTGGCCGTTGCCGACATGCTTGTCAGCGTCTCCAACGCCTCCGAGACCATCGTCATAGCACTCATCAACGGGGGCAACCTGACCATCCCTGTGGCGCTGATCAAAAACATGGACAACGTGTTTGACTCTATGATCTGCAGCTCCCTGTTGGCGTCCATCTGCAGCTTGCTGGCCATCGCCATCGACCGCTACATCACCATCTTCTACGCGCTGCGCTACCACAACATCGTCACCCTGCGGAGGGCGATGCTGGTCATCGGCAGCATCTGGACGTGCTGCACGGTGTCCGGCATCCTGTTCATCATCTACTCGGAGAGCACCACGGTGCTCATCTGCCTCATCACCATGTTCTTCTCCATGCTGGTGCTCATGGCGTCGCTCTACGTCCACATGTTCCTGCTGGCCCGTCTGCACATGAAGCGGATCGCGGCGCTGCCGGGCAACGCGCCCATCCATCAGCGGGCCAACATGAAGGGCGCCATCACCCTCACCATCCTCCTTGGGGTGTTCGTGGTGTGCTGGGCGCCCTTCTTCCTCCACCTCATCCTCATGATCACCTGCCCCAGGAACCCCTACTGCACCTGCTTCATGTCCCACTTCAACATGTACCTCATCCTCATCATGTGCAACTCCGTCATCGACCCCATCATCTACGCCTTTCGCAGCCAAGAGATGAGGAAAACCTTCAAAGAGATTTTCTGCTGCTCGCACGCTCTCCTGTGCGTGTGAGCCGCCCGTCAACTGTCAGCAGAGCTTCGACTCTGACGGCTACAATCAGCGATTTGAATGAAACTTGGCATACGAGGACTTTGAGATTTTGATCTGTAATCACTGTGGACTGGTGCGGCTGTGCATGTGCCCTGTGCTCCATGAGTGGGCTGGTAATTTTGATTGATAAGTAGGGCATTTGGGGTGCTGAAGAGGTATGTTTACAGACACTTTGTAAATAGAGTATCGCTCTGTGGAAAAAAGCTATTTTGTTTGGTAGTTAACGCCGCTCTAAAGTCCAATTTGAGGTAAACATCATCAGCATGTATATAACCGATACACATGCTCAAACTGTGGTTTCTTTTACAAATCTTTTCTCTTTCTCACTCTGAAATCTTTTCTGTCTACAAACACAATTCTTTCTTCTTCTTCAGCTTCAGAGAAAATCTAAATCTCCATGGTAATCGTGAAGATCTTAATGCACCTTGTAACCTGGATTATGTAAGTTAAATGTCACCGCTGTTGCAGCGTAGAACCTAAATGCCACAATGCGTGTACTCTGGATATCTAGCATAAAATAGATTAAAATAGTGTATGACAGACTACCTCCATGTGTGAGAGTGTAATCCACCTCATAACAGAATCTATGAGAGTATTTTGCATGCTGTAAGCAGAGATGGGTATATATCCCTGGCATGTACTCATTGTGTTTTGCATTACAATGAATGTCAAGAACAAATTGTGACATTTACTTTTCATGAGATCGAATGTTGACAGACATCACACCTCTGTGATTTCCCTCATGTGTCATGTGCCAATCCTGAAGGAGAAGATTATAGAAGCACAGGGAACATCCTGCCCAACTAAAGTGGGATTTTACCTTTTTATTTACAAAGATGGCATGTTTCTAAGTTTGATGTAAAACTTTCTAAACCACAAGGGGGGGAAATCAGGTTATTTCAAACAGAGTACTTTGTAGAAAAGATGTGTTAAATGTATTAAATGTGATTTTATCAACACTGAGATCAAACTAGATGCTTCTGGAAACAAGAGCACGAAGAAAAAATACCACAATTCCTCTTTGCTGATCTGCTGTTCTGCCTGTCTCATGTAGTAACCACAGGCTGCTTTATGATGCTTATGCATAACATGGTTATGTAAATGCAGGGCAGTAAAGTTGTTACACCAATCACTGGGTTACATATTTATAGTGATGAGGGTAAATGATTGTACACCTTCAGCGTAGAATGTACTGAAAAACAAATGACAGACAAAAAAAGGTGATTTATTTATGACTTTAAAATGAGGAAATGAGGAAAATGTGTATTTCTCAGGCACAAAAGATGGCACTTAGTAAGCATTTCTGGTTTAGATCTTTAGTTTATTTGAACCCACGGAAAAATGGGAAAAACAATCCAGGGTGACCCAGAACCGTTCATCCTAAGTGTGTATTCCCAGTTTGTGGCTCCATGATGACGACTTCCCACCGTACCTCATCAGGAATGCCGTTTTTGTGGACACTCACCTTTGCTTTCCTCTTTAAAGCAGAGCAGCCAAAAATAGATTTATATCCCAGGGACGAACAGAAAGCTGCTTCAGTGTTTGCAAATCATGATTTTTTTTTTAATAACTCTTCGGAGACCTGATTACATCACGCTGACTCATCACATCTGTTGATTTCTTATCAAAGCTCCTGTGAATTTGTGCTTTGGGTAGATATTTGTGTAAATATGCACACGTGGGTTGGTATGTATGACCATACAGAGATCTATTTTTCATCATATGTATGTAAAAAGACTTTTACTGAATGTATTTTTATGTAGGTGTTTGTGTAACGTATTGCTTTTGCCTTAAAGATGTTGCACTGTGATGTAAAGAGCAACCTTATCCTCTGTGACTGTGTCTTAATATGTTGGTAAGTGCTATTTTCAACATTGCCTTATTTATTTCTGCCTTTTAATACTAAAAAAGTGGATTTCGAAGCTCATTAAGTGCACAAGAAACCTGATGTAAATGGGTGGTCCATTTTCCGTTAAGAGCTTTCCCTGGAATTTGATGAATGTGTTCCGATACGAAGCCGTTTGTTTTGACCGATGCGTACGCTGTGAATCACTGCTGCAAAGTAACTTCAATAAATCATGCTGCCACCTCACCTACAGCTCTGTTTGTCAGCGTTCCTCTGCTATGCAGACTTTAACCTCTACACAACCACTACTTTGTTGACTTTATACTTTAACAGGAAAAAAAATAACAGACCTAGTCCTCAAATTCACGTGTACAGATCAAACATCACACTGCAAAACAACTGGACTTATAAAATCAAACATTTATTTGTATCTTTATGTTTTTATGTAACTGTAAACATCTTATTAATACAAGCACAACTGCAAAAATATGTGAGAAACTGAATTTTGAGTGCTGGAAGATATTGACAGGGTTTTCGATCATGCTGAATAATTTAAGCTTAAGTAAACAAAATATTTCAAAACTGGAATAAAAATCTTTAGAAAACATTTGCTGCATTCAATAATACTTGGGAAGCATTTGTGTGAGTTATTTATTACAAATTTAATAACATCTTAATAGACTTGTATTTGATATCAGATTCAGAGACATCAGACTAAACACTGGAACCTGCAGCGTTTTTTTTTAAAGTACTCAAAAGAAAGGAACATCCTTTATCATCAAATCTATATACAAGGTATGAAAAAGGAATGTACATGAGTAAAAAATGGATTGAAGAAAGACTTTTATGTTGAGATGTTGTCCATATATTTTATTTCTGCAAACATTTAAGCAGGGAAAAAACATTCATTGTATTCATTCCACCAGTGAGGAATATGCTTGTAAAAGGTGGATGGTGAATGTTGCATTAAGCAGAATGGAATATGAAAACAACGATTCAGCGTTTCATCTCAGATTGGCAGCCTCAGTTTGGTCCCAGTCCTGCAAAATATCCTCTCCTTCCTTTCCTTTTGATTGTTGTTTACCAAAGCACAATGACACAAAATGTTACCAGCACAGTGGATTTGCTGGTAACCTCATGCTTTTTCAGCAAAATTCACAAAGATCTCACTTCAGAGTTCAGCAGCCTCTCTCTCTCTTTCCCTCCCTGGTTTCACTGAGATGTCCTTCTCAGCGAGTCCTGTCAAAATGTCTCGTTGCCCATTTCAGTCCCGTCTGAATGGTTTTTCTCAACAACGCTGGGTGCACGGTAGAGTGAAACTGTGCATCTCAGTTCAGTGTTTTTTGGAGAGGCAGAACACTTTGGGATGTAGCGACTTCTCCTCTTTCCCCCCTCTCATATGAGGTGGAGAAGGGGGAGAAAGCTCGGACACATATCTGTGGCCCAGGTTTCTTTCTCCTTGATTGCTGAACGCTTCAATGCTGAACCCACGTTGCTTAGTTACTAACTCGGACTTGTAGGGCGTACTGTTGGTCACCGGAGAGGTGCCGCACAGGGAAACTTAGCTCCTCCCATCTCATTATGTTCCTTCACCTTCACCTATAAGCTTTGGCCCAGATTGGAATACATCACAGCCATGACGACCTTTCACCCCATTGTTTAGAAATAATGAAGCCTGCCTGAAATAGAAATGGTAGTTACCCCGATGTAACTCTAGTTCTATGAGTACATACATAGCTTTCTTACTGTATGCCCAGCTGGTCCCTGGTTTCAGTTTCTAAGCTTGGGTCTACCGCTGTTTTTTGAAGGCATTCACCTCATCACTTGATTGGCGAATTGTCATCGGCAACTTGCAAGTAATTTATTAACGTCATGGGCTAGGAAACTAGGCAGACTGTTTTCAGAAGCAAAATACTTCTCTGTAGCTTTCGACTCGACTCCAGACCTGACCCAAGCCAATCAACTGTCTTTAAATGTCAGGTTTATCAACAGAGAAGGACATTTGGTGAAAATTGCATGTCAATAGCACCTTTAGAAATATATTTACTGAGAAAAAAAATGGTGTTCAATACTTATTTTACCCGCTGTATGTAGAATTTGTGAGGCTCTATTGTGTTCAAGGCTGCACTTTCTATTATTGACCATCAGGCAGTTCACAGACTTCTCCTCGACATCTGCAGCTACACAAAGACGGTATTAATCGTTCCTCCAAGGTCTTCAATTCAAGCGTCAAGAGTAAAAGCTTTATCTTACAGTCAATTATACTAACGCTATAATGCTGAGGGTGAATTAGCCAGAAATGAAGGCAAAACACATATAAGAGTGAAGAATTTCAGATTAAAGACTTTTACAAATACTAAACACTCCAAAGAAAGGGACTAATACCAACAAAATACACCTTTTTATACCTCACAAAAGGGTATACACTGAAAGACACAGGATGACAAATAGACTATTATTACACTGACATCACTTAGTAACTATGGCTGTTGCGCAATAATAGAAATTCTGCCATGTTCCTGTACCAAAAACATCCAAATATTGTCTTGTTAATCTATGATGAAAATGAAAGAAACGGCAGAAACATGCTATAGAGAGCCTCAGTGAAACCATAATAAATTATTCAACTGTAGTTTTACTTCTTTGCTAACAAAGTAATCTTTGCTAAAATGTTTGTTTTTTTTGTTTTGTTTTTTTTGTTTGTCTTCGCCCTATGTAAAGCGTCTTTGGGTATCTAGAAAAGCGCTATATAAAATTAAAGTATTATTATCATTATTCTTATTAAAAATGTTACAACTTTTAAGTAAAAGAGCTGTGGTGGAGCCAATTTATCGTCGAAATCCATTTTCCTTTTTTCCCGAGAAAGACGGAAATAAGAATGCAGAATGGGAGACTAAATGAAGTACCAGCAGCTAAAGGAACAGAGAGAGCTGGAGCTTCATAAGAGGTGAACTTTAGTGTTTTGCACTGATAAATTGATGGATTATAGAAAAGATGCATATCTAAAATAATCTTGATGTAAATGATGGGCAGAAACTGGATCAGGAGGCAATGAGGTTTTAAGTCGATAGAATGGACTCTGCATCTCACGAAGTGTCCAAATTATATTTATTTGTGTACTTTACTAATTAATGAACACAGTTGCAGGTATACTGCTCTTGTCAATTTATCCGTAAAGTTTCTTTTCCAGTGACTAATCTCTGCATCCTTTTCTTTGGGCTTCCAAAATCCAACAAAATCCTCTTTTCCCAGTGTGTGATTGGGATGTAATGCTTCGTCTCATTCTGCAGGTAATCATCTTAAAGCCCGGCTGCTGGTTTCGGCTGAATCTTTATAAGCTGCAGCGGTATCACCAGCTCCGGCAGAGCTTCGCCTGAACGCCTCCCATGTTTCACCTCCACACTCATTACTCAGCAGACAACCAATCAGCAGACACTCCCTGAAATGATCAATGCAATCGTTCTTCTCTTCGTAGAGAATCATTCTTTACACTTAATTTACAAGTTGGATAAGGTACTGCATCTTTTTCTTTCTTCTCCAGCACTGACACACTTTCTCTTTGCATATGGTGCTGCTTTAACCAATGGCTCTCATTGCTTCTCATCTGTCCTTATCATGCCGGCCTGCTGGGGGTTTGTGCACAGAGCCGCTTGGCATCAAATTAGACCGTGTTGACTCCGCTCTTGCCATCCTCAGCCACAGCAAATAATACTGGAGTTTCCATCCAAGTCAGGTCCTCTCTGTTAAGTTAATTGTGAAAAATGCATGAGTAGTCCTCCCTTGTTCGAAAACATGAATTTGCCGCATTGCGAGTAGAAAATACTTGCCCTTTAATTATTAAACCCATGAGAGTTGAAGTAATATTTAATTACCATCAGGCATTCAATCGGAGCCTTTTGTTAATTCAGATTAACTCAGAAAATGCATTAATTTACTGTGCCGTTGAAAAACAGAATTGATATAGAGAGATCCTGTTAGGAGGATTTTTATGCTGTGTAACGTTTGGAGCTCCAGGCTCTTCCTCAGATATGTCACACCTGTTGCGAATAGTCAATCAATTATTAAATACTAGTTAGAAAATACATTGAATGTTAAATATATGCACCAATAGTACATCAATGCTACAAATATAATATATAAAAAGTAAAGGTCAAGATAAGATGATTGTCTTAATATATCTTTGTTGTATATTTGTGTATTGTTGTACATATTAAGCCTAGATTTATATATGTATGTATATGCTTAATGCATATGATATGTATTTGCAACAGAGGTGTTATGTCACCTGTGTGTATTTATTAAGTAAGACAGCTGGAGGCCTTTCTTGAGTTATTAATTAGAGGAGGTGCATTTTCTTCTTTATGTACCTTTTTATTATTAATATTTTAAGCTTTTATATACTATCCTTGCAAATATGTAATATATAATGTATTTTCTTGCTAATATTAAATAATCAATATTTAATTCATTATTTGCAACAGGTATGGTTTGTAAAAAAATAATAATATCTCTAACAGGAGCTCCGTGGTGTGCAGATCTATCTGCTGTAATTCTGTTTTATTTTTATTCTTTTTTATTATCCAGCACCAAACCAAATGGACACAGGATGTGCGTTGCGTGTCTTTTATAAAGTTTCTAGTTGAAAAACATCCCCATGTGGTAATTTTGCTCATTTCAACTACTATGTATTTTTGAATATTGCAATGTTCCAGTCCTCTCCCAACATGTTTTTGTTTTTTTAATATATATTGGGTGCATATTGTGCAGTTGCATTTGTTTATCCCCCGGTGTGTAAGAGACATGCGTTTCTGCTTGTGTGTGTGTGTGTGTTAGAGAGGGACGGAGCGGGATGCTAATGGGTGCCATCGTCGCCATAACAACGCATGTCTGTGCAAAATGTAACATTGGAAAAAAACCTGCGAGTGCCCTTCGAGAGTTCATGTTTTTCTCATTAACAACCAAGTTCTTTAACAGCACTCCTACGACTTCAAACCTGTGCATGATAGCAAAAAACTAAACTATAATCAATACACCTAGCAACACGTTAGCACAGCTGTGTGTGTGTGAGAGGAGGAGAACATCTGGGAGAGAGAAGATTCTAGCAGACCTGGAGCAGTTTAAACAGCTTAATCACAGCACAGGAGTCTTATACATTTTCAGGTTTGATCAGTTCTTCAAAGATGTAAGGGCTCCTTCATGTGTGAATTCAAAATGCAGATGTCATCCATGATTTTATCACATCTCGGTTAGATAACTGAAGGTTGCTTTATTCCTTTCTGAGTCAATACCAACCTGAGCTTCCACTACGAAGACCTATTCATGGATTTTAGAATAACATGTTTTCTCTTAAGGCACCAATAGGGTAAAAAAAAACATGCGGTGTCTCAATTAGGATACTTTTATTAGTACACTTCCATGTAGTACACTGTGTACACCTACGTAGTGTGTTAGTGTTGACAGGGCTCAAATTAAACACGGCTGTTGTGACCTTAACGAAAAGCACGATTGATAAATATAGTCACAGTTCTCCCTCCATGCTGCCAGTAGCTCCATACTCCCTGTCACTCTGTTCACCTGCCTGTCACTCTCTCTCAGTTCACTCCGGCCACTCACAGCTCCACTTCCAGCTCTCAGCCCCGCCCCCTCTCTCTCACCACACTCTCCCTCACTCACCCAATCAGCCTCATGCAGTGCACCTGTCTGCCACACCCACCTCATCAGCACCATCCCTCTCACCTGCTCACTCTGCTGCACCTACACCCTGCAGTATTTAAACCCCAGTCAGTCACACACTCGCTGCCAGATCGTTCGTTGCGTTTATGTCAGACCTTCCAGCAATTTCCCGTGGACTGATTTCCCGTTGCCGACCCTGTCTGTCTGGACTTCCCTGCCTGGACTGTGTGCTCAGCTTTAAATAAAGCTCCAGAACTTTATCTGTCTCCTGGTCGTACTGCTTTTGGGTCCACACCACATCCGTGACACATACATTCCCATACATGCATGCATTGTGAATTATGTTTTTGGAGGGAAATATATTTTGTTGTAAGTTGCTTTTGACATCTGATTTTGTCTGTTTCTTGTGTGAAAAAAGTAGTTCCTTTGACCAAAAATCACCAAGTGCATTTGTTGCATTTCTGTTTTGTTTTGTTTTGTTAACATTCCATTGTTTTTGTAAGTAAAAGCATGATTTATTTTTATTTTTATCAAACCTTATAAAGTAGTTTTGTAGTGCATGTTTTATTTTGTTTTATACATAACTAATTGAGAGTGCAGTTTAACTTTTTAGGAGAAAATTGAAGCACAGCAACGGACTGCAAAAAAACAATCCAGCTACCAACTTCTCACGCATAAAAATTGACTTAATTTGACATAAAATGTAGTTTATTTCCATGTTTGACCAACCACACTGACTTTAGAGAGGTTAAACTGTAAAATCACCTCTTTTATGTCCCACTTATCTTTAAAACGAATCGAGGGATTAGCGTTAAATGATTAAGTCATTGATTTGTTGACCCTATGACCTTTCCTCTTTCACCACCATCAGACCCAAATATTGCATCACTTTGACATCTGATGACCAGATTCCATTGGAAAAACCAAGAAGAAAAAAAAACCAAGAAAGCTTAAAGAACATATTGATTTACTAGACCCCTTGACTTTTCCTCTATCTCCTAGGATGCACAATTGTTCCCCCAAAGAAGAAGCAAACTATTGATTTTAGTGAAACCACATAACCTATGGTACCGTCTATTATTATATGTCATATACGTTGAACTGGGAATCTTCAGTATCTGAGGAGATTATCATGTCTAGTGCTGTACTGAGTTTTTTATTGTTAACTTTTTATCAAGGTTGAGTTGATCATTGAATCCATTGTTTTTCTAGTAAACAAAGAGATATATGAGGAACAATATTAACTTTCTTGTGCAATTCTCTGTTCTACAAATTTTGTTTACACTTTATTGTAAGAGCACATGGCCTTGTGCTACAACACAGACAGTAATGTTCGTCTTTTTGTTTCTAGAAGCTTTAGCGATATTCAATTATGTAGATTTAAGATTTGTGTGTGTGTGTGTGTGTGTGTGCAGAGCAGAGCTCACTGCATGAACCGAAATATGCAGATAGATTTTGCGTGTTTCATTGGTTGACAGAGGTCATAGGTCATTTTTTTAAACTAATCTTTGGTTAAATTGAAATGCTGTTCCCCCCCTCCTGTACCAGGAAAGGTCATGCCTTGGCCTGTGGGGGAAAAAAACATGTTTGTTGCACCGCGTATATATTTTTAGAACAGGCACAGGGGGCGTTTGTTTTCTGGATATCAGGCCGTCGGACAAATAAGCTTTGGGTCCCAAAATGAGACATTTTTCTGACTTTTCAGCTTTTAACATAATGGGTCATAGTAACAATGGGCAGTCCCCTCCTTACTCTCCTATTAATCATCTCACAATCGTATATATTTATGTGTCTTTGTTTATCTTTGTAATTGTTTTGTCTCTTTGTAGTCATTTTGCGTCTTATTGGATGTTTTGCCTTTTTTTCATAGTCATTGTGAGCCTCTTTGTGGTAAAGAGGCAGTTTGCTTTGAAGAAACAGAATTTCTTTGAAACGAGCATCGAGATCATCTCCACCTCACACTACTCATTTACTTAAAACATAATAACCTTCTTCTGCTTCAAAGCGCTCTTTCAACAGGTAGTGCCTGCGAGGGTTGGCTCCTTTTAGACGTGGGCTTCAGGTTTACGGACCTTTTACGTGTACAAAAAATATATATAACACGCTAAAGGAGAGGGAAAAAGTGGAGAAGCAAAATAGGGCCGAGGAATTTAGGACATTTTTAGACTATCATCAGAAACGCATTTAGACAATCAAACACATTTATCATTGAGACGCATGGCTGCAGATTCAAGCGGAGACGCATTAAGAACTTTGTGTCGAACTTCTGAAAGAATCCAAGTGTCTAAAAGAGCTATGAATCTGTGGTACATTGATGACGGCATCCATTCAGCTGGAATCATTTGTAAGAGTGTAATGTAACCTTGCCAACCATTTAGAAGCTCCAAAGAAAAAAGCTATTTCAGTTGAGTGGCTTTTTTCCACAGTCTGATTAGAAATTTGAGATGCAGCTGATAGACGACGTGTACGACCGGATTGTTTCACAAGCAGCCAGTTAATGAGCTAATTTTAAAGCAATTTAAAGCCAAATCATGTTAGGATGATAGCCACTGGGTTCTCTGATTTAATGACGTTTTTGGTGGATCCTACTGGGGCTAGAAACGGAAACCAGAACGCTTCTGATACCAAAGTCTTGTCCCTTTGCCCACAATGCAGAATCTGTTTATAGAGGATTTTTCTTACTATATGGAATGTCCCAGACAAACTCTGTTACTCTCCCTGTTTTTAATCATCTTTATTAAATTCAAAACCTCTAGCATTAGCGCTGATAGCTGGCCTTCTTTCTGGTGCTCCGCCCTCTGCAGGTTGCAGGCGATTAGAGAGCCTGATAGATTTGAAGTCAATGTGGATTCGGAGTCCTCTAGCCTGGTTAATATGTCCATCAATGAAAAACCTCCACAGTTCAGACCATTAGACTGCTAGCCCAGTTTACAACACTCAGGCCGTCTCCCTCCCCTGTAGTATAACACATAAATTATCTTTCCAAAAATATGTGAACCACAAAAACTCAGCTCCTGAAAAGTTTAGGAAATAATAGTTATATAACCATGCCAACGTATCCTTCAATACAATCCTATTATACAACGCTACGTATGATATCTTGCAAAAAGTTACTCCTAATTTTTTGCACGTTTTCCTACAAAAGCAAGCAAAATGTGTCAAATTCCACTCGTTATAAACATACAGTATGTTCCAAATAAACCTCCCTCATCACAGGAAACAACTTGGTTATGTTTAGGAGAATATTGACTAATACTTTGTTGTGGTTTAGGATGACTTCTGGATGACGGATCGCTTTTTGTTTGGCCCTCCCACATGCCCTGTGTGGGCTTTTGTGCTGTAGTTCTATAACGTGGATCACATAAGATTGGATTTTGTGGGATATGTATGAATTACAGCAAATTATTTTTCATAAGTATAGCTACAAATGCTATAGGAGTACATCCTGCCCATGTGAAGGCCACCAAAATTCCCCAATAACAATAACACAAGGCATCTTATTGAAATTACTACCTCATAAAATGTCAGTTCTACTAGTGAAAACTACAGGTCTAAAAATAGTCTACTTCTTCCTTCTTAATCATCTCGCCCCCCTTTAAAATGTGTCTTGGATCCTCAACCCCATTACCCAGATGAAGTCGCCCAAGACTCACGACTTTGGTTATAAGTGTATTGAGTCATTGTGTCTTCAATGGAGCCTTTTAAATTAAGGTTTCCTTGACAACAGCCAATAGTCAGAGAGAGAGAGCCAAACAGCAGCTCAGTGAAAAACTAATAAAACAAGCTCACGACATCTTTAAAGCACTTTTGGTGTTTTTCATCACACGTTTGGAGAATTCACCACCTATGATCATGAGCTGTAATGACTTGAAGGAAATACATAAAGTTCTGAATTGTTCGGGAACATAACGGCATACAAATCACAGCAGGAGCCTCATTAGTCGACTCAGCCAACAACGATGGCGACAATAGTGTTTCCAGTTACTGTCAGGAACATTTAACTGCTTCTTAACACTGATCCTCGACATGACCTACATCAGTAAACAAGACCATCAGAGAGAACATTGCCCCTTTCTGTGTAGTGATTCTTAACGCTCATCATGGGATGGGGAGAACCAGGACTTTTAACCCTGCTGCTCTAAACAAGAGATTTTCTAAAGAGTCTGGTGCTTGGAAACAGAACATCTTTTGTTCAAAGGGACCACCTAATGTGACACATAATTAAAGTTCCTTGTAGTAGCTTTAAATTGAGCATAGCATGCATGCATTACACAGGGCCATGAAAATGTGGGGGAAAATAATCAATATCAAGGTATAAGCAACTAATTTGTAATACAAAATACAAATGTCTAAAAGTTATCCGAAAACGTTCCTCTGATACCTGCTATGCATGAACTTTTCAAAGGGGGTTCATTAAAACGATACCATATTTGGTACATTAGAAAGCTGCACATTTTAAACTCCCATCACATCTTTTTTTTGAGCTGGAAACTTACTCCAGTAACTATACCATGAGTAATCCTACCCAAAATCACAAGAAAGTTTCGGTACTGAGTAGCACTCAGTTAAAATGCGCCTATCCAAAATTCTAGAGAGAATCAACCTCTTAATAACTTAAGCTATGTTCATCCTCTACATTATTTGGTACTTTGCATAATTGCTAACTAAGTGCTTAACCTTTAACAATTGTGTACATGGCCTCCATTTCAGCATGCCAATTACCCATCTAATAACTCCATAACCTTTGAGGTAAGGGAATAATTAAAAGACCCTCTATAATAGGCTGCGCTTATACTAGGGTGTGAAGTGTGTCCGATGCAGTCTAGACTGAGAAATCTCTTTTCAGTAACAGAGTGTTATTACCGATCCGTGAGCTCCTCTAAACTTTGAGCAGAGTGTCTGAGCGTGAGCAAACAGATGATATCTGAGGCTCAGCGTGGTGAAGGGAAGCGTTGTGAAGCCGTGGGATCTGACTGCGTTATGGAAAGAAAGAGAAGAATTCAGGTGGAAGACTTTCCAAACTAACTATTTATCTTTTCCCGCCTGTGTCGGCCAAAATGAAAGCGCTTCATCTCCTCTCAGGAACAGCCTGGTCCACTGAACATGATTAGCATGCAAGAAGCTATGCAGGAGACTATATCTCCAATGTGCACATTGTGGAGGATCTTACAGAGTGCTGCAGGAATGAGTCCTCAAAAACAGAAATGAGTTTGCTTTCCCAAACAATAGGCACAACAAGAGGAGGGAAGAGTAAATGACACCTTCATGTGTGTTGACTCGGCAGTGATTTTATTAAACGAGAAAAGTTGATGTACAGGAGAATAAATATTTGAAAGCGATGCAAAATGCCCTGTATTCCAATTTATTGTTATATTTTGAATTGTTATAACATTTTGTAACATAAATAGAGACATTTCCAACATAAATTGATGCAGAAAGATTCACCAGGATGTGCAGGATGTGAAGCGTTTTGATACTCAGAATGGACATTAATTGTGTCGCTCACTCTACTCCACAAATCCTGCCCTGACAAAGAAGGACTTTGGCAGCCTTCATGTCAGTTCCTACCTTCCTCGACTGAACGTGCTGTTCCTGTCAACTGATAAGAAAGACACCAGATTGGATTCGTTTCTCATATGTTAAGATTTCATTCATTTTTTGGCATTAAAAAAGGGACCAAAGGGTTCTTGTGTTTTTTTCCCCCTCAGGAGCTTGTTGAAAGAGAGAACTATACCAGACACTGCCTCAAAATAGCATTTCCATCATCTATAATGAAATGAAATCCGAAAGCATTACAGTCCCTTTAATTTCGTTTATAAATGGAGCTCTTTATACCTTCAACCAGGGATATCTTGCACTACTTCAGCATTATTGGTTTTCATTTGAACTTACCAGCCTTGTAGCTCGTTCTTCCCATCCTTATGAACAGCTCTGTCCAATATTGTTTTCGCTAATATCTCCAATAACAGCGATTTAACGATTGCTGATAATTATTGATAATCTCTTCACACTAGAAAAAGATTGCCATAATAATTAAATCATTTTACAGAAGGATCGCTGGCTCTCAGTAACACTGTAGTTCTCTTTGGGGGTTTTACTGTTGGTACATGAATATGGATGGACACAAATGTACGGCTCTTTAAAATATGTTCTAAAAGAACTAGGGAGAAATAGGGTCTCTAAAATTACTTGACTAAGAAAATAAGGGTGAATGTAATAAATGATATCTCACGTGTGGCCATGAGTGGCCTTAGTACATGTGGTTTTGGACCAGTACAGTACAAAAACAATAGTGTAAAGGGTATGTGACACCATATTTCATCCACAATCAAAATAAATAATGCATCCATGAGGAGGCACCTAGCTTGTGTAGAGGATTACTTTTACTAAATGATGCTTCTTTTTGAAAAAAGCATCTATGGAGCAGAGATGGAAAGCTGTCTGATCCTTGTAAGAGCTGGCCAACACCACATTAGGATTACAGAAAATAATAAAACAAATATTACTCTTAGGTAATCAGTTACGTCAAACATTTTGACTACTGTGAACTTATTCGGATTGACAGGGTTGGCCAGTATGTGTTTGAAGGGCTCTCTTCTCGTGATGTTTTTCCATTCCATATCCATTGTCTTCCAATGATGATGGTGTCTACACTCTTTTGGTTTGGACGGAGCGAGGCAGTTGTCGGTTGGAGGTGGTGTTAGGCCAGAAGATACGCAGGAACATAAGCAGTATGACCAACAACAATGGTGCTCTATGTTAATTTTAGTCTTTAAATATTGAACTTTTACTGGTCTTGCAAGTAAGAGAAAGGCACAAGAATAAGCACTGATGCAAAACTGATTCCTTGTCTTCAGTAACCCTGAGCGACTCATCGCTGGGACTGTGAAGAAGTGGGAAACAAAGCATGTCACAATCTATCAAATCATTTCATGCACCCAGCGGGTGAAAGGCAGCGGTGAATCCTGACTTACTCTTTGCTTGACGATCAATACATCGTCGCTGCAAGCTGACAGGAGGCTCATCGAGATGCAGCTTGAAGAGATGCTCATCAGAACAAATAAATCGGGGTTTAAAGTTGAATCATAATCTTCGGAGACAGAGGAGAGTGCTGGAAATAATCAATGCTTTACTACAACAGCTGAAATGATCCTTTAGTAATAAAGTAATGCTTGTGGGGTCTCCCACTGTCAACTGATGAAGTCACGGTGAAAAGCTCAATACTTATTCTCCTTTATAAGCACCTCACGGACTATGTTCTCATTGGAACTGATCTCATAAGTCTCCCTACAGCCTGACACCACCCACATCATACAAATCGCACAAAACTTTCTTCTGATGTTGTACAGAAGTAATTTCATTGGTAAACGGTACAACAACCTCAATTAGACGCTATTTAAACATTTTAATCCCCTAAAAAATGTCACTTCTGGTTCCAAAAAAAATAGGATGGCGACGCCTGAAATGCTGAACTTGAGGCTTGGGTGACTACGTCTAATTCTTATATACAGTCTATGCTATAGACATACTTTGAGCAAGTATTTAACAAGTATTTTACGTTTGTTTAACATCACATGAAAATTCACACTTACTATTAAAAGAAAGAAAAAAAAAAACACGCTATAGTTATGTTTATTAAATGTCTTTTATATGAAATACTTGTTTACCATGCATATGTGTGCATATGTTGGATATATATACTACTTGTTATGTGATAATAGATACTAAATATTTGATCATGCTCCTTGTTAACAGCAGTCCAATGCGCCCTTTTAAGACCAAATATACTATTATGAGAAAATTTTACTTTACAAACAAATACACAAAAGATAATTAATGAACGGATTGATTTTTCCAGCGGGTGTTCATTGCAAGTCTTGCTGACCTACTTACATTAAGACACAGAATGCAAACCACTTCTTACAGTCTACTAGGAAATGTGCCGTAATGATTGATTACGACACTTTGAATTGATAATTTGGACATTTGGAAAGGAAAGAAAGGAACATAGGAGGGATTGATCTGTCTGCAGGGTTGAAAAGAGTCTTTTTTTTTTTATTGCCGTGTGACATTAAATGATTCATGTAACATCATATAAGATATAAAGTTATTATTTCCATCCTGTTTTGCGGTAGAGTGCATCCACTCGAGGGGTAACGGGGTCCGAGCTTCACTGAGCTCCTTCTGAAGCTTTGATGTAACAGGGTTCGTACAGACCTGTTGTGGAAAGTCTCCACATGGTTTCTCTGGCTGTGGAATTCCTGCTGCTCATCAAAAGTAAAGGTCGATGTGTTTCTGTCTCTCGGGGCAATGCAGCATGAAAACACTGGAGAGTGTTCTCTGCTGTGGATGTTTAAAACGGAGCACTGAAGAAATTTCACAACTGACAATCAGGAGTGGCTTAGCTTCACCTACTGGGGAAACAAAATAAGAAAGGGGTGCATTGTACTTTTTTTGTTTTGTTTTTAATGCCAATAGTAGTTAATTGGAAGCAAAGGGTAATCTCATGCAAACTGTAAGAACATGGAGCAAATATGTGGATGTTTTCATTATTTTCATATTTCTCTTGATTTATGAATGTAAAGGATAATTTGGCTTCTGCAGATTCTCTTTTTTCTTCTCTTTCCCCAACCTTGTTTTTTTTTCATTAAAACAATTATTTTTAAATTATGCAAGACTAGACCCAAAACTAAAATAAAAAAAATAAAGCATTGTATTTTATTTATATCAATTTGTTTTTATGAAGCCAGCAAATATATGATTATTGTTGAACATTGAGGAGAATAAATTATATTTACAAATAAAGATTTATTGTAGGTTTGACCATAAGTACAAAGTAATATTGGACCTAACGAAGCAAAGAAACCACTTGCATTTTTTGTTTTTTTCTTTAAAACCCCTGAATGAACTGCAGCATACTTTAGAATTGCTGCAGTACATTCAGGGAAACTACATGAAGGTCGAGGATAAACTTTTGTTGTGATGTAATCTTTCATTTTTTAAATTAAAGGCAAAAAAACCTCACCAAAAAATCTCTTCACGGCTCAAAGAATGAGAAGGCTGTATGATTGTCAATGTAGCATTTAAGTAGCTCTCATAATCCATTTATGTTTACCTATGATAGGAAATATCACCCTTTTCACAAATTGCTTGCATTCTTTTTAAAGCGGTTTTTGTTTTTAAATATGGACCTTTCTGCCCCTCTTCTGATCCATTATCTGGAGACTCGGCGCTCATTATACAAATTTCATGAGGTGTTTGTGAGAACGACAAATTGAGGGCCCGCTAACCGATTTAAGGCCACATGTAGTGTTTAAGGTCCTGTAGGCAATTAACCCAAAATGGTTACATTTAAACAAATTTAGTGTTTGTTCTGGCTGCAGCCGAGCTCTCCACTGTGTTATTGAGGGCAAAAGCTTTTATACATCTGAAGTACCATCAGGGTCTGTAGCTCTATAGAAAGTGAGTGACACTCAGATGTTCTTTCAGTTAATGCTGCTGGAGAAGGAGGAGTTGCTAATTTGTCACGTAATAACCCCCTTTTATCCAGTGTCTGAAAATCCATATTTTGTGTGATGACCACTGAGTCTGCACGATGAAGACTGTTGGTCTGGTGCTTGATCCATCACTTTGGTCCAGACTGAAATTTAAGATAAGATAAGATAAGATAGGATAATCTTTTATTAGTCCCGCAGCGGGGAAATTTGCAGGATTACAGCAGCAGAGAGGATAGTGCAAACAAGAGATCAAAACAAGTATTATTAATAAGTAAATAAGTAATAACACAGTAAAGAATATTAAATAAGTAAAAAAATAAATCCACATAACTAAAACATTATACATACAGACAGAATAATAGTAGCATTGTACAGTGTATTGCACAGGATGAGTTGAGGAGTCTTAAAACCTTGAGAAAAAAGAAGCTGTTCTCTAGTGTACAATGGTACAGCAGCAGATACGTCTGCATCACTTGCCAGTCGGCTGTGAGCTGTTGCTGTGGTGATGACCGGTGCATGTTGGCAGTACAAGGTGGCTGGATGCTGTCATAGAAAGTGTACTTTCCTGATGGAAATGATGCCCTGAATCTAGATTGCTCCACATCATCAACAGTGTGTAACTGCGGGGAAGCAATCAGGATAATGACACAGTTGGCAAAGATTCATGAATTCAAACTGCATTATAGCTTCTTGTTTAATCTGTCGGTGTGTGCATCATTTTCACAAAGCCCTTTTTATCTGGGATTCTTTCCTAAACTTGCACTTTTTATGAGCCCGTAAACACAGCTGCCAATAATGTATCTGACCTGATTCAGGTGATTGATCGAGGAGCTGGTAGGAGAGGCGGAGTAATGGGCAAATAAAAATGGAGGAGAGGAAAGACAGGTGCTGAATAAATAACAGATTCAAGTCAGTTTCACATCATTCACCCGAATGTATTAGTTTTAACGATTCTGAGTGTTTTTTTAAAAATTGGAAAAGAACGGAACGATTTTTTATGAATTTCTTTTATGATTTATGCAAATCAAGTACGTCCAAACTTCCGGCAAAACTCTGGTTCATCAGATTTATTCCAGTAGAAGACACAATTTCAAAACTGCAGCTGCAGGTGAGGATATGTGTTTGAAACTTATGATTGCTGTCCAATGCAAATCATGTAAATCCAAAATATCAACTTTTCATTAAATAAGAAAAAGTTATTATTTTGGAGGTTATTGCATTCTATGTTTATTCATTTGAATTTTTAGACTTTTTAGTCTAAATGTGGGAGAAATATCAGACCTCTCTAAAGAGCATTTTATTCTTCAGTTCGTCTGAAAACTTGAAAATCACAAAATATGGAGATGGCTCTACAAGTCATACAGCATACACCTACTACTACACCTTTTGACCTTTGTGGGGGAGGAAAAGAAAAGTTTTCAAAACATAAAAAATATATATATAACATAAATAGCTGCATCAATTCTGCTTGGTTCACAGAAAAGAACGGAACGATTTTTTATGAATTTCTTTTATGATTTATGCAAATCAAGTACGTCCAAACTTCCGGCAAAACTCTGGTTCATCAGATTTATTCCAGTAAAAGACACAATTTCAAAACTGCAGCTGCAGGTGAGAATATGTGTTTGAAATTTTTGATTGCTGTCCAATGCAAATCATGTAAATCCCATAGCTGCATCAATTCTGCTTGGTTCACAGAGGACACAAACATCAGTCTTCTGGGTAAAGGCCTAGTCTTCTGACCCATCCACCAGTCTGACCCACAGACCCTTTTAATACTTTTTTTCAAAAAAATAAAAAAATATATTAATAAAAATAATCTACGACAAAATCTCTTTCTGTTAAAGCGGAATTTGCAATACTTTTTGTATGGGAACATAATTATTAGGAGTAGCTCCTGCCTTCATCTCTGAACCACTAATCCATTACACCGCAAATGTCCACTTGGGTCTTCAATCAAAACATGTTGGCTGAACTGCAAGTCAAAAATAAAACCAACAGCGACTGCTGGTTCGTCCTTAAACCCAGATTTTAGAACAATGACCCCACCTCAAGTTTGATCTTCTGAGTCTGCTGCCTCTAAAAGAAAAACCCACTTCTTTAAAGTGTCATTTAAAAAGTTGTTTTCTTTCTATAATTCTACAATATTTTTCTAGTAGTTTAATAGATTGCTCTGGATGTTAACTGGTCTTAAGTGTGTTGTATTTGTATGTATTTTTGATAGTTTTTTATTGTATGCACTTTGGCATTTGTGCTTTCTGCTCGGATGTTATTGTAAAGTCCATTGTGTTTAAAAAGATGCTACATATATAAAGCTTTTCTTACTTATTCATGGCTATACGCGATAATGAAGGCACCATGCGTCATCATTTCAGTGCACCAACAATAGCTTTATATACATGAGTCTGTTTACTGATTCTCTCCTGTATGGATGAGAAGAGTGGATTGTTTTTTGGGAGAGTAAACATTGAAAACGATTTATGCTCCCAGGATGACAATTGCCTATAAAAAATTTGAGGTAAATTGAAATGAACCTATGAACCTGAGTTCCCTCTTAAACCATTACATAAACCAAAGAATAGAATGACTGAATGTGGGCTTGTTGTGATTGCAGAATACTCTATCCTGAACAGGTGCTTTTACTCTCTGCACCCTGTAAACGGAGCGACGTGCATTTCCCCCTCAGTACGCTTCCAACAGCTGAGGTTATTTCAATATCTGTTGTGTTTTTGTTTTCATATCCAGCTGGGTGCACGGTGCCATATGTCAGATTGGCCCGGGGCTGAACTCTCCTCTGCCGTTTCTGTTTTCTTATTCCTCGCCGGTTTGAAACGCACATGGAGAGCACAGGTGGAAAATGAAATAGTTTAAACCGCTCTCTCTCTCTTTTTGATGTTGTGCATTTCAAATCTGTTTTAACTTCCAGCTCAAGGCCATTTCATCTGATTTAATTCTACATCTCAGGGCTAATAGCTGGATTTGTTAATTTGTTCTTTTGAGTTGCCGGAAAATTGAAAGATTATCCGGTTTAATTAGATCTCCTCAGACTGATATTTTGATGGGCAGAGTTTGTTCACTCATTTTAATTTACAATAATCTTTCTTTTCTGTTTTCCTTTTCAGTTGTACAGCACGTTACTCATAACAATTTGGATTTTTGATTAGACAGGTTATTATTCAATAAGCAATAGGCAATATGCAATCCAGTGTGACCTTAAAATGAACATGTGTCTCTTCAGCATGCAATTTATCTTGTTGTATGGAAAAGTTTCTCAATTTAAATGGGTTTTTATGAGCGTTTAATCAATTATCCCCACATGACTCATGATGCATATTCATTTTCTAATTTCATCTGATTTGTCAGACAGGAATAAACTTTAATAAAAACCTTCGCTATGTTTGAGACAGGTGTATTGTTTCTCTTCCGTTATGACAAAATGAAGAGGTGATCATTGAGTTTTACCCTTTTGGAATATAGTTTGCTAATAACAAAAGTTTTAACGTTTTACACGTATATTTTTTGAATTTAATGTGTCTATGCATAAAAAGTAATTTGTTTTAAAGGGACATTGTGTAGGATTTGGTGGACTTTTTTTTAGCTTTGCACGGTAAAGAACAGCGGTCACCTGGATGAAGTCCTGTTTATGCTTGACCTTCCTGCCCTGTCTGGACTGTCATGCTTCTGACGTTACTTTAGATGCCTTGCCCATAATGCTGCATGCAGTTGTTTGACTCTAAATGGAGCATCATTTACTAAATGAACATCATGCTGTATTGAAGAAGACTTGAAACTAGAGATTGAGACCATAAACTCATGTTTACAATGTTTACTGAGGGAATAAATCAAGAGAGAAGTAGAGTCATTTTCTCATAGACTTCTATACAACCAGAGGAGTCGCCCCCTGGTGGACAGCAGAGAGAATGCAAGTTTTGAGACACTTCCCCATTGGCTTCACTTGTCAGAACATGAGGTTTGCACCGTGATGCAGCACATACAGACACTAAATGTGCATCGGTGTCAGCCACTGACCAATCTGCGTAACATGACGCCTTGGGAGTGAGAACAGGTTGTTTCATCAGGGCTTCCTAACTGTAGCAGCCAGTCACACAGCTGACAGAAAACCTCCCAGCTCCAGTAACCCCGCTGGAATCCCCTCCTTAATACGTCCACACACACACACACACACACACACACACACACACACACACACACACACACACACACACACACACACACACACACACACACACATAAATGACTGCTCATCAAGAGTGTAGCTAACTGAACATGGATCAGAGAGAGAGAGAGAGGTGGCTCATTACCAGTGAGTGAAGCTAATTGTGCGACACCAGGTGTGTAGCTTGTTGCTAGTAATATTTCTGCTTTCACTTGAGAGAAACTAAAGTGCACTGTGATTATGGAGACATAAAAATACCGGCCCATCTGAGCAGATAGAAGCCCAGAGACAATCACTGTGATTATGGAGACATAAAAATACCGGCCCATCTGAGCAGATAGAAGCCCAGAGACAATCATGTGAAAAGCCCAACGATTTCCTCTTCTGTGAAGAGGTCCGTGGGGAACCGAGCATTTCTCCGGTGAATTCACCTCCATCACGCTGGAGGGGCTCGGCGGAGAAAGAAAAAGAAAAAGAGAGTGGTCAAAATGAAAGCTGCAGAAACCTAAATGTTTTAGTTCATGAGTCAAGCTCCCAGTTTCTAATGTAGACTATATAAAGTCCAGTTCCTATGACTTAACACAGCTTCTCCAGAGCTTTAGGAAACATTATATAACTATTTTCATGTGCTGATTAGAACTCCCTGCAATAAGTAAGCTGACCTTTATGCGTAAAGCCCGTGCAGTTCGTCCTTAAATCAGACAGTTAGTGGGGACACTCTACAAAGGGAGCAGTCAGAGGAGGGCTGCAATTAACAATTATTGTAATTATCAATTAGCCTGGCAATTATTGTTTCCATACAATGATTAATTTTAGACTTTTACATGTCAAAACTAACCAAAAAATGAGAAGATTGCAATCCCTATTCTTCAGAGCCCAAGCTACTGTAACATCTTCACGTCTTTTTTGGTCCAACAGTAAAATATATATATATATATATATATATATATATATATATATATATATATATATTCTTCAAAATGACATTCACATTTGAGAAGCTGTAACAAGGAAATAATCTGCATTTTTTTCTACAAAATGACTGAAACAATGTATCAAGATAGTTGCTGATTGATTTTCTGTTGATCGACTAATCGGCTCATTGTTACAGTTCTAATTCAATGCATTTAGCAATCTGTTTGCTTAGATGTCATGTATAAGATGAATTTGGCTTCTTCTTATTAAAGATGGAAAAAAAATCAATTTGTTAAAGCATTGCTTGTTATTCTTGAGGTGATGTAACATGATGAAAGAATTGAAAACAGTAACTGCCTACCAGTGGGTTAGGGTTAGGGTTAGGGTTGAATAGATTCTAGCATTTTATTTTTAAATTTTTCTGAATGCCTTACAAAGACTCCAGACAGGCAGCGGCAGTGTCAAGGTGATTCCACTAATACTGGATGAATTCCAACACATTCTCCCACCAATGCGTCAAATAATTGTTTGTTCAAACTATGCTGCTCTTTGTGCCCTTCTAGCATCAGTTTTGCAAGTCACAGTGACACGGTGTCAATATGGGTTTTCTACATGCATATCGTCCTTGCAGAATAAACTTTAGTCTTAATATGAAGTTAGGTTTAGGCCACAAAACCCCTAATGTGGCCTGTTACTACAAATAAATAAGAAACAAGGGGAAATATTGGCAAAGTGTGTTTTTAGCAGGGCCAAATTGGACATTTTGACATGTATATATGTGAGAATGAAGTACAAAAAATAGACCTAAAAGAAGATATCAAGGAGGCTGATTTGTTGATTTAAAACAAAATGAAGCAGCTAAGCAGTCAAATCTTTCTAAAATGAAAGGAAGAATGAAGCATAAAGGGCGGTTCCCTTGTGGACAGATGAGTGTACTAAAATATTGGAAAAAAGGAATAAAGATCTATATAAAGGATATTAAGGATGCCTTAGGATGCTAAGTAGATCTCGACCTTTTCAGAATTTGATTTCATTTAAAGCAAGCACAAGCAAAGGTTAGGAAAATTATACATAATGCAAAAAAAGGCAAAGAAGGCAGACCTTGTAGAAATATTGGTAGATTAACAGCTGTGGGAAATGTTTGGAAGGTGATTAAGAGCGTGAGAGGAATCAGGAGGGAATGGCAGTATTCATCACTGAAGACTGGAGAGGAAGCAGATGTATCTGATGAAGAGAGGCAGAGATGGTAGCAAAGGCACGAACTGAAATCCATAATCCTGATAACTTGACGGAGGAGTGCAAGAGAGGAAAGAGTAATGACGGAGCAGCTTATCCCGGAACGCCTGAGAGAGATGCTCCGTTTACTTTGGAAGATATCCGATAAGGACTAACATCTCCTGGGAAGGATGAAATCTGTTGTGTGAAGCATTTAGGTGTTTTAGCATCTGTGAAGCTGCTAGGTTTTTTTTTTATAATAATGTATAGGCAGTGGGAAAAACACCATCTGGTTGGGAAGAGGCAGTGATTATGCCTGTTAAGAAACCAGGGGGAAAACCCATCAAGTCCAATGAGCTATAGGCCAATAATACTGATGTCACATATATGATAAGATAATGGAAAGAAAGGATGTAGAAAGATAAATATTTTACATGGAAAGAAGAGGAATTCTATCACCTCATCAGAGTGGATTTTAACAGTTATGTGTTAGGAAAGCTCAATGTAACAAAGAGTCAGGGATGGCTGTTTTATTCTTATTTTAATGTATAAAAGATACGATAGGGTTTTAAAAGAAAGATTAATGCATAAATTAAGAGTGATAGGAATAGTAGGTAGAACATATTTGGATTAAAGACATTTTATTTGATAAACTTATTCAAGTCAGAACTGTGACAGCCTTATCAGGAAGATATATGGTAGAAAATGGTGCTCCTCAGGGCAGTATCATTGGCCCAGTACTATTTTCTATTATGTTTTCAGGGTGATATTGGACTGTCATTGTTTGCTGATGATGGTGCACTTTGTAAAAGGGGAATGAAACAGCAATCATATTAGGGAAAAACACAAGAGGCAGTTATTGGTGGAAAAAAAAAATACATTTTATAAAATATTTGTGGGGATTCAAATTTTTGCTAGGAAAAAAACCCAGTAATGTTCACTAGAAAGAGAGGAGTTGATGCACAGATAAAGATGTGTGGGCAAAGACTAGTGATAAGTGATTTTTGGGTCTGTAGTTGGATTCAAAGGTAACATGGAATGAATATATTCATAAGATAAACACCAAGTGTAAAAGATGTGATTAGATGTTTAACAGGGTCAGAATACGGCGCTAGCAGATCTGCTATTAAAAAAATATTCATGTTTAGTGCTTATTAGATCAGTATTAGATTGTGGGTGTATGTCTTCTGGTTCAGCAGCAAAACCCTAATTAGAGAAGTTGGCGGTGGTCCAGGCTCAAGCTCTGTGACTTTGATGTTTTGATGCTTCAGATTGTTGTGGGTGAAATGCCGCTGCATATGAGACGCAAAGAGTTAATGATGAACCACCGGGCAAATCTTCAGGGGCATACTGAAGATCTACATCCAAAAAACAAAGGTACAAAATAGATAGGGGGCCAAATAGGATTTATTTCAAAATATATATATATATATATATATATCTACAGTTTAGCTTTCAGTTCGACCGACCTTGCTGCTTCACTTGACATCAATCCATTTTTATACTCTGGAAAAAGTGCAGGTTCATAAACTTACATCCAAGTACTTACTGATAGATCCAAGGATGCTGATACAGGGAATACAGGGTTTGCTTTTAGATTTCCAATCGTATCTGTGCACAAGTTTGAGATGATGGCAATTTTTTCACATCTTTACAGATTTGTTTTCTGCATTAATGTCATTATAATCGTTAACATCTCACAGTAGGCAGCACATTGTTAATGAGCTATATGAAACTCTTTTGATAACTTTCATGTGGATACCAACTCATAAAGAGATTAATGGCAATGGAATTAAGAATGCATTAGTGAAAGAGGCTCTGGATATGAGAAGAAAGTGTATATTTCACTCAGGAGATGATTAAAGAGTGTAGTGCAGTACAGCAAAAAGGTGTCAAAGGGAGGGCATTTACGCATTAGATTCATTCGTTGTAACCAAAGGTTGCCACCTGGGTAAAATCCAAAAAAGAAAAAAAGGAAGAAGAGCTGCTTTGTTTTTTCATATACTCTACAGCCCCGGGACCACAGATTCAAAATTAGCTATATAGCTAAATCTGGCTCAACAGTTGAGTTGTGGCTGTCCCCTGTTAAATTAACTAATAAACTAAACTAAATTAATTGTCATTGGTGAATTGGTTGAAAAGGATTTCAAATCTATTGGATAAAGGATGAAAGGTTGGGCTCCATAATCACATCAGGAACACAGATAGAAGATAGAAGTGTAGAAAGAACTGCATCCATCAAATGTGATAAATTAGAGAAAACATAACAAATTCAGTTTGGCATTAAGCCAAAAGTTGAAAATGTGAATATAATAGGCTTTTCTGCAGAGCAGTGAGTCCAGGATGTTTCCACCTGTGTTTTTCTGTTCCCCAGAACTTTAATGATGCTGCAGAGCCGTGGTTAGCCTCTACAAAGTTCAACATAAACCAGACCTCTAGCACTTTTCAGCATGCGTGGGATACTCTGTGTCAGCCGGGTTAGACCATTGTGCCTGAAGGTTGATAAGAGAGCCAGGAGACAGAATGAACCAGACTCTTAGACTGGAAAGACGTTTAACTGTCATCCAGGGAGACGCTGAGCTGGTATTCTTTAGAGATGGTCAGTACTGAGAACATAACAGAGTTTAAGGATAATGCTTTGACCCTGCTGGCCAGGGGGGAAAGTGATTTTGAGTAGGACCAACCTGTTTCAAGCTGCAATATGTGAAGTACTGGTGCTCCATGTTGGAAAACAGTTTGTTCCCTACAAAAGTTTAGATCACATGATTGGTTTGTATGGAGGGAGATTTAAAGTGTTTTAAATATACTGAATATACTTTGACTCTGATGAAGACACAGTTGTGTTGAAATGTTGTTTGCACAACTAATAAATAATTGTGCTCCAGTCCTTTTTCTTTCCTTTGGAAGTTTGCTGCCATCAAACTCAGAAGTTTCATAAATACAGCTGGAACTTGTGCAGAAACTCTTGTTAAAAAAAGATTAAAATACAAAAGTGTCTCTTTATAATGAGAAAATGTTCTTGAATTAACCAGATAAAACAAGGAGCAACATAGGGAAGTTCCTTGTTGAAAGTTTATAATGTAAAAAAAACTCTTTGGTTAGGTTTAGGGAAAGGTCGAGGTTTGAGTTGAAATCAGTGCCTTTGTTTCGTCTTTGAGTAGGTCACATCACGTATTGTTATGAAACGTTTCGTAACCTAGGTGACAAAATTGTACTCAACAAGAATTTTTTTTGTGTTGTAATTAAATTGATTAGACTTAGATAAGTAGCCTCTGTTACAAAATGGTCAGCGGTAGGTAAATGATATAATTACTGAGCTGTTGCATGTAGATATGACTTTTGTCCAGAGCACTGCCCGATTTCCAAATAACAATAATGATGTAAAGATTTCTAAAACTTCTACATTATAATCATTTTGTCCAGCGTGTCAAGCAACATAAGAGCTGCTGTATAACTAATAACAAAATTGACATACAGTAGAGTTAGTCGATGTTTTTTTAGCTCCATGCTTCCAAAATGTCAGACAGACAAACAAAGTTGTTAGTGTGACGAAGGAGAAAAAACATTTCCAGTAAATTGGATCATTTAATGAACAATAGTTCCACAGTACCACTTTCAATAATCTCTGCTTCACTTTTCTTTTTTTTTTTTTTTTTTTTTTTTACAAATCCCTCTTTGGATTCCCAATTATAGAAAAACAAAAACAAAAAGAGCTAGCGCTGACGCCGTAAGCTTTCTACATCCATTTGTTTTGTTGCATGTTGGTTACATCAGATAAGACAGACTGAGCTGGATAAGTTTTTATCTTTTTCTAATTGTGTTTTGCAGCGGGTGCTTTGTTGAATGAGTCCTTTATTGTTTACATTGATCAGATATGCTCTGTTAAAACGTCCTTCAGCAGGATGCTCTGCAGCTGAGACGACGCTCCTCTGGCTTCCCTGAGGTGGGAGCATTAAAGGAACCGGCATCAACAAAACATCTTCCTACCCCCGTCATCCAGCCCGTAAGTGTAAGTGTCTTTGTCAGCATAGATTAAACGTGACGACTATGACATTCACTGAGCTCAAACAAGACCGGGTTTTGTCTCTGAATCATGCGCGCTCACTTGAGATTCAGACAGATAACATCTCTCTCTCTCTGATGCACCTGACTGAATGCACAACACACCTGCAGATCACTGCACCTCAGAACCGGCCGGGGGAAATGAAGTTGCTGGTGGAGCGTTCAATCAATCAAACTATTTGTGTCTTACACACTGGTTAGCGCTTCACAGATGACTGGCAAGATGACAATAAGACACAAACAATATAGCAATTTGAGATAAATACAAGGGAGAGAATAGAAAACGGTGTATAGTTGTAAAACAGGATGAAATAAAAAAAATAGATTAATAAAGTAACAACACACAAACAAGATATTAAAGCTTGAATTCAATAAAATAAAGTGACATTTCTTTCAACTTAGATGATGTAAATAACCTCCAACACATTCTCCATCAAAAGCCTGGCTATGGAGGTAGGTTTCTGTTTACGTTTAAAGATTTGAGCATTTCCAGCAGCTCTCAGATAATCAGACTGTGACAGTGAATCACAGCACAAAGCTGACTCACCAGAGGTTTTGACCTGCAATTAGGAACTACAAACAGACTGGTTCAGGGGCCGATCACGTACTGGTTCAAACACTGAACGCAATGTCGATGCAGCAGAGCCAGAGCATTTTTCTTACCATCCATTCTTCTTCTTAAGTGTAAGGGAGTACAAAACAGATGCATAGTGACGATAAGCGAAGTTATTACAACCTATTTGTCCCAAAACATTGTCGTCATTGTGCATTTCTGGAAACCACGAGATCCGTTGAATGTCAATGTTGCTGAACCAAAAAATATGTTTAATAAATACATTTCATATCAGTCTCGTATCAAACAGCACAACAAAAAAACTACTTTGTTAAGAGAAAAACATCACAGTTTGTGTTCAAATTCTAACGTAACAACTTAACTTAACTACCGTAAGTAAATAACAACCGTCCTTGGAGAACTTTCTTTCATAACATTACCTAACAAGCGTAACAATGTAAACTGCAAACTTTACAATGTGAAAAGCGTAAAGTCAGTGATTACTTTTACTTCACACAGGACATGAATTCAAGGACAAATGAAATTGAGTGTGGCTGAAGTAATACGTGTCACTGTGACTCAAAAACTGAGCCCGTGGAATATGTGTCTGCAACAACCGTGCAAGAAGACAGAGTTCACAAGGTACTTTTTAAAGCTGACTGATTCTTTGGATGTTGGTTATTGTGATCAGACCTTCTTTCATTTGTTTGTTTGAAGCCACTTATTCTCTCATATACCTGTTTTTAAATGGGTTGAATGAGCCATACCTTTTTGCACATTTGGATTTGATTCTACCCCTGTTTAATTCCCTCCAAGTTGAAATGAAAAACATGACCTTAACCGAGTTCAAATATTATGCTTGGCTGACATAAATACACCAACATCAAGACTTTATATGTTCACCAAAAAAGACAGACATAACACGTCATAGAGCAAACCCTTAAGATAGAACCAGTAGTCTCAGTCTGTTTGCTGGATGCATTTAATCAAATGCTTTTTGGGCAACTAAGGCAATCACAAAAACTCCCAGTAACAATAATCGCCTCACTACTTAACCTGGGTACATCTAAGTTAACTTCCTGACCCTATTTCTTCTATGAAATCAATTTTCTCTTCCGTGCACTCCAATGAAATTCATCATCTTTTTTGTAGATGAAAAATTTCATCTCCGCATGTTACCTTTTGGTAATTATGGGTTTCAATGTGTGTGCAGGCACTGCAGCGCACAGTGAGCGAGAGGATAAATGCCAACTAATATGGAGCATGATGATCAAGAAAAAGACATTATCATCTACAACCAGCAAGGATGGGACTTGTTTTGGTCTCAGTCTACTTCCGGATAATCACTTTTTTGCATGAACAGGACATAACAAAGGCCAAAATGTTGTCTCCTTGAAAAACAGCAGTTAAATCTATCTTGCGGTTATTCTTTACATATTTTGAGTCGTGTTAGGTAACCATTATTACAACACCCAAACAGGACAGCTTGTCTGGTGCTTTATGGTGAAGCAGGGCCCTTTTGAAAAGTTTTTTTTTAATCAAATGAACAATAGTGACATCTCTAAAAGGCAGATTTTATACGAAACACGGCCTTGGAATTATGATTTAATTTGATTATAGCATCATGTGAAAATTATCTGTCCATTAACATGACATGTCATATCAATCACAATCATATGTGCAGAAAACAGTGTCTTATTTTAGTACACATCATCGTCAACACATCCTGAAAGTCTAAATGCTGCAATCTCTACATCTGCACTCTGTTTGTGTATTTACTCCAGCAGCTACTCTGGCAGACCAACAATCATTGTCAGTCGCTTAATTTCCACTCCCATGCACTCTTCTAGATTTTGGGCCCCGACACTTCATTACTTTCCACCACGCTGCTCGAGCCTCTTTTCACCCTCGCTGTCATTTGTTCCCCTGCAGGCTTCAGAGAAAAACAAAGTGATGCAGGAAGCTCCTCGAGATGTTAAAGAGGGAAAGAAACGGCCGTTCTTTACATAACTGTTACATTTCAAATAATAAAAGCCTATAGTTATGCTGTAGATCACCATACATTTGAAACTCTAAACAGGTACCATGAATTAAGTTATTTTATTTAAGATAATACACCACTGTCATTTTGCTTTGAGTAAAATGATAACTGTTTTATCACAGTTACATGCAGTCTTAGCAGCAACCATATTACGAGTTATCAAAAGTTATTATATGAATAATTTGTTATAGATTTATTGTTTTATTATTTTATCATTTTATCATTTTATAATTTTATCATTTTATTATTTTTATTATTTTATTATTTTATTATTTTATTATTTTATTATTTTATTATGTTATTATTTTATTATTTTATTATTTTATTTATTCAATGTATCTAAAAGGGACCGTGCACAGTTTAAGACATAAATGTCACCATTTGATGCAGAGCACCAGATGAGCTTTAACATAATTCACAAACATAATAACGGAACAGTACAGAGTAAAAACATGATACGAAGTTATACCATAAAGAACACAAGAGACACAATAATATAGCACATCACAAATGTCTGCTTGTCAGAAAAAGGCAAGTCATTCAAGAATTCAAGGTCGGTGAAAACAGTGATGAGCGGTTTCTCACAGACTTTTTTAAAGAGCTGATGGAGCTGCAGCTCCTCACATCGTCAGGCAGGTTGTTCAACTGATTTGTGGCTTTTACAGGAAAAAGCTGATTGCTTAAAGACAGAATGAAATTGTACAATCTCATATAGAGGATAAAATACTGATTACTGAGCAAGTCACGCAAGGAGGGATTTTTTTTGTCCTGAGTTTTTAGAGTTTGTTTGCATAAGCCGTTTCCCCCAAATCGAATGCAATAAGACATAAGATCATGAAGATCATCACATGCATAAATATCTTGTCTGCGTCCAGAGAAAGATGGTTCCTAATACGTCTAAAATATTTTCTAAAGTATCACGCCAAGATACTTAAATCTGTGACTATGTGGATCCTCTTATTTTTGCCGAGCATGACAGCGTACCGAGGTTGTAAATTAAATGAGCAACAGAGGGAGTTAAAATATCTTTATGTGATTTAAACATGATATCAAATTGAACTTGGAACACTTTACATGTTAGAAAAGCTGTTTTACACAAATTTAAGGAACTTCATTTTGCATTTTCAGAGAGTACAGAGTACATGCACATTGGAATTCATGCAGAATTAACTCATTTTCATTTGTTTTCTATGCGTATATTGAAAAGATCATCTTCTTATCCGACTCTCAGCAAGAAAACGGTATTGATTATTTTCCAAAAAGTGCAAAATTTCTGTAAATTCCATTAGGGTCTATACTGAGAGGATTATATAGGCACACGTGGCTATTTTCAAAAAAAAACAGCAGAGAGATGCACAGTCTGAAAAACACATTAAGCCTTTTTATTTATTTTTTCCACCACACTTATTTTGTTTCTGTTTCTCGCTCTGCACATTAGCATCAAGGGAACATGGGCATCTAGGCTCAGAGAAATTATCACAAGCTACGTCCAGGTTGAAAACATCATTAGGTAGACGTGTGGTGGGCAGGAACAGTACATGGCCTGGAGGCAGGTCTTATGTTCTCCCGTGGCACAGCAGAGATCTGCACCCGCTGACGGTTCTTTTCAATGATGAGCGTTACATGAGAGCCAATGACTCACCGCTTCAGACAAAACTCTCCTTCATTTTACAACCTTGAATCAATGAATTAGACTTGAAAGTAATACGCTTTCTTGTTTTCTTCAACACATTTTTCCATTCCAAGGTTACATTTTCAGAACAGAACAGGTCACACAGCAAAATGAGACACCTACAAACATTAAAAACATGCAACAAAGGCAAATATGTCCATCAAACATCACAACATTTGTTCAAATCATCAATTATCACACAATGGACATCAAAATCAGCTTTCAATGTGAAGCTGTTCAACCCTACTTTGTACCATCTGTTGATTCTGTATTCTTTTCCCCAACCACCTGCACTTTACACTTTATTTTGAGATGCCCTGTTGAAATACTGTAAAACAAAAATTAAAACAGATAGAAAGTTTTCTTCATTCATTTTATCGTTGTGTGCAGGTCTTTTCATGCTCATGAACTGTTGTGTCTAAGTAAGACCATGGATGGATGACTGAACGGACCTACCGGGCACAGGCCCAGTGTCTTTGGTCGCCTTCTGGATTTCACTTACAAAATGTCACTAAAAGAGAAACGTACAAACCAGGAAGGGACTAAAAATGACCACAAAGATATATATATATATAATGACTTCAAAGAGTGTCAAAATAGACCGAAACAAAGAGAATCAAACCAGCTGCAGAGAGAAACAAAAAAGACTTGAAAAGGTGCATAACAACCTAAAATCAACTATAAAAAAACACAATACAACTACAAAGAGACGTAAAACAACCGCAGACTTAAAATAACTACAAAAAGACCAAAACATAGAGAGGCTAAACAACCTTAAAGTCCATGTTTCCTGCTCCTCTGTAGGAGAGGAGGTGGGGCTATTCGCATGTCTGTGACCAGAGGCCCATTGTCCCTAATCCACCCATTAATGGAACCTATAAGCACCCAGACTCCTTTCTGTGAGCTCAAGTATACTGAAAAAAGTCAACACTGTAGTACACAGAGAAGGGAAACACATATATTATGCATATAGTAAAAGTATTTGTGTTGCAATTTGTTACAATTACTGTAAACATAAAATTCACCTTTAATCTCTCATGTAGAGTCAAATATAGTGATCTGAAAATTTGCGACAAAATGACATCCTTGCCTCAAAAAAATACCAAGAGAAAACATAAGAAAATAACCAGGAAAGAACCTTCAGAAGATCAGAAAAGAAAACTGACAAATTGAACCTCATCACAGTATAAAAGTGTTCATTGTGCAAATTGTAGAGAATTGTATTCACTCTTCGGCTTACTTACTTTTGACTGAATGAGGCATTCAGACAAACTCATTGTTCAGAGATTTGAATTTGAAGATTTTAGTCAAAGCTCTGTTTTGAAAAATAGGGAGTGGATAAAATGTTTTAAACAATGAAGAGGTTTTATATCATGTTTGCAAGTGCAGACTCGTGCTGCGGAGAGAAGATGATGATGATGATCAAGTGGTTATCGGTTTCATTGAGCATCTCTTAGCAAAGACTGTCATCAGCACTCATTCAGTTACTTTCAGTGTCACTTATCCTGTTCGGGTGGAGAGAGGCTCTGCTGTCGCCTCTCATGGCGCTGCAGATAAGAGGAGAGCATCAAAAGGAGTCTCCTCTCATCAGCATTCACTCTGACCTCTTCCAGGCCGCTTCCACATAAATAGTTCCTCACAGCGCCGAGATGACTCTTCTTTTCATACCTGAGATGTTGATGATGATATACCTCTTCTATGATTATTTTGCTTTTGAATTCCTGTAAGTCGCTTTGGATAAAAGCGTCTGCTAAATGACTGTAATGTAATGTAATATAATATAATGAATTACACTGAATGGAGAAAGATTCATGTGTCCTTCAGCTACTGCGAATAGAAAAAACGCAGCTATAGAATAAAACTATAGCCATTATTGATCAAGTTAAACTCCTCGTTAGCTAATTAAAAACCCTACTTTTAATGCGGAATGCAAGTTAAAGGAAATGATCATTTACTACAGATGTCAGATCAGTCAAACCTCTCGATTGAATCCCCCTGATTTCACTGGTAAACGTCGCCTCAGTCTGAGCTCCTCCATCTCATGAATTGATTTCCGTGAGAGTAAGGTGTAGGTTCACGCTCAATGGGTGCAGCATGTTTGTCAGCTCGAGAGGGAAAATGCAGCACTCCTTTTGTTCTCACTCAATGCCTCTCTCTCTCTCTCTCTCTCTCTCTCTCTCTCCAGAGGTGCTGTTTCCATGCCCCGCTGTAATTCAAGGTCTTCACTCTTTTATGGTTATTGTGTGGATTCTCTTTTTATCTGGTACCTGCGTAATCCAGTGGGATTCATATGAGCTCATGAATCTCGATGTGACGCTTTGCTCTTAAGGATTGGTGGCAATTAAATGTGACATTTAGGGGCCATTAGGTGTAACTTTCCAGCCCCTGGTTTCCCCACACACAGTCTGTAAATAGCTAAAGGGTTCATCTGCTGAGTGCACAATCGGGTTGAGAAGTGACATTTAGTGCGTCCATCCTTGCAAGCTTTTTCGTCTTTGTTAATATTTTAAAATACATGTAAGGTGATGACAGGTGTCGCACATCTCTTGAGAAAGAGAAAAAAAATCCTTCCTTATCACTCTCTTTCGCTTTTTTCCCCCCCGAGGGATGGAGAGAGGGCGCGGCCGGCACAAAGGCAGAGAATATCAATGCTGCTCAACCTGAAGTGAATCATAATGAAGTTCTGCTGACCATCGGACATCTCAGGGGAGGAAATAAACAAACACGAAGCCCTGTAAAAATACATCATCTCTTCCATGTGTGATGAGAAGTATGGAATATAAAGTAGTTTGTGATGACTGAAGATTACAGGGGGACAAATGACATGTTTTTATAGCTCCCAGAACTGGTCTTCAGCATACAGATTGGTCAACTCAATTCATAAGGGACAGCTGGTTTAAAGGGAGAATCCACCCTAAAAGATGGTGTTTCTTTGTGACATTTCTTAGGTGCAGTGGTTTGTTAAAAGGTAATTATAAATAAAGACAGTTTTTTAAACGCAATTACCACAAATACACATTTTTAAACTGCCTTACATCTAAGTATGTTGATTCTTTCGCTCCAAAGCCCTGTCATTGATACTATGTATTGGCATTTCTCCTGCACTCGAGATTCAGAGGATTTATAGTCAAGTATTCCTTCTTATTCTAGTTTGTTTAAGTGGTGTCGGAGTCATGGATTCAGAATGCCTAAGCATAAGTTATTCACAGAAAAAACATTGCATGCTGAGAAAAAACCCGTCTATTTTTCACTGTTATGTGGGAGTAAACTTATCTTTGTTTTTTGAGCTGGTGGTCAGACAAGATTTGAAGATGTTCCTTTGGATTTGAGGGAATTGTGACTGAAACCCTTCTCTGACACTTCATAGACGACACAATTAATTAAGTTAATCAGAGAATTGATCATGACAATAATTGTTAATGGCAACCCTAGTCAGTTCATTCATCCGACAGGTGTTGGATGTGGTCTAGGACCTCAGAAAACCATTTCCTTAGGGCCCTGGATTTGTGTTCAGGGGCACTGTCATGTTTAAACAATAAAAGTTTGTACTGTAACAGTTGCCACAATGTTTTTAAGCACATGATATGTACATACATATGGCCACATAGTGTAACTAATGCTTTATCTAGCAGTGGTGATGTTTTTTACACAGAATCTTCAGTGCTAAGTGATTAGTATTTGGTACACAACACTGTCTCTGAGCAATCTGTGTGTGCTACGACACTCTAACCTCACTCCTCCACACTGATGCATCCGTCAATAAAGAGCAGTGCATAACATCAGAGCAGGGGGCACATCAATGCTGCCACGCACAGGTTAACAACTGGGCTGTGAGCCATGTATGCAGAGCAACAGCTCCGAGAAAGGGTCTGATCAATACGGAGCACCACAGGTTTCCTGGTCAGTAGAATATAGAAGCTGAATGGTTTTCAGGCCAAAGTGTTCCTCAGATTCTTAAAGAATGAAAAAACAGAGCTCGGCTTCAAGAAATGGATGTAATATGTAACATATGTGGTTTTACTTCAGCCTCATTCATGACTGAAATGATGTGTGAAATGTTTCCATAGTGATGGTATTTCATTGAGATGCGATTTTTTGAAGAGACTCTGCTTCTCTCTAGTGGACACATGGCACAAGTGTACAGTAAAAAGTTTTTTAGTGTGTAGTTTTTTTCACAAAACAGTATCTGTTATACTGTACACAAGACATAAGATAAGTAAAAACAAAACACACACACATACAGTTTATTAAGAATAAGATGTTTAAGAACATGTATACACAGGTATATCAAACATTATTCTTCACTTTTGCTAAAGAAATCAAGATTTATGCCTCATATTCTGAAGAATGCAAAGAGTTGCTGTTCCAGAAACAAATCCCTTCCATTTGTACAGTAGAGACTTGAAGGAATGCAGGGAAGAAATGATGAGATAACAGCCTTAACCTGTAGGCCTTCATCAACTATAAATGTAACAGGTATTTACACTAAAAAGACTTTCATGTGTTTCATCAATCTTGTGTAATAACAACCCCTTGTTCTTTGCTACAAGCATTCTCAGTTAACATTAAATACAATGTGTTGCTCTGATTAATTGTGGATTATCTTTTTAGATTCAAAATATTTTACCTTAAATATCTATCTGCACTGCAATTTAATGCCATAAAATAGGCACATGACACATAAATCATAGATTAAATGGTCAGAAAATTGAAGCAGGTCTTTAGGATACATGCACATTTGATATTAAGGATAGTAAATATATTTAAGATATGGTTTTCTTGCAGACACAAGTGGCAGTTTTGTTGATTTGTGGGCTTTTGACATTAAAACATTTGAGAGTAAAAAGAAAATACATTTCATTTTATAAAAACACAAGTATATACAGTACCAGTCAAAAGTTTGGACACACCTTCTCATTCAATGGTTTTTCTTTATTTTTATTTTTTTCTACATTGTAACTATTTTTAATAATAATAAAATATAAAACACATTCTGGTTTGTTGAACATTTGTGTGTTTACCACATAATTCCATATGTGTTCCTTCATAGTTTGGATGTCTTCAATATTAATCTATATATTATACAGTATATATATATATATATATATATTTGAGATTCTTGAATATATATATATAAATAAAATTTATATATATATATATATATGTGTATATATATATATATATGTGTGTGTATATATATATATATATATGTGTGTATATATATATATATGTGTGTGTGTATATATATATATATATGTGTGTATATATATATATGTGTGTGTGTATATATATATATATGTGTGTATATATATATATATGTGTGTGTATATATATATATATATATATGTGTGTATATATATATATGTGTGTGTATATATATATATATATATATATATGTGTATATATATGTATATATATATATATATATATATATATATATATATATATATATATGTGTATATATATGTATATATGTATATATATGTATATATATATATATATATATATATGTATATATATATATGTGTATATATATATATATATATGTATATATATATATATATATATATATATATATATATATATATATATATATATATATATAGTACCAGTCAAAAGTTTGGACACACCTTCTCATTCAATGGTTTTTCTTTATATTTATTTTTATTTATTTTCTACATTGTAGATTAATATTGAAACATCAGAACTATGAAGGAACACACAAAGTATTATGTGGTAAACACAGATGATACAGCGGGCTGTTTAAATGCTCCAGTGGTGCTCCTGCGGCTCCAGTCCGGTGAGAAACATTTCAAAAACTCCCCCGGTGTTTGATTGGCCCACAGCCGGATGACCGAACGTGATTGGTCCACCCGTGTCCCTCGCTCTAAACGCTCCGACCAGAAACACGGCCGCTCGGAACGCGTGTTACCCAGCAGATAGCGCGTCGTATTGCTTCTCTTCATCCACGTCGTTTAACACCATTAACGTGGGTGTAGTTTGACATTGTTTAACTAGTGGAGGAGACGGAATGCTACACTTCTTGTGCTAGCAATCCTCTGTGTTTTTATAAAGGTAATGTGTTCCACTTGTGCGCTATGCTAGCTGGCTTGCTAACATGTGGCTAACAGTAGCTAGCTAATGATGCTAAACAGCTGCAGCAGTGCATGCAATCAGGTGTAACGGTTTTCTGCTGGCTTATGATGAGCTGCACGTATAATAATGACACTTAGTTATGTTGTTATGACGCAGGTGTGTTTTTATGTGTATTTAGAAAGACAGACAAAGTGTTATTATTGTTTTAATATTAGTAAAGAAAGCTTTAAAATCCCTTTTAGAGGTTTGAGTTTGTCCAGTCTAGTTACCTTTGCAGTGTCTGGTGCTGCACCTTTAATATGCATCCAGGGAGAGTAGGGTGGAGCTCTTATGGGGGTGTCTGTACTTTGCTTCATGTTCTGTAACTTGGTTCTTTTCTCCACAGTCATGTCTTTCCATCAGGACCGGGGCAGCCCGAGGGGAGGAGTTCCTCCGGGCCAGCACGGCTCCTCTCAGAACTACCGACCCACCAACATGAGGCCGCCGCCTCCCCAGCCTCCCGTTCCCCCGTACCACTACGACCCTCAGGCTCCTCCCAGTTCCAGCTACCATGGAAACAGCGGCTACATGCCTCCGCACTCTGACTTCATGCACTACCCTCCGCCAGCGCCGTCCCCGACTCCCAGCTCTCTCAACCAGTGCCCAATGCGCCCGCCTTTCCCCAAGCCCCGGTCCGGCAGGGCTTCCTTGAACCCCCGCCCAACTTCCCCCTCCTCCCCTCCCCAGCTCCACAGGTGGTCCCACCTCGGGGTCCCAGGTGTCTGCTCAGAATGCCTACCACCCTTACATGATGCCTCCTGTGCCCCCACCGCCATTACCGCACCAATCCATGCCACCCCCCATGGCGTCGCAGTCCATGAACTACCACTCTCCATACTCCATGAACTACCCCCATCCTCCTCACCCGCCTTTCCCTCCTCCCACCTTCAGCCCCGGCTACACTCAGAGCACCAGCTCATTCAAACCGGACCACAGCTTCAGGCAGGGGGGGCAATACAAGTACGAGAAGCCCATGGACAACAGGAGGTCTCCGGAGAGAGGGTACCGCCACGAGGAGCACAGGCAGAAGGGCTACGGCTACGGTAGCCATGGCGATAGGCCGAAAATGGAGTTTCCCGGAGAGAGGAAGGACCGCGGGAGGAGTCCAGACAAACGGGGCAGGCCAGAGGGCGGACGGTACAGGTCTGAGTACGACAGAGGCCGGACTTCCCCCAGACACCGGAGCCGGGAGCGTAGCAGGTACACATACAGCAGTAACTCTCCCAGCTGGGACCAACTGGGATCAATCTGTGAAATGATCCTTTCTTACTACCATGAATGTCTGTTCACAGGGAGAGGTATCGGCACAGAGAGAGTCGGAGGTCCCAGTCACCCGACAGGCACAGAAAGAGGCCTCGAAGGTACACATGCAGTCCAGTATTTGACTTCTAAGAACTCTTGTAAAACGCTTGTCAGCACTTGGTATGATATGGTGATATGCATTTCTGTACCATTGTGTGGTGATAGTTTTAATGTTGTTGTTGTTTTTTAATCTAATACAAATGCTTTGGGCCACTTGTATGTTTTTTTTTTTTGTGTGTTCTTTTAGTTTGAAATACTTCCATGATAAGTAAAGTTCATATCTATGAGTTAACTGCATTTAGATTAAGTTGGAATATGCATGGAGTAGAATGTTTGGTCCAAAAAACTAAATTCAGCATCAGAAACATCACTGAAGGAAGTGTACTTTAAACATTCTACACCAAATGAAATACTCAACACACTACTTCCTAGTATGCTAGGACTCTTTGTACTCCATTGTTCATTGCCTGGGCCAATGAGCTTGTGTTTTCGGTTGGTTTGTTTTTCTTTGTGTGAAGGTTCATGAAACTTAGTGGAAGGGTGTAGCAGGGCCAAGGAAGAACCCGCCATTGTTATAGTAAATATATTATTCAGGCCGCCAGAGCACCCCAATAACGGCATTCTTTTGATAAAAGTTGTAGTCAAAGCTTAGAAACTCGGGTGATGTTGGAGTAATCGTCTCACACAAGCTCTTCCAGAACCACCACATGTGTTTAACACTGTTTTCACAGGCTGAATGATGTTGCCAATGACTAGCAATGTGACTGACATGACATGTTAAATCAGCGGAGCTCGTACAGGGTTAAACAGTAAGGCCTGCCAGGAGAAATTGGCAACCAATTCTTTGCCTTTTGGTTGCCAACTGTTGCAACTGTTTTTTTATATAAAACAAGGGAGAGCAAACTGAAAAATGTGCACCGCAGTCTCTTCATCTGTAAGAGAGAGGATTCAACTGTCTCAGTGAAATTACAACAGATTGGAGCTCATCTCTGATAGTAGAGATGATGGACAAGCTGGTGTTGGTGTCACTAGAGGGACCCACACGACTTTGAGTGGGAATCAGCACAGAGATCCAGAAAACCAGCATCTGAAAGGGAGGGAACTGATGAACAAACAACCAGTTACTTTTTAGATTTTTTTCTTTAGGTATATCACAAGAACATGACATGATCAATTAAAACACAAACCGTTAATGTGTTAAAGTATTTACTCTTTATGTGATGTTTTCATTATCAAGCTATAACTGCACAGTATCTAAATAACTTAAAATAATGTGACTAGAAATGGCATCCGCTTTATCAGTTGGGTCATCCAAAAGCTGATGCCTGGTTTTCTGCATGACGGCAACTTTAAAAAGTTTGTGTTGAGCCCTGCGGCTCCCCTTTGATAACTTTGTGGCTTTCAACCATATCTCACATTCTTCATTCAGCACTTGGAGCTGCCTCAGGTGACATCATGCGACCTTCTCTTCATTGGTCATAACCTCCATTTTCTTCGCAGTCGGTCCACGAGCAGAGACAGGAAACGTGGACGCTGGGAGGAGGAGAGGGACAGAAGGTCAGAGAGCTCCTCCAACCTGAGCAGCAGAGAGCGCAGCTACTCCTCCGTCAGGACCAGAGAATCCGAGGAGGCCTCCACTGACAGAGAGCGAGAGAGGGAACGAGACCGAGACAAGGAGAAGGAGAAGGAGAAGGGGGATGATGACAAGGAGGAAGAGGAGATGCTGAAACCTGCCTGGATCCGCTGCACACATTCTGAGAACAACTACTCCAACGACCCCATGGACCAAGTGGTACTGTTTAATCTGTCCTGTTCTCAGTTGCTAATTGTTTGTTTTAATGTCTAATTGTTATTATACTCATTTGCGAGCGTTTCAGAGTCCACAGCCATAAACATGTCTTTGGGTGCAGTTTTGCTAAATGTAGATTAAACAGAAATGACCTGTTTTAATTCACTGCATTTAACAAAGAGCCCATTAACACTGAGCACAGACTTGTTTTATAATGTTTCATCATTCTGTCTGCCATCTTTTAACGGTGGAGTTAAAGAGTCAGATTATCTTCTCTTTAACGCTGTACCTTCTCTAGTCGTTCAGGTAACAGCGAGCACTCAAAAGACGACTCAGCCATCTGTCCTTTCAAATGCTTTTCTGATGTCTTTGGACTTTTTTCGGATCGTGCCAACTCCCTTTTTCTTCTTTTAAAACTCTGACCTTTATTAGTGCTTCCTTCATGCTGTCCTCAGCTATTTCTTTTCCTTTACAAATTACACATTCTGCCCAAGGCCTGACCTGTCTTTCAATGAAAGTGAAGGTAAATGTCTTTTCTGCTGTGACCGTGAGGACGCTACCTGTGGGAGTTACAATAGCTGTGCCAAAAGACTGTTGAATCACACTGGTGCTTTGTAGCACAGAGAGGGCAGCTCACAGCAGGCTACTATTGCTGACTGCAGAATGTCCAAACACTCCCTTGTGAATATATTTAAAAACAGATTCATTTGACCTTATTTGGTGTTTTTGAAAAGCTAACAACAGCCGAGGCCTCCTGCTCCCACTTTGATCGTTGGACCACAGGTCTGGCTTTTCTCCTCTAGAAGAAACATCGAAGGGTCTCTGAAATGACTCGGCTTCTTCTTTCTGGAGAATATGTGTGATGAGTGATTTTAATCTCAAACAGACACATAACCTCTCTCCTATACTGCAAACTATGCAAGACTAGGTTTAAGTGAAGTTAAGCTCTCTAATTTGAGGATTTGTATAATCATTTTTTCACAATTTCAATATAAAAGTCATACCTTTTATTAGTGAACTTATTAATTAACACGCATAAAATGCTGAAATTGTACCTTTTAATACTTTTATAAGAACTTATGTTGGGGAAGATTTTTGGGAGAAAAAGGAGGGGGTCATAGCGAAGGATTTTTGTTCTTCTATGAAAGTTCAGTACAATGTTAAATGAGTCAACTCCTTTAATTCAAAATCATCTCAAATGAATTTCTTAAATTCTAACATAGGGTATCATCTGGTAAAAAGTTTGTTTCTATCCATTTTATGCCTGTTATTTCCCGTTAATTCCCATGGAAAGTTTCCAATTGGAATATTCCCTGAATTTTGCAACACTATCAATGACGTATTTAAGAAACCAAACAGCCAGACTTTGGTACCATTGGGGCTTTTATCTGCACTTGGTCTATTTGACCTTTTAAAAGTTGTAAAACATGTTTCTTTAATTTCTCTTTGACCAGGGGGACTCCACTGTGGTGGGAACCAGTAAACTTCGTAACCTGTACGAGCGCTTTGAGGAGGAGCTGGGGAGGAGGCAGGAGAGAGCTAAGGCTGTCCGGCCCATGTGGGACCCGCCCAAGACCAAACTAGACGAGGATCCAGGTGTGCAGTCCTGCAAAACTAGTTGGGTATAATGTGAAAATAACCTGTGTCAATATAGCTATAATTTGTCCTATGCAAAATGTTTGATATCTGTCGCAGTCAGGTGACCTCTACCTGCTCTTTCTTGTGGTGTTTTTCTACTTTTGTAACGTGCAACTTGTTCCGTTTAAGTGCAACAGCTAAACAACAATGTGCAAACAGTTAACACATCTGTCGGCAATCTCTTGTAATTGATATGCATATGAACTCGCTGTCTCCTCAGCAGTGCATTAGGCTGAGGCAGAGATTAAGTTCAGTGTTTATGATGTTATCTGCAGGGCGGCCTGCCTGATTGTCTCCTTCGGCACTGCAACAATATCAATCTCGCTCAGGGAGATCTAATTTGCCAAACATGTTGCTCCGGGGCGCCGACTTCACAATCAAGGCGCTCGAGCTAAAAAAAACCAAAAAAAAAAACGCTGATAAGAGTTTGAAGACTTTGCTTAGCTGAGAAGCACAAACTGTACAGCTGACTGGTAATTATGATCCTCATTTTGTTGCGAGGTTTCGTCTCAGTGAGGAGAAAAGTGAGAGAAATAAAGAAAACACACGAGTGCCAGATGTCAGCGCTGGCAACTGTCGTGCTCTTTATAATCTCATGAACGCTTTCAAGTCTGCATCTGGCTGGAAACCATAATGAAGAAGAATATTTAAAACGATGAATTGTTAAAATTTCTTCCATAAGGAAACAATGAGAAAAATACCCATAAGGTAACAGATCTGAAACTTTTGCTCTCTCACCAGCATTGTGTGGATGATTATTCCTCCTACAGGAGTTAGCAGAGCCAGAGTTCACACCATTTGAAAACATTTCCACAGATAGCTGTACTGAGACTTTATGTTGTATAATACTTCTGAAGGGCAGAGCTGAGCCGCGGAGCTTAACCACTGAACCCTCCGCGGCTCACCGCATTATGTTTCAGTTGTCAGCCCCACAACGCCGCCATGATTAAAGACCTTTCTTGCACTTTTCAGATGACAGCAGCAGCGAGTCGGACTGTGAGTCAGACGGAGAAGGGAGCACCTGCTCCAGCAGCTCTGACTCAGAGGTTTTTGACGTCATCGCTGAGATCAAGAGGAAGAAGGCTCACCCCGACCGGCTGCACGAGGAGCTGTGGTACAACGACCACGGGCAGGTTGGTCTCCCTCTTCTGTCGCATTTTATTATAGTACAAAACCAAATCTATATTCCTCTCCAATCGTTTCTCCACCACATTTTGTTTTTGAGGGTTTGGGGACAGGAGAGGTTCAGGGGTGGATACAAGCTGAAAGCTGGAAACCTAACGATGAATTGAAGATGCAGCTCAGAAGCGTGTGTCATAAATACAATTACATTTGACCCCCGTGATGACTTTCACTTTCATACTTTACATCACAACTTTTACATGATTTTTCACAAAATAAACAGATGATTGTAGTTGGCAGTTCATAATAAAGCTTCAAATCCTAATAAACATGCCCTTGTAACGTCTGATACTGCCCCGACAGCAGTTAGTGTATCTCATTCTATTGGAACAGCGCATTCAAATGAAGTCTAAAGTTTTGTATATACTCACGCTTGGCGCCGTGGAGCGAGCCTCCGCAGACGGCGTTTATACTCCATACACTGCTTGTTTCACTGTTACCCGAAACACGTACAAACAAAATGAACTAAGAAGAATCCAAAAATACAAGGAGTGCAACGGGCAAAAAGCCATAAACCAACCTCCACGATGCCGAGGAAGGATTGTACTGAACTGTAAACTCATATTCATGGACTATTTAATTGCTTTTAAAGAAGCCCTGCGAAAGAATTACATGCATTTTAAAGAAACGAAGGTTCAGATATGCAAATCAAATAGATAATAAAGACCACTTCAAATTGAACATGTACCTCTAGGATTTAAACACAGATTGAATTCTTTAACAGAAATTATGCCAATAACCTTTTTTTTTCATGCAACAACAACAACAGTTCTTCTGCTCTTGTATAACGAGTTAGCTGCCAGTGTTTCTATAATGCATAAACACCTCATGATGTAATACTTTGTCAAGTGTTTTTCCACTCTCAATGCATTTGCAGCAACATTTGATTGAGGCCACTAAGTTCAGGTCCTTCTGTCTGATCCTTTGAAACCGATTTAATAAATATTGGAAATCACTTCCTCCAGTAGACGAGTCAGTTTGAGGTCTGATATCTGACTACGTGATTGGAAAAGTGTTCGAAGATTATCAAAGAGTTTGTTTTTTCCTTTTTCAAGAATGAATGACTGTCAATAAACTCTTTCTGTGCTGTGAGTTTACCTTCACTTTGCCCAGACGCTATTAACTTAAAAAACTCCGAACTCCAGTGCCGGAGTAAAGGTCAGGAGAACACAGTTGTGAGATGTGAAACGTTCTGCAGCCCTCCCGTTGTACATGGCAAGTGAAGCAATTGTGTCTGATTTACGTATTTTCTGTCCGTCCAGATGAATGATGGTCCCCTGTGTAAGTGCAGTGCCAAGGCCAGACGTACAGGGATCCGCCACAGCATCTACCCGGGGGAGGAGGTACGACGCGCCGTGAATAAATCACTCTTTCATAACCTTGAAGTTGTGCCACAGAGGGGCAAGGACATTATTCCAGGCAGCTCAAAAATGCATTTCTCTATACAGTGATCGTTTTCCCATTGCATTAAAGGGACAATAAGGGAGATTTTATCATCCCGAAAGAATCAAATGATGATGTTACATGTACATTACTGTACGGATCCGACAGGGCAGTTGATCTACACCAGTGACTCATCGATTATTGGCGCTGAGATTTCAGTTTTTTTTATATAACTGGCTTTCTGGCCTTTCTCTGTTCTGGAACAAAAAACACTCCCCACAGTGATGCATCTTCAGCTGAGCAGTTAAACACATTTTCTTTCTTTATTTTTCTTGCATTTACCACAGGAGTGATATTTCTCCTTTATCTTATTCTTTATATTTAAGGAGAAAGGGAGGAGGTAAAGCCAGTTTGTGTTGTGGTATTTAGCATGGAGGTAAATTAACATCAAACGTTGGCTATAGAAGGTTTCTACTCTCTAAATTAACGGGGCTTGTCCCCTTGTTAGTTGATTAGATGACTAATTGCCTGTTACGCTCTTGGCTGACCAGGAAATTCTTAGTCAATTAATTGTTTTTTATGGCTTCATACAGTATATGGGAAATGTGACCGCATTCATTAAGAGGTTGTCAATTAAAATGTCAGTCATCAGGCATTGCTGGAAATTATGGGTTTGATCTCTGTAAACTACGGAAGCTATGAGAGGAAAACAAGTCACATCGAAGTAGTTTTCTGACTTAAGAAGAGATGGAAAGAAAAAGCTTTATGGTCTGTTTGACTCTAAATGGCGCATCATTTACTAAATGAACATCATGCTGTATTGAAGAAGACTTGAAACTAGAGATTGAGACCATAAACTCATGTTTACAATGTTTACTGAGGGAATAAATCAAGAGAGAAGTAGAGTCATTTTCTCATAGACTTCTATACAACCAGAGGAGTCGCCCCCTGATGGACAGGAGAGAGAATGCAGCTTTAAATTCAGCATTGGTTGCCTCCTGGTTGTACTGTGCTTCAGCCTCTTGTGGCCACAATGAGTATTACAACATTGGATTCACTAATGCAGTTTTCTTTTGAAGGAACTTAAGAATTTTCGTACTTGCCTCTCAGGGCTTCCGTAGTTATCACGATCATTTCCAAAAATATGCTTTGGTCTTCAATAGTGTTGAGTATTCACAAAATGTTTTTTCATGTGACTGGGAAAAAAACAACCAAAAGAGACAACTGTACATTCAATTATATGGAGATAATTCTAAAAAGGAGAAAATGAGCAGGTACGTTGTGGGACGGAACCCGATTTTGGGTATGTGTGGACAAAAAGTGAGACAACATATATCATTTGGATCTTTATATGTGTAACGGACTCTTGGGTGTAACAGCACGATGTAAGAACAAAGCACAGGTTGTGATTTAAAGAGGATGAGCTACGTTACTGACTGTGTTTCTTTCAGCCCGTGAAACCGTGTCGTCCGATGAACAACAACGCAGGAAAACTGTTCCACTACAGGATCACTGTGTCTCCTCCCACCAACTTCCTGGTACGTCTCTTTTGTCAAAACCCTGAATTTAAAGAAAAGTTGCTGATCTGATACAATAGAATGTTATTTATGCCATTAAATCATTCATTTTCTTGTGATTTTAGTATTATGTTTCATACTTATTTTATACGTTGCCATGGCAGTAATCATAGTGTGTGTGTGTGTGTGTATGTATATGTGTATGTATATATATTCACTGCACTGTACCTCAGCTGCTGTGTGTTTTGAGTGGTGCTGCTGTTTTCCGTTTCAGACTGACAGGCCGACGGTGATCGAGTACGATGACCACGAGTACCTGTTTGAAGGCTTCTCTCTTTTCTCCCACACGCCTCTCACCAACGTAAGCCTGCCGTACAGTCATTTCTCCCTGTTTTCCCCCGTTTTTTTGAATATTTAATGTCATGTTTATTATTTATACGCCGTTCCTTTCATATTGTGTTTCGGGGGGACCATGAAAGCGTCATGGTAAAGCTAACAAAATGAACAAAAAAGGTTAACAGGGTTGTTTACAACTTCTTCTTTTCTTAACCTTCAGAGAGTCATTTCATACTCGAATACACATTTGTGTTCAAGAAGGAAGGCTTTGTATTGTTCTCAATGAAAGTAATGAATGACCTGCAGACTAAAAGCTCTTCAGATAGGACTAGTGTGGACAAACCTTAACTAAAAGCACAGATTTGTTCTGGTGGATTGTTTTGTTTATTACAAGGCTGATATTTCAAGGGATCATGTTTTACAATTTTTGTTACAAAAAAAGAGGTTAAGATTAATTAGATTCGACAGGGTGCAG